>NC_048895.1:70162523-70366608 GCF_011077185.1 Oxyura jamaicensis | reverse complement strand
CCCCCCCGGGGGCTCCCCCCTTTGAAAATAAAGCGGCGGCGGCGGCGGGGCCGCGCGGCCGAGGCCTCGTGCGCGCGCCTGTGTGTGTCGGGGGCGCGCACGCCCAGCTCCCAGCCCCGGGGCGCCGCGGGATGCCCGTGGCCAGGGGGTGAGGAGGAGGAGGAGGAGGGAGGAAGGCAGGCGGCCGAGGATGGCGCCGGTGAGCGAGCAGCCGGCGCCGCAGGGCGAGGGGGGTCCCGCGGGCGCCTCCCCGGCGGGGCTGCGGCAGGAGAACGGCGGCGGCGAGCGGGGCCCGGCGGGGGACGGCGGCGGGGCAGTGCCCGTGGCCCGGCCGGAGGTGCCGGGACCTGGGGAGGGTCCCGGTGAGCCCCCCGAGGGCGGCTGGGGCTGGGTGGTGATGCTGGCTGCCATGTGGTGCAACGGTGCCGTGTTCGGCATCCAGAACTCGTGCGGCGTCCTCTTCGTCTCCATGCTGCAGCACTTCGGCGGCAGCGAGGACCGGCAGATGGCCTTCAAGACAGGTGAGGGGCGCGGGGGGGCTCTGACCGAGCCCGGGGGGCTCCGCCTAAGGGGATGGGGTTTGGTGAAGCCCCGGGGCGTCCTGGTGCTGCCACGCTGCCGTCCCCGCTCCCCAAAGGCACCCCGGGCTCACCTGGGTTCAGCTTCACGCGTGTGCGCCTAGAAAAGCGCCCTGGGATTCGGCTGGGGGTGTGCGCCTCTCGCCTTTACGGCGACTGATTTATCGTAGAAAATAATAACGAAGTTGGCTCCTTTAGAAAGCAGCTCAAAAATGTTAAAAAGGAGCGCTGAAATAACCAGCGTTGCCTCATGTGTTTTTGTTTCTTCATAATAAAGAAAGGCGTTCCGGTGAAATAGCCCCGCAGAGGTGTTAGCCTTCTAGGAAACTTGCAGCGCGGAGTTGTTACAGACCTTTAAAGCAGCTTTGGAAATCGTATTCCTTAACGCTGGGGCGAGTTGGGCCCGCCCCCCCCAGCTTAATAACAATATCTCTGTGTCAAGTCAACAACCAAAGCAGGTGTTCACTCTGCACCGAGTAAGAAAGCTGTGGTGGAGCACTAACTGCTGTACTCTGGTGTTTCAGCTATTTGTGGTGCCAGGTAAGGTCCTTAGCTCTACAGCTCTTGAGCTAGGAAGGTGAGGTGCTGTGCCTGTGCCCACACCAGGTGTCACAGCGCCTGCCCCCGGGGGCAGATGGATGCACGGGGCAGGGTGCCTGGTTAAAGGAGGTGCCCAAAACAGCTGCACGCAGGGCTGGGAGCTGGGCAGGTCAGGAGTGAGAAATGACACCGGTGGTGTCTGTTCCCTCCCTTCGTGGGGCAGAGGGGTAGCTGCTGCTGCTGGGGACCTGGTTCTCTACTGACTGCCTTTCAAAATAGAGTCCTTGTGCTTAAAAAATGTGACTTGTTAGGTTATTGTGTCTAAGTCAAAACAATCAACAAGAGGAGGGAGGATTGGGGTTATTATCTTCTACCCTCCAGAAAAGTAATTGCGCCACTGGTTTTAAAGTGAGGTGGGATTGAGGGTGTGCTCCACCCATGTTTTTGACACTTCGCTTAGCCTCAGAGAAGGGGGGGGTGGGACCTGTTTTTGTAGCCTAGTTGTTTTGCAGCCTGTTCAGAAAAGCAGGAAGAGTTTTGAATCCAGTTGGATGCAGTCACAGTGACCTGCATCACTTCTTTCTTCCTTATTTTATTTTATTTTATTTTATTTTATTTTATTTTATTTTATTTTTTTAAAAAGCTACAGCTGCATTCTGGTTTTGTTTGACAGGTGTGCTATGGTTTGGGTCATGCAGATGATGTTCACTTCGGTTCTTTTTGATTCAAACGGGTAGGTTCAGGGGAAATGGCCTCAGATAGCCGCCTTGACTAAGTGACTGGTGTGCACATGAGGAGAAGGGACTGCAATTACAGAAGTGTCTCCTGTGATCAGCAGAACTGCAGCTATAAAGGTGCTCTTTCTTCTCACACCTGAGAGTACCCTGATGAGGGTAGGCACTGTAAGGACTAAGCAGCAGCTGTCAAACACAGCTTTTTGTTCCTTGGTGCTGGACTTTGTTGTCTTAAACTGCTTGTCTGCTGTTTGTGATCTTGAAGAGGATAGATTGGGAGTCAAATTGAACTAAAATTTTGATGCAGTGTTTAGCTTGTCAGAAAGGGGATTTATGATCAGAAATGGCAAACTGCACTTAGGGTTGCTTTTATTTGAACCACTGATGGATTAGATGGTATGACTAATGGATGGAAATGGATGAAGTCAGTATGATTTTAGTGTTAGAGACAACCCTAGCCAGATCATTCACAGGGTATCGATGCTGGTACTTAATCTAGTTAGTCTCTCATTCAGACTGACCGCAGCTTCAGTTTGTGAATCAGATTTAGTGCATCTGAAAACTGGGATTTGTAGTGAAAATTTTCTTGCCGTATGGTTTTGCTTTCAAATATAAAGTTTAATATTCTAATCTCTGGGGAGAGGGCACCTTTAAAATCTGGAATGGTGGCTTTTGAGAACCATACATATTCCAGGTAACTTTCTCTGGGACCCCAGCTGTTTACCCATAGTACCACAGAATCCAGCTTTTTAATGTCATTACAAGATTACTTAGCTGTTGCCAGAAGCATGCGTGTCGCTGGAGGTTTTTGTTTAGGGCAAGCTAGTAGTTGTCTGTTGCCTTGTGTTTTCCTTGCAAAGAGGAATGAGGTAGACTACAGCACGTGCTATTTTTGTTATTTTTTTTTAATGGATGAATACTTAATGTGCATGAAAGGCAAAACAGGAGGAGGCAGAAGGGAGGAGACTGCAGTCAAGAAGCCTTGTAAATAAGGAGTGGGAGGAACCAAAAGTACAGGCAAGGCAGCTGGGCTATCTCCAGTGTGCAGAATGCACGCTGGGTAAACAAGCTGAGTAACTACACTTAACATTGTTGCAGGATTTAGAATGATTGTTACTGGAAGAACTGACAAACTTCTTCACACATTCAAAACCTCTCCAGGGGGCACCTGATTCTGACACAATGAAAAACTTTGGACACAACTTGTATTGATATTTTGTTAATTATATTGCTCAAAATATAATTGTTTTCATAGCTTATGTAATTTCTGTTTCCTTGTGTATCCATTTATTTTTTTGTTCATAAGCTAGTTGATGCACAACTATAGAAAAGGAAAAGTTCCTAATGCTAAGTATCAAGCTTCTAGAGAAACGTGCCTGCAGTCTCAGGAAACGAGACCTTTCATTGTTAAAGCTCATTGCATTTGAGAAACAAATTGGGTGGGAAAAAAACAATGTCAATGAAATATCACAATAATTTCATAGCCCCTTTTTCTCTTTTCAGAGAAACATGTCAAAACAAGGGTTTAGTTTGGAAGCTTGTTGTGTGGGAGGCTTCAGGATGGTCTGCCTAATAAAAGGGTAAAGTGGTCTACAAATAACTCTCCCTTGGCTTGGAGCAATGAAAGTTGGATGGTGGCACTTAGATTGACAGATAAAAATCCAGACAATGTTTAAATTAATAAAATAGATATGATGAAAGAAAGAATAATTCCATGAATTGATGATTATGAAGTTGTAATAGAGTAGCGCACATCAGAGTGGCTTGCCTAGTTAAATTAGTGGGACCCTCTATTTATTGTCATTCTAATACAGTTCTGTAGTATGCAATATGCTTTTCAGTGGAGTCGTGAATTAGCAAATAAGCAAAAATAGCAAATTTAAGACTTTCAGGAAGAGGTGTGCTTGTACCAGTTTATTTTTATGGCCATCTTTAGAAGTAGTACTTCAGTTTCACAGGTATAATACATGTCCTTATAAAAGTATAAAAACGACTGGCTACTGTAACCATTCTGCAGGTGAGACACACGTGCCTTAAGTTAAGCACTTGCCTGTGCTGCCTTTCAAACACGTGCCTTAAGTTAAGCACTTGCCTGTGCTGCCTTTCAAACAAACTGCATACTCTGCAATCTCCTTCAACCAAATCCTTGTAAATGCAAAGATTTTACTATATTTTATTTATGAGGTGACAAGCTGGATGAAATCAAAATGCTATTGAATGTTGTGCAGTGTAATTTGCTGTTAGTGTACGATGAAGTTCTGCTAGAGCTGGTGGTGCTCTTGGAGCACTAAACAGCTTGCTGTGGTTTAGTGCCTGCCTGTGGCTATGCTAACCTAGTTACATGCATCAAAGTAAATAATGAAAGAGTTCCTGAGTTAACGTGATGTTAAAATAGTTTAAAACTTCTTAAAACTATTAAATGAAACTTTATTTGGCTTACTTTTTATTCGTACGAGAAATGTATTACTTGATAGCTCTTAAGATGGTGTTAAAACTGTTTCCCATCCTCACCCTAAAACAGCAATTTCTAACTTCTTATTGAGCACTCTCATTTCTAATCCAAGTAAGAAGCATCACGTGGTTGGACTGTGCTGCAGATAGAAAACCTGGATGAAAACCAATCTGATTTCCAAGTACCAGAAGAAACTTCTTTCCTTCTTCGGTTTGAACGTTCCTTATCTAAATGTTTGCTGTTCTGTTGTCTGACGTTTTGCTTTCAGGTGAAGTGGCTTGGGACTGGTGTGTGTGTGTGGTACATGGCTGTTGTGTTTATATATTTTCACGTGTTTCCCCTGTGTCTTTTCCTTGGATAAACCTTTCAAGTCTTACCAGTTTTGTTCCATGTGGAACATTTACATGCTGTTGGTTAATGTTTTTTTCTATGGTATTGTCTAATTCTTCTATAGTCTTTTGTAAGATGGAGAAAAAAGGTACTGTGTGTCATAATCCAGATGAGGCTTTGCCATTTTATGGCGTAAGTTAGGTTGTGATGGCATTGCGCTATCTATTCTGCATTATCTATATAACCTAATGTTGGCTGCTTTTTGTCAATACCTGCATGTAGTGCAGTTCAGATAGTGGAAAGCTTCAAAGTAAGCTATGTATTTATTGCTCCTCCATTTTTAACTTTGTTTTGGTTAGTTGGTCCCAGTAGTCTGCTCAGTTTCTTCTTCTTCATCCATTTTGGCTGGTGTTCTTTGATGTTCCTCAAATCCCTTCCTGATTTTAAGCTAGTCTAAATAACTGCTGTCTAAAGAGGAAGTTAGCAAATTGTATGTTTATTAATAGACCCTCTTGTTAGACTCAGCAAGATGCACCAGTGTTGTTTGCCCAGCCATAATGGTAATTTTTGTCTTTTAACTCAGTCTACTTTGCCTCCAGACACTAGTTTCCTGGTAGTATACGGTCTTGTTTCCCATTATTTTATTTCTGTAGCCTCTTGTGATGCAGCATGGTTAAAGGTTCACTTGAAGTTTAAATGTTATCGGGCTCCTTTCCTTTTATTTACTTACTTGGTCTGCATGCTGAAATGGGATTGACCATTCTCAAACTGTATTATAGCATACTTCTAAATTTGTACACTTCTTTATACAGTTTGGACTAATTTGGTAATTTCAGGTAATCACAAAATGGCCAAGGTTGGAAAGGACCTCTGGAAATTGTATACTGCAGCCTCTGCACTTGCAGCTGTGTCTACCACAGCAGGGTGCTCCGTCTGGGTCGAAACCCGCTGTGTTGAGCGGCAACCAGTAGAGACTGGTGGCTGTACCTCATGGCACCACTGCTGCTCCCCTAGAGCTCTGCTCTAGGCCATCACCTTTCCTTGTGTGAGGGTCCAGAAGTTGTGTGAAGCTTCGTGTTTCCTAAACTTTATACAGAAGTTTACTACTCAATGAGGAGCATGAAGGTCATCTTAACTGAGGAACTGGGTGGTGGGTTCAGGTTTAGCTGCAGAATTGTTCTACTCCTGGAAGCCTAATCTCAGTTCCTCATTTCTAGTGTGCTGTGGCTTAATACTTATAAAACACTGTGTTTAATACTTATAAAACACTAGGATGGGAATTGGTAAGAGTATTTGATCAGTCATGTGAAAGTATCTTTGGTTTGCTAAACATTAAGAAAATTTGGTAGTCAGAACTCTTTACTCTCTTGCCATTTAATTTCAAAAAATGTGATGTAACATCACAGTGAAGAAGAGAAGGGTTTGTCAGTCTGGGTTATGAATAACAAGTTTTAATAACTTTTAATAAAATCCCACCCCTCAAAAATCACGTTTTGCAACAAAATATTCTTAAAACTGTTTCTTAGACTGGTTTGTGTTACTATGGAAAATAAGGACTTCCAATTAACATTCATTACGTTTAGCAAGCCGTTGTCCAATTTAAAATTGTTTCTGCTGTATGAACTGTAAGGAAGGAGATGGGTTGATGACTTGCATCCAAGCTAATGTGGCACTCTCTGATAATAAAACTGATTTATTTTAGAACTGCTACTGTGGTAGAAGGAATAAAAGATTTTTTTCATAGATCTTTTACAAATTTTTAATCTTTTGTTTTGTGAACACACATGGTTAAAGCAGCCACAGCCTACTGCAGTTTAATCTCCAGCAAATATATACAGAAAGGATAACGCTATGAGAAAACATTCCCTTGTGATCTTACATTCTGCTTTACTTCCATAAATCTAATTTATTAGATAATAGGAGCTCTGTTTTATATCCCGCCTTTAATTTTCATGGGAACTGGATAGGAATGACTTGTTGCAATAGCTAAGTTAGAGTAGCAGCTCTTTAGCAAGGATGGGACCAATTTAAAAATCATTAGTATTAGTTCCCACACATGGGAAGAGGCTACTGGGATGTTGACGCCAGCCTCTTGCTGTTATTAGCAGCATGTCTCTGATCCCACGGAGCACGGTCTCCCTTAGGTGGACTTGGACTACAAGCTGTAAAGCAAGTTTCTTGTTGCCTTGTGGCTGTAATAAGCAGGACTAGCAGTGAATTTGTTGCTAACTATTTTTTGCAGTGTGCCTATGTTCAGTGGGGTTGAATCTGAAGTATGTACATGCTCAAAGTACTCCAGGGTATGTTTTTTTTCCTTTTGCATTATTAAGAATGTTTATGTCAGGAACAGTAAGTAATTTAAAGCACATTAGCTCATTGTTTACTATTATTTGAATTTCTAACTAGTGGTGCTCTTGCAAATCACTTGTAAAGTTTATTCTGTCTCACAGTCTGAATTTTAGTCATTTAATACAAGATGCTTTGCTAATAAGGATCCAAAAAGAAAGTGCAACTGGATAAGTATCCTAAAAAACAAAGTTTGGTGACACATTTATAAAATACTTAATTTTTATTGTATTTCATCAATGCAGTAACTATGAGCAGGGATAAATCTCCATGGTGGAAAGTCCCAAATAAGCTGGGATCTTTAAGCTTTCTGCTTCTGCAGTCTAGAAGGAAAGATCATTCCATTCCTTTGGAACAAAACACAGCTTTGATAACTGCAAGTTTGTTACGTGATGACAAGGAACACTGTTTGTGTACAAGGTAGGAAAGCTGCTCTGTTGCACAACACCATTTCTCAACTGTAACACCAAAAAAAGGATTCCTCTGGTGAGAGAAAACCTCATTTGAGCTCTTATTGAGTATTGCACTGAGTGCTTATGAGCCAAAGAATCCAAGGAAAAAAAGCAAAGGGAACATTAATATTAATTAAAGACTGATCTGTAGTGAATATTTAGATGGGGCTTATCTTCAGAGGCTTTTGTCTGTGCTTTCTGGTATTGGCATGGCAGAGCCCAGCTGTGCTTGGATTGACTGTTGTGAATCTGCATTGTTTATTTTCTATGTCCAGACGTCTACAATCCAGATGTCTCTTAAAGAGCTTCTTAGTTTGCTCCTGACTAGGGTCAGGATGGCAGATAAGTAGTATGTAGGATAAATAATTTTACAACAAGAATGTTGGTATAAAGGAGAAACTGATTCCATATGCCCCAGGAGGTCTGTAAATTCTATTGAAAGCATCAGAAGTCTGACTGCTCTTGGGCTGTACAGTCAGGGCTTACTTATAACACAGGATTGTGTTGCTGTCTAATTAAATGTGCTGGGAGAACAATTAAAACGTTACGGCATCAAATAATATTGTAGTTTAGTTCAAAGTGGGATTAGAAGAATCTCAATAGGCTGTCTAAGTGAAACTGAAAGACGACTTGTTGCCGTGATTAGTGCATACTATGCTAGTTTCAGCATGATTTGAACTGGTTAGTGACATCAGCTGCCATCTAATGCAGTTTTTCTTTTCCTGAAAAGGTGTGGTAATGGTGCTTTACCTAAAAATGATAGTCACATCCAAAGCAAGTGAGACTGAAATCAAGAGCCTGAACTATGGTGCATATTTTGAAAGTGTCAGTGGTATGTGTCATGGTTCAGAGTAACAATCTTCCCAGAAGGTCAATTTAATGTTCCTATATTTTTTCCCCAAATATTGAATATATAACTTAAAATGATTTTTGGCTTCTGTTTCAATTTATTTGTGAAAACGCTGCCTGTGGCCACTTGCGCTCATCTGTTTGAGGTGTCATGTGTGACAGAACTGAAGAAAATGGATTTTAAGAAAACCTTTATGGTTTGGGCACATAAAAGCAAATTGAAATTGTCCCTTATTCCTTTGTACCTTTGAGTTATTTCCTATCTTTGCTACATTTATGTAGCTTAGACTCTTGAAAACCCAACATAGCGTTCCAAACTTGAAAGAAATTAAAACTATCAGCTTATAATTTCTGACACAGCTGGGTGCAGGCAGTGATCTAGAAAATTAAATCAGCACTAGGAAGTTGTCTGGAAGCTTAAATGTGCAAGCTTGAGATGGGTTTTCTAATCCTATCAGAGCAACCCTAATTTTTA
Organism: Oxyura jamaicensis; assembly: GCF_011077185.1. NCBI lineage: Eukaryota > Metazoa > Chordata > Aves > Anseriformes > Anatidae > Oxyura > Oxyura jamaicensis. The sequence goes on along the minus strand of NC_048895.1, from coordinate 70,357,852 downwards.
CAAATTGAAGCATGGAGCATTAGCGGTTTTCACACCTCTGTACTTACCAGAATCTTTTGTTCATAGTGCAGCAGTTTAATGAACCTATTTAGTTTCATGCAGTGAAATCACTGACCCTTGAAGGTGTGCCCCGACTGGGGAGGGAGTCAATGACAGAATGGGGTAGCTTTAGTGGGAAGGCTGGAGCAGTACTGCACAAAATTGATAGGGACAGCATTACTCTTTGTATCCACAGAAGTTTATTCAGCATGACCTAACTCTGGTGTTCAATTTTATATTACTTTTTCTAATAGTAGCTACTCTCATTTTTTTGTTTAAAGTCATTTCATAATTGTAAAACCTTTATCCTTTGAAACTCTGTAAGTAATGAATTTCAGTTCAGTAAGATATGTATATTACAAATGTTTTGTGGCAAAAAACAAACAAACAAAAAAAACACACACAAAAAAAAACCACTACCATGGGATGTTAGAGCTGGCCTCTAGGCTGGTCTCTGATTTAAGGAGTATAGGTTTGAAGGTATTAAGTTTCATTTTCACCCTCAGCAGTTATTTCTGGCATGTGCTAAAATCATAAATAAACTACATATAGTTATTCCCCTCCTTGCTTTTCTTTTTCCTGGTTTTATTTGGATCACTGTGGGACTGTTGAAGCCAATGTGACTGTCTGAGGGCTGCAGTATGTTGTGGAAGACACAACTAGGGTGCAGTTGGAGCCTTCCCAAATGGCACTGCTGCCAAATCATTCAGTGGTGTTTGGCATCACATTCTACCAGTCATGTGTGCTTTGCTTTTATCAGTGTTTTTTCATTTTGCCTTATTCTTGTCTGTTTTGCCGTGTTGAAATTCAGGGCAACACGGACACTTTGAGGCAGCACTGCAAAATGAGTGATATTTCTCCAGGAGAGACCTGCCAAGGTACGGATTCAGCTCACAGTGTATAGTTGATGGAGATCCAGTCGTATGTTCAAATGGGATCCAGGGAGTTGCTCAGCTGGCCAGGTGCAGGCCTCTGCTTCACAGTGGGCTGATCTACTCTGCAGGTTACCCTACATGTGCTGACTAGATCTCCACTGACTTGAGTGGGAGCTTTGACTCTTTGCTCACACAGACACATGCTTTTGGATGCTTTAAGCTGCAAGTTGAATCCCACTCAGTGTCCTGTGTCTCACCTGAGCATTTCATATTTGCAGGAGGGCACAACAAAAATCTCATGCGTTTTTGGGTACCTGTTCCATCTGTACAGTCTTAGCTCTGACAGTAACAAAACCCATACTCCCTGACATTCACACCATTTCAAGCTAGTGGAGATCACACTTACAAACTCAGTCAGTTGGATCTTTAGTTTTTTTCTTGTCAGAATTTTCTCCTGTTTTGAAGGTTAATCAAATGTATGATCCTTGAGCCTGTCAAGATCATACAAAAAACAACACCCATAGAACTGTGATGCTCCAGTGTTGCGTGTAGCTAGTAATTTAGCTGTATTCCACAGGTTGTCTTCCAGGTGATGTCTGAGCTTCAGCCTCTAATTACTCTAGAACATAGTTCCTGTGTGCCTGGGAAGCAGGCTGTTGTATGGTTCCCTTGGCCAATGCTTTTCTGTGATTCTGTTTCTCAGAAGGACTCTCTGAACTACACAGTACCTTTTTCCTTAATGGAATGCGTGAATTCATTTATGTAGCTCTTAATAGTTATGCTGTCATTGTAGGTGCTGAATTACTTTCAGTCATTTCTGGGAATAAGGAGCTTTTCCAGGAATGGTTGTAGTCAGTGGTTTCTTAATGTGCAAAGTTAAGCTACGCAGAAGAAAAATCAGTATGAATATCTCAAAGACGAAGCAGTTTAGCAGCCTAATATTGGTAGAGCTCTAAAGCATGTTTTCAGGCAAGGTGTAGCTGTTCAGTGTGATTTTCTTATCTGTAACCTCTTGGCTTCCAGTTCGGATATTGGCAGGATTACAGGTCCCGGCTATACATAACTGACTGGTGCTGCCTGTCTTCTGTGCCCTGGCTCTGGAGAGTGAGTGCATGCATGCTGAGCCCTGGATTTGGTAAGAGCTTAAAACGGGAAATTGCTGCCTCTCTGAAACTACTGCTCTTCTGCAAGTTGTCATAGCAGGGCATAATGCTTTGCCCTATCTGGGCCAGTTGGCGCCTGCCAGTCACTATTTTTTTAAATTGTAAAATATTGTCTGGGCTAGTGTGCCATTTGACGCTTCTGGTCATGTGTCTACCTTATAAAGATGACTACCTGTAAATGAAGTTTGGAGGCCTTCTAGGTGAAAACTGTCTAATAACTACATTAGCTGACTAGTATTTATCTGGATTATAAGCAAATACAAGTGGAAGCATTCTGGTAATATTTCCTTATTCTAAGGAAAAGACTTTAGAAAATATTCTAACATTTAAAACTCGAAAGATTTCATCTTTTAACATAGAACTTACAGATACTTCTGGATTATATTGGTTTTACAGGTTAAATAGTAGAATAAAAATTGAAAAACTGAGCTTAAAGCCTAAATATTAGATTTGCTGACCTCTTGATTTAAGAAGTCCTGATTGTTTCATATCAGCAGTCTCATTTTTATATAAGCTAATGCATGGTATATACTAAATGTTTTTTAAACCCTTTAACTTGTGTTCTTGTTCTTTAATGCTTTCAGTGTCTGTGAAAGTAGATCAGTTGATACAAAAATAGATCATTGGAATAGTGTGCTGCATTTTGGCTTAAGCAGGTGTGAGCAACTAGTGTTGCTCCCAAGTTGCTGCATGCAAATGAAGGCCCCCTTCGTTCTTTTCTTAGAACTTAGTGTCTCAGTCCAGGCTTTCCCCTTCCAGATACTGAGCAGCATCTGGAAAGGTCAGTGCTGCCCTATTAGAAAATGCCTAGAGGAGTATTTGTGTTTTATCTTTCTGAACTTGTTCACTTTTCTTAAGTAAAAATGTTATCTACCCAATTCATTTCTTAAGAATTTGTTGTTGTTGTTTTGGTCTTCAGCAGCAAGATGTAGGGGCTCTGACTTCCTGTGCGTATGGGTGCTCTCAATACTTTGCTGATGCAAATCGCCACTGTGAAGAAGCACAGCTTTCTACAGTTCCTGTAGCTGACTGGTTTGCAACTTGTTGCTTTTCCTGGCACTCAAACCAGAGAAGAAATGCAGGAAAATGAGATTACTCCTCCGTTATTTTACTAGGCTTGCTATTATTTTAACTACATCTATTTTTGCATTCCTTTTATTAAATGAGGTAAAATGGTTTTCCATTTTCAATCGGAAAGAGGGAAAGGTAAAAGTAACTCTTTAATCCAATTATTGTATTTTCCTGCTTTGATTCATTGTAATGACTTTGAGCATCTGGTAGCAATGAGCATGAACTGCTTAAAGTCACGGAAAACCAATCCCCATTATTTCTGCTCATTGAAGAGAATAAATGAATTACCAAACACTAATCTTTGGATAATTGCTCCATAAGCAGGACATCTTAGCTCTTAGAGAAATCAGTTTTGTAAGTTTATAGAACTGTCAGAACTAGTGAACTATTAAAAAAAGACTAACAATAGATGAGTAGAAGCTGGGCTTTCTTTTTTATTCATAATTATTGCAGTTGAACCTTTTGGGATATGTGTAAGGAGAGATATACTTATTGACCAAAGTTGAACTGAAGATGGAAATTTCTGTGGACATTTCTGACAGCAAAAAGCTAGAACATATGTGGAATAAGGTTCTATATGTATTGCTCTTGTATGACCAGAGTTACTCTTGTTCACTCTTTACTCTTTGGATTGATCTTCAGACACAAAAGAGAGATATGCTATTTAGCTTTGGTCTAGCCTGTGACATCATTATGTGCTGTATGTATTTTTCCTGATTCTCCCTTATTCAACATAACATAGGTGGGTTAGTTTTCAAAATTCTTTTTGTTTATGATATCTGGGTGTACTTGTTTTGTCTTTTAGATACTGTTACCTGAAAGTCATGTTCCTTGTCACTGCTGGCTGACACTTCTTTGCCTTTGGAGAGCAGCCTCAGGATGCTAGGAGTCATTATTCACAGTTCCTACTCAGTAGCTCAGAGCTGCCTTTACTGCTTGGACTTTGATGGAGCCTTTGTATGTCTAGGAGCAAAATTGTCCCCTCCTCAAAGCCACAAAATAATTATATAAAAGCAAACCTCAAATCCACCTTTAAAAAACAACAACAACAACAAAAAACTATCAGGTCTGCCTGCTGACTTAATTTCTTAACATTTTGCAGCATATTTGCCGGATAATTAAAGAGTAATTTAAATGCTTCCTGGATCTTTCCAACCCAACGAGTATTTTCTGTCCCTGTAGATTATTGCTATGGAAATTTTATGCCTTTTTTTGAGGCTATAGAAATCTGTGTCTGCCTTTCTTGAATTGCTATTCAGCTGTTGATATTTTCAAATGATACAGTATGTTCCTTCTGATTTTATTACATTGTGTGTGTTAGGACTTCTATTACATTACATCTTTGATTAAAATTCCACAGGGATTCTGGCAAAGGGATGACAACATCCTGGTTAACTCAGATTAAATACTCTGGAAGTAATTGTCCCATGCAGTATGTTTCTGCCTGTTAATGAGAACTCTACATCTTTCCTGTAGACAGTCTTTTCATTGTGGTATCTCTGCTTGAGACTTCCTCAATTTGGAGAATTCAGTTTTATTTGATCTCCTTTCACTTATTTTAATTACTGTCAAAATATCAGGATATAACAGACTTAACATGTACATTATTAATATTCTGGAAGGACAAAGTGATCTCAGTAAGTCATGCTTTACTTCCATTTTGAGTTGTTGCAGAATTTCATGCTAGTATTGCTGTAAATTCATTTTCCAAGCCCCATTATGAATAGTAGGGGGAAAAAACATTAAATAGTCACAAGACTTCTTGATGTGCAAAAAAGTTTAACCACTTAATGACAAATGCTTCTTTATCCCTAAGGACTATATCCTCCACAATCCTAAACAAAGTCCAGTTGAGATATCCCATTAGTGCTGAGGGTTTGTGCTTTTAAAACCACTTTTCCTTAGACCCAGCCACGCTCAGACCCTCCGTTGGGTGGATGGGTGTTGCAGCTGTTTTTAGTTAGCACACTAAGAAAGAGAGAGTGTGTGCATATTTATCTCTCCTGAGGCATGTTATAGCAGGCACTTGCACTCCCCTCCCCGGGAGCAAAGGGTGCTAATGGCCCTGCATGCCTCCCAAAGGCTATTGAGAATGCTTGTGGTGAGCAGAAGAGGGCACAGGGGCTTTGGGAGCACTCCTCGAGAGTAAACGATCCACAGCTTGATACAAGCAGAAAGTATGCGAGGTTGCATGTTGCAGATACTAGCTGTTAAGTACATAATGTCTTTATTTGGAATACACAGACAAAACTGCTTCTGGCACACAGGAACTTCTGTTTCTGAATACACGCACAGACATTTCTAGGAAGATGTCAAATGCAGCCTCCTATTCTCAGATTCCTGTTTCTGCCATGACACATCTCTGGTGTTTTGTTCATAAAACCTGTAGAGAGTGGAAACTCGATCATTAAGAGGTCAGGCATTGTATTTGCCACTACATATACAAATTTTGATGTTAATATTGGTTAGCATGATTGATTAATGAAAATTTACCTGATTCAAGACTGACTTGAGTAGACATACCTGTGCATTTTGTCCACTTCATGTGTTTTTAAATCTATGGGTCTCTTGCACCATATACATGCAGTTGTCATGTGCAAAACAGAAAATGCCCTCCAATATTTTCCTTGAGTTTATAAGTGGTTTAACATTTTCTTCTGTAGACTACTACTAATAGAAACTTGTTTGATTTGGTATTTCCTAGTGTCTTTTTATTGCTTTTTTTTTTTTTTTTTTTTTGCTGACCAAGAGAACTTGGAGATGGTTAGAATTGCTTTTTACCTTTCTTGTGCACGTGTAAGAATGATTCTGGTGGCTATAAAACAAGATGGCTCAACTTCTGAATTACATGAAGTTGGTGTACACAAAGGAATTTATACATATGTATAGAATTTAAGAATTTTGCATGTTTTGTTTTTCATAAGCAAAAATACTTTTATGGTAGAACAGAGCAATTGTTCATTGCCATGGCTATAAATATAGGTCCTGAAATTGCAGTTTTTGATATAAAATAGCTACTTTAATTGTCAGAATTCACTGAAGTTTACAAATGATACTAAACGTGGCACAGTATAAATGAGTCTGCTATTCTTGTTGATGGCTTTGCTTTCCAAGTTCTTTCTGTAGTTACAGAGGTGAAGTTTTATTGGGTACACATACTGTTTGATGAACAGTTTGTTGATTCATCTTTACCATAGCTTGCTTAACTTCCTGCTGATGTATTGGATGGATGTTTTGCCTTTTACTTTTAATACCTTCTAGGTTTTTGTCTAGAGATGAGGAATTCTATCAAATTTTAAAAATCAAGAACTCCTTTCATGCAACTGTTAATATTATTAATAAATCAATAATAATTCCATAACTTTTATATTACTGTGCAGGACAGAAGTCAGATTCCTCAGAAGAACTTTCACGTGCTCTGAGGCTTCCATGTCCTTCAGTGTTAAAATGTTTGAGGCAAAGCCTGTTCTCATCCAGAGTTTAACTTCTGAATGCAGACTGAGAACACCGAATCATAAGAAGATTTGGTAATGTTTAGTTTGGACACAAGTGGCCATGTGTGTCCCTGATCATATGATTTGCTGTTTTTTTGAAGGGCATTGAATTGCTGTGATTAATGAGTGGTTCAATTCTACCAGTGTGCTTGGTGGCATGACTGCGGTTGAGAAACAAATGGTTTTAAACCTGATTATAAAGTTTTTTTGTATAATTGAGTTAAACTTTTTGTTTTCAAGTTAGCATTTTCAGTAGTATGAGAACTTATTCATAAAGAACCAGAAACTACTGACAAATATGTAAATCAACTATGTAATTTGCTGGCAGATTAGATAATTAAAATCAGTGTTTTGCTTAGCTATCAGCTTAAGCCACTTGGGAACAAACCTCTGGAGTGAGCTATAGAATGTTTCAGTCATAACTGAAATGTCAAAAAACACAGTTGTTTTTGTTTATATTTGGTAGCTATGGAGAAGAGCCTCACTGCATGGAAACATTCCACTAACTCAATTTATAATGCTGTGCTTGCATGGAGCCTCCAGTTAATTGCCAGAAAGATCTGTGATCTTTCCTTGCAAGTGTCCTGGCAGCTCATCTTAGAGGAAATAGTCCTGTTTTACTTAGTCTCTTTGTCGTCTGTGTTCATAGAATCATAGAATAATTAGGCCTGGATAGGATCTCTGGAGACCATCTTGTTCAACCCCCAGCTCAGAGAGCAAGTCCGGTCAGGTCAGATCACTTGGGGCCTCGTCCAGTCGAGTTTGCAGAGGTTCCACTGTGGCTCCAGGCAGCACATTCCAGCGTCTGACTGCCCTTCTGGTGAGAAATCCCATGTTCTGTCATGTCTCCTGCCACTTGACCTTTTGCTGTGCTCCTTGGAAAAGAGTCTGGTTCTGTTTTCTCTATATTCTTGAGGTAGTTGTAGACAGCAGTAAGATCTGCACTGCTTACACCTTAGCCAGGTCATCTCAAGGATGAACAAAATTCAGTTCTCCCAGCCTTTCTTCATATATCAAATGGCCCAGTCCCTGGTTGTGTTGGTGGCCTTCTGCTACACTCTCCAATATGTCACTGTCTTTTTTGTTCTGGGAAGTAGAAAACCCATCACAAGTCCAGATGCAGCCCTATGAAAGAAGCATGCCCACTTCCCTCAGCCTCCTGGCATTGCTTGAGCTAATGCAGACCATGTTTTTTGTTGTTGCTGAAAGCCATACTGCGCAATCAGATTCACTTCATGTCCATGAAGTCCCCTATGTCTCTTTTTGCAAGTCTGATTTCTAAACAATCTACTTGCAGCCTGTACTATTTCCTGTTTTTTTTTTTTTTTTTTTTTTTTTTCCCATCCCAGGAGCAGGACTTCTGCCTTTGAACTCATTGTGGTTCCTCTTGGCTTGTTTCTCAGCCTGTTAAGGTTCCTGCTCATAGCAGCCTTGTCCTTCAGCATGTCGTTCACTCCTTCCAGTATGGTGGTGTCCCAGCTCAGTGAGTGCAAAGTCTTTCTTTTCATCTGTATTCTATCTTGTAAAACAAGGTGTATGGCTTTACTGGTACATGGCAATGAAAGATACTATAATGCTACATCCTGTGTGACTGGATCATGCACAAGTGAAGAGAATAACATGAAAATAGTAGTAGGTCACACTTCAAACTGATGTAAGCCAGTGTTCTTTATCCAGTGCCAGTAAGTAATAGCTACTTAGGAAGCTTAAAAAGTGTTCCTTCCTGTTCTATGCTTTCTTCCCTTTGGCAAGTCAGCTTTAGGACTTGGCAAGACAGGGAAGCCCACCCTATATCAATGGATTTTTTTTTTTCAAAAACACTTAACACCTTTTGGACTTGAGAACACTCATTTGTAGTGGATACACAGTTGACATGTTTCTCTACATACTTAATATTTCCTTGTGTTCTAAATGTGCTTTCTGATAACTCTGGGAGTCCCATACCACTTGTATGCTTTATGAGAAATAAAAGTTAATATTTACTCATATCCATCTGTGTGTGTATATGTGTATATAAATGTGTGTGTGGTGTGCGTATGTATGTCAAATAAAATAAACATCTTACTGCAATCACTGGAGTTTTCTGTTCCAAAATGAGGAGTTCTGTCACTTTAGCCTTCATTTGTTAATATACCAAACAAGGGGACTCGCATTTTCTGGATGTTGCTGGTAACTGCTCTCTGTATGCTAACATGACCTCTTACTGTTTAAGCCAGGTAATACTTCAGAAGGCTTTTCTTTTAATTTTAGGAAAATTTTGTTTTTATAAGAACCTTTTGTGATGGACGAATCTTTTGATAGCTGTAAAAAAAAACTTACAAAATTAACACTAGACCTATTTTGAATAGCATGCTTACTTTAGTATATCCAAATAATTCTCAGTGACTGGGGATATCTGAACACTTTTATAATATTTTTATTCACAAGAAGTTTAATCACAATTCATGACTGATGCATGATACATATTTAAATATCTTTTAGATATTCAAAAGCTCATGATATTTGTTTATCTACTTTGAAGAGTCCTTTCATCAGAGGAGGTGAGTTTAGTATGGTCAAGAAAGAGAATGAGAATTAGATGAGGGGGAGAAAAGAATCTTTCTGAAAGAAGAACAAAGAAAGCTTGTACAAGAAGTACAAAAAAGAACAAGCTAATTTTTGCTTTTAAGTTTTCTAGTTTCTTAAAATGCAGAAAACCTACTTAACACATGACTTCTTAAATTGTTTACTAATTTACAAATTGTTTATCTAGCAGGATTAGTTTCTAAAACAATTCTTAATACCACTTCTGCGTGGTAAAAATGTGATATATTTTTCTGAAACAAGAATGAGTTTTTCCCTTATCACTTTTTTTTTTTTGATAAAACTTATTTTATCTGGCTTTATTGAAACTCTGAAAAGAATAAGTATTCTTCATGAAACTCCTACCAGCCTGGACCTAGAAGGATCTTTAGCTCTGATTTGGAGGAAAGCTACTATTTATGGTCACCATTCTTGTAGTGTATGGTTTTCTTTTTTTTTGTCTGGGTAGGATTACATGGAGATATTCTTTGGCTGGAGGGGATGGTGGTGTTAAGGGAGGAAGATACTCTTGTCTTCCTTGCGGGACATATAAAGAGAGAAGAGGCTGATCTCTTTGACAGTAGTCCTCTTGAGTATGAGAAACTTCAGTGAATTTGACCTCTGGTTTCCAAGGGGCTGTCCCTAGTTTCATTTGCCAAAGGAAGATAAATACTCATTAACTTTGTGGGTTTGAGTATTTTTATTTTCAAGCTTATGTAATTTCTCATGTTTAATCTGTGATAAATACTTTAGAGTAATCTGGTTGTAGAACTACCAGAATACTTTTTCATTACTGGATAACTTTTTTTCATTACTGGATATGTTGGTAAGGATGGGGGGGAAAAAGTCACTTCAGAGCTCCTGAAAGTAATAGCATTGCCTCAAGCTAAGCATGCTGTTGGCAGGAGCTGTGCAAATTTCTTTGTGTAGTAATTTCTTTGTGTAGTTTTTGCCAAAGAACCTCTTTCTTGACCTGAAATATCCCTGCTGTTTCCAGCTGCGAGCTTCATGAACAAACGGTGTGAATTTTGACAAGATGATAATTATTCATGCAGAATAATTTATTAGACCACATTCTTGTCCTAATTATTTTCCCTTTTTAAAAAGTTTTACTTTGTTTTTATTTTCACTTTTTTTCTAATAAGTCTTCCTCTTTTTTAGCTGATTGCATTGGGTTGACTAGGTAATCCTAAAAAATGACCGAAGGATGCAAGTTGCTAGGGATGTTGCTTTGTCTAGCTTAAGTGGAAGAACACCACTTATAAGTTACTGTCTGAGAGTGTTTTAAAATGCTACACAATTGTATTTGTAGTTGTCTGAATTGGTCTTTAAATCGTGAGGTTTGTAAGCCAGGAGTACTTAGGGTGAAAATTAATTAAATTGGAGACATAAAAGAATGTTGAATTTGAAGTGGTTTGACATTTAAATTTGTCTTATCTTTTTTTAACCACAACAAACTAGTGTTAGGTGCTATTAAGGAAAGCAGTAATTTTTTTTGCAACCAAATCTTCTTCACAGCCAAATAGTGGGAAATCTTGAGTCAGGAATAAAATGGTTTGTACTAAGTTTAGAGTATGTGATACCTTAATGCCTGGATTAGAGTGGATAAATGGTGTAGATTATTCCCTTTGCTGTGGTATCATTTTTTTTCTCTTACCTGTCCCATTACTCCCACGGAATTTGTGTGGCACATAATGTAGTAAAGCTCATTGTGATCCCTTAGAGGATGGAGAGATGACTTTTTAATTTTAAAACAAACAAAACCAAACCTGACTACTTTCCTACCCTCTCATACAATCATACCCAGATACTCAGGAGCATCACACCACATGTCTACAAGTAGCAGGCAGGCCACACAGTTGCATGTGTCAAAGTGGTCTGGCCAGATACCCTTGGAATGAAGCAAGGGATGAGAGATGCTATCAAATACTTGTCTTCTGGGTGGTTCTTAGGTCAGCAGCTGTATGCTAAATTTGGATGTGGCTTTTGTACCCCAGGAGCTGTTAATGGTGAGGATCTGTCCTATTCCACCTCTGTGAGTCATTAACTGTCTTTTGTCTCATGTTGGCTGTTTCACAGCTCCAGAGCTGTTGTACTGTCATCTCTCAACAATTTAAGTGTATGGTTTGTCCTTTGTTTTAGTGTAAATGTGGTCCTTGTTTTTACCAATCCGTGTACTTTGAGGAGCTGGTATGTAGACCTACTGTGTCCTTTGATCTGTTTATCTAGGTATCATCAGTGCATAATGTGCTGAAGGCCATTCTGACATTCTTTCTGGAGCTTCCACACTCAGGCATTCTCAATTCATTGTCCAATCATATCAGCCTTAATGTTTTTATCATATAATTTCTTTACATTTCTATAAACAGGGGGGCGGCATATACCTGTCACTTTCATACCAGCAGCTCCTAATCTGGTATTACCCTGTAAACCACCGAAGTATATTTATCAGACCTATTGTCTGATTTGTTATTAAAGTTACTCAGTGTTTATTAACTTATCTCCTATGTGGCTCTTCTTTTTTTTTTTTTTTTCTTCTAGAATCCATTTGTGCCTATTTTGTTGACCAAGAAATCATGCCTTCCTTTCCTCCTAGGAAGACAAGGAGGAAAAGGAATCTCTGGCACTGACAAGATGGAAAAGGAAACATGGGATTTTGCTGTCACAGCTTTAGCTTCTTGGGCTTATCAGTTTAATCCTTTTCTTATTCCTGGTATTTCAGACTGTCTTGTTCATGCATGCAGATTTCTAGAGTTAATAGGAATTAACTTGCCCAATACTTCGCAGTTTCTCTGTGCCTTAGGCTCCTGATCGGTTTCTACTCGTGGGCTGACTCATTCCTCACACAGTGAACCTTCTTGCAATGAAGAACATATCCAAAGAGCAGCCACCTTCTAATGATGGAGTGCCCTGGGATTGTCTGGGGTGGTTGTTATTCCTCTTGATTCCATCTGTTCTTGGTATCCAGTGCTTTTAACTAAAAAGAAGCACAAGCAATGGAGCTTTCTGAACTCCAGTGTTACAGGGTGAAGTGAAAGCAAGCAGGCCTTGCTACCTGCTACCTTTTGTGTTTGGACTGGCTAGGCTGATTACTAAGAAGTTTTTCTTCATGAAGTACTTCAGCTAAAGGAACAGTTGCAGTAAGCTTTGTGTAATTTCAGGGTACTTGGAAAGTAGATATTAAACTTCTGCTGTCTAAACTTCAAATAGTTCATAGTCATAGAATATCCTGAGTTGGAAGGCACCCATGAGGATCACTGACTCCACACTCTTGACTCCACATAGGATCACCCCCCAAAAAAACCAACAACAAATTGTCAGAGAGCGTTCTTCTTGAACTCCAACAGCTCGGTGCTGTGCCCACTGCCCAGGGAAGCCTATCCTAGTGCTTGACCACCTCTGGGTGCAGAACCTTTTCCTAACCCCCAGCCTGACCCTCCCCTGTCCCAGCTCCACGCTGTGCCCTCGGGTCCTGTCGCTGTCCCCAGAGAGCAGAGCTCAGCACCTGCCCCTCCGCTCCCCTCCTGAGGGAGCTGCAGGCCGCCATGAGGCCTCCCCTCAGCCTGCTCTGCTCTGGGCTGAACAAACCAAGGGACCTCAGTTGTTCCTCATATGTCTTGCTCTCCAGGCCCATCGCCATGTTTGTTGCCCTCCTCTGGACACTCTCTGATAGTTTTATGTCCTCCTTATATTGTGATACCCAGAACTGCAACCAGTGTTCAAGGTGAGGCCACACCAGCGCGGAGCAGAACAATCCTTTACCTTGACCAGCTGGTAGTGCTGTCCCTGATGCACCCCAGGGTATGGTTGGCTCTCCCTGCTGCCAAGGCATGCTGTTGGCTCATGTTCAACTTGCCATTAACAAGAACTCCAGCTCCCTTTCTGTGGCGCTGCTCTCCAGCCTCTTGTCCCACATTCTGCATGTATAGCCAGGGTTGCCCTGTCCCAGGTGTAGAATCCATCTGTTGCTGTTGCTGAACTTCACATGGTCGTTGATTGACCAACTCTCTAATTTGACCGGATCTCTCTGCAAGTCCTCTCTGCCCCTGAGGGAGTCAAGTCAACAGCTCCTCCTAATTTGGTATTATCTTCAAACTCAATATGCATTCAAGTCTTGCAGCCAGATCACTTATAAAAGCATTAAAGAGAGCTGGCACCAAAATGGACCCCTGGGGAACCTCACTTGTGACTGGCCACTAGCCTGATGTGACCTCATTTACTGTAATCCCTAAGCCTCACCTGTCAGCCCATTGTTCACTCATTCTACTACATATTTGTCTAGGTGTATGCTAGACATTTTCTCTAGAAGTGTACTTTGAGAAAGTGTTGAAAGCTTTATGGGAATCCAAAAAGATTACATAAAATAGCTTTTTGAGATCAACTAGATGGGTGACCCTCTCATCAAAGGAAATCAAGTTGATTAAGCAGGACTTTCCTTTTGTGAACCCATCATGGCTGTGACCGATGACCTTCAGGTGTTTTTCAATAACTCATAGAATATTTTTCTCCATAATTTTACCAGGCACTGAAGTGAGACTATAGACCACTACCAAGGTCATTTTTCTTGCCATTCTTGAAAACTGGAACAGTGTTTGCCAGCTTCCAGTCAAACAGGACCTCTTCAGGTTCCCGCGATGGCTGGAAAATAATTGAGAGTTCTCATGATGACAATAGCGAGGTCTCTGAGTACTCTGGGATGAATCCCATTGGGTCCCATAGACTTATATATATCTAGGTGAGCAGCAAATCCCATGAAGTTTGAGGTTCCTGGGAGTTTATTGTTCCTGCAGTCATGGTCCTCCAACTCAGGGCACTTGGGATCCCGGAGCCTTGCGACACAAGTTATACAAGTTAATTACTTGTGTAGTATTGGACTAAAATTTTTATTTGCAGTCTTACCTGAAAGCTCTTCCAAAGTGTACTCACAGACAGGTGTATTATTAATTCATGGTTTTGGATGTTGCTTTTTGATTGTGCCTGCTGGGATCTTTCTTGAGGGGAGAAAAAAAAAACAAACAGTAACTTTTGCCTAATGCCAGTTTACACCACTTTTTGTGATCAAGGTGAAATTTTGTGCACCAATTTTCCATATTTCTGATTAGGGCTCACAAACTTCACTGTCCACTATTTATACATAAAAGTTATTTAGATATTTGCTATCTTGTTTCTTTCTGGATGCTTTGACTGGTGTAGTTTAGAGCGGCTGCTGAGGTAGGTGGAGATGGGCTCACTACTCCTGTGGTGGGACTGGTAGAAGCCAAGGCATAATTTGGGCTCCCCCTCCTGCTATTGTCCCTTTTATAGGTGTACAGATGATAATTTATCACATAACCCAACACTGTACACAAAGACAGCTTGATAGAAAGAGCTCACAATCTGATACCTGCTAAGATCAGCAGTGATATCTGCAGCAGGGTGTGCTGTGAACAATAGAACTAGAGGATGTTGTTCAGAATCTTGCATTTAGTAAATGTAACAGTGCTTTTCCTTGTTCTATTGTCTTTTCTACATTTTCTTTCAAAAGATAAAACATATTTCTTGGTGGGGAAAAAAAACACCAAACACGTGCCTTAAGCTTTTTAGATCATTGTAAGAGCTAGGAGTTTTGTGTTTGTCTTATAGAAAACCAAAAATCTCTGTATGTAATGTGGCTGTATTCTGTGAAGTGTGAATGTGTGTTTTATATGTTATTTACATTTTATCTGGCAGTGGTTACTGTTGATCCTGTAAAAGCATTTCTGTTAGGTTTAATATTATTTTTAGTCCTTTCCTTCCCCTTAAAATCAGAAGTAAGAAATTCTGATTTGCTATTCACTCATTCATTTGGAGTTAAGTTCTGACTGCAAAGATGGCAAATTGTTGGTGTAATTCTAGTGTGCTGGAATCTAGTGCTCCAGAAATAACATTAAAGTAAGTAAGGTTGTAGATTTGCTAGTAGGCAAGCTGCTTGCTGCTTAGACTGTAAGCAGAAAGACTTCAAAGGTTTTTTTTCTTTTTTTTTTTTTCTTTTTTTCTTTTGATACTAATGACTGTTCTATGACATATTAGTCTGCAATATAACCTGGAAAAACTCTCTGCTGATTATATTACCAGTACTTGCCATTGACACAACAAAAATAGCTGAGTCACTTCAGGAAAGAGTGTTTCAGATTGGCACAGCTTCAGGAAGACTATTGCAACTGCTATGTAGAGTGGTGGATTTAGGCTTCATCTCAGCAAATAAAGATAAGAATTCTCCAGTGAAGGACTAGGGAGTAAGACATTGAAACTCCCTGAGGTCATTCAATCCTCATTGGATCTTCAAGGAGATGACTGATAACAACACTTGTCTTGACTAAATTTTACAGTTCGGAAAGACTTTGATGTCTTAAATAAGTAATAAAGAATGTTTTAATCCAGGACTTCAGAGAAAAAAATCATACTAGACAGTGTGTGCCTGTGTCTATTTGCTTATGTCGGGTACAAAGAGTCTTTTTAATGCAGCAACCCAGAAGCCTGAAGAGTGAAAGGCATTGGTGAAAAATGGGGGAGGAAATGAACCAGCAGTATGATTGGCTCACAGCTTTGTGCTCTTGTACATATTTTATAAATAAGAGCTTGGCACTTCAGATATTTTTCAGAATACATCAAAATATTGAGCAAATCCTTGAGTAAATCCATTGATTTTGTTTTTAAGATAAGTGGGATTCTTATCAAGCTGAAATTTTAATTCTTTAAAAGAATCTTCAGAAAGTTGTATCTGCTAACCATAACCCTAACTTCGATTTTTAAGAGCAGGTATCATAGTTTTGGCCAAGGTTCGCTAATAGATGGATCCAAAGTAAAAGAACAATAAATAGGAATACTGTTGGAATAGAAAGATGCTTCTTGAGTTAAACAACAAATTTGTTCCAAATACCATTGTTTATATATGCTTTTTGTTTTCTATGTAAAACATACTTTACTACTCCATTATTTTTTAAACTAGATTTTTCATATGTAAAACTTTGGAAATACTTAATTTCTTTAGAAGTGTATTCAGTATTTTTAGAACTGATTGGATGTTTTTCAAGTGTAACCATATTATTTTTGTAGAGCACCATAGCATGATAAAGGAGACCACCTGTGGTGCTTAAGAGTACTTATATATGTGACAAAAGATATAATTGTTTTCTTAAGTTTTTAAAACTGATGTAGTTGAATTACTTGCCCATCTGTGTGTATTCTAAATGAAGTTGCTATATTTTCCTATGGAATTAGGTGGTGCTGAGAATGAAATACTGAAGTTGTGTGAAAATGACTATGAAAAAATGAAGTTAATTTTTTGGATAAAAATATGCATAACCTTTTGCTTTTTCAGTCTGGATATTAGACTAGATGGGACAGATGAAAACTCCAAATCTGCAAACCAGCTCTTCAAAAAGCTGTAGTTCCTATGTCCTAGCTCTGTCACAGGCTTAAGTGAGTTGCAGATGTGAAATGCTACAAATGCAGGGAGTCACGGATCATGGATCCTGTCCCTGATGCATGGATCAGGGATGTGAGTTGTGCGGGGGGGATGTGTGTTATATCTGTATACTTTGTGCAAACTGGTCATTCATTCAGGTTTTCTGGATGTACAGCACTTGGGTCTCTAGAAAGAAGGTGACTACTCAAGCAATTGGACATAAAGTTAATGAGGAGCAGTTTAATATCCCAGTTAATAATACTGGCAGGCTTGACAATTTTG
Organism: Oxyura jamaicensis; assembly: GCF_011077185.1. NCBI lineage: Eukaryota > Metazoa > Chordata > Aves > Anseriformes > Anatidae > Oxyura > Oxyura jamaicensis. The sequence continues at coordinate 70,340,940 of NC_048895.1, read as the reverse complement.
TATGGAGATGACACAGAGACACAAGGTCAAGAGTTAGTGGCTGGTTCACTTGGTTACAAGGGTTACAGAGCGCACAAGCTGAGTCACAGGTGCGTGTAGCTGATAAAAAGGGCACGTGCTGACAAAGAGAATTACTGTCGTGTATGCTTATCTTGTATTTCCTTTTATCAAGCTTTCCATGCAAATGATTCCCTCTTCCTATTAATCTTCTGAAAAAGACAACGTTTTAATGCATTTGTTTGTGTTGCAAAAAAAGACAGTACCTCTGTTACTTTACTAAGTTTTCAGTTTTTGAAGGGAAGAGAAGGGAAGATGTGGGGGGAAAATGTGATGCATGTAAATAAAGTATGTTTACTTGCTTTTTAAACTATTTACGTGTCACCTCGTTTTACCTTAAGGTTGCTTCTTTTTAAGTCAAATGTAGCTTTCCACATAGCTTGTAGTAGAAAGCGTTACAATTGGGATGAGGGACTTTTGCTGTATAGCTCAGTATTTGTACTTGTAATACTAAATACATTTGCTTGGGTTGAAACGTCTTGTTTCACAATTGACAGTTATGTTTCTATATAAATGCAGCTGCTTCCCCTCTGATATGGATACTATAATAATTGGGTCTTACCATGAAAAATATTTACCTGTTACAGCATCTAAACGATCTGTCTTAACATTGTTTAGTTAGTTAGTTTAATTTACTTTGTGTAATAGTATTTTGGGCTTGGTTTGGGCTTCTTTATGGTAAATTATCCATCACTTGCTGAAAATAGGGACTTTGAGTTTGCCTATAAAGCCCTAAATATGAAGCTCTTAATGGGTAATTCGAGGTGAATAGTGGTAAATGGTGGCTTGTAACGTTAAGGCATCTCTTAGGTAACAGCTGTTTGACCCTTGAAGGTACAGATTTAAGGCTTAAATTAGGTCTGATTTTAAAGAGAAACCTATAGAACATAAGGGAGGGCATACACTGGTGTACTCGGGGAATGTGTGCTCTTATAGTGGGGCTTGGGGACCCTCACCAAATTACTGAGGTGCGATGGGGTCTCTTAGCCAACTGTGATGGGTTCAGGAGGATCATCGTACGTGAGCTGCTTGATGGTAAGCTACTGTCCTGGACTGCAAATCGTATACCAAATTTAGCTGTGAAATGTATTTTTTTTGTTTTGTTTTCAATTATTATTATTGTGTCTTTTAATCTTCATCATGGTCTCACAAGGACTTGGTGCTGTGGAAGTGGCATAGGTTTGTATCATTTAAAAGACAATTTTGATTTGTAGGTCCTTACCCAATCCAAGTGAGGTGGGGGGAAAGGAAAAAGACGAGTAGCTTCATTGAGAACTTTAAAATTTGGGTCTTGTTATATAATCCACGGTACAACTCTAAAACACAAGACCATTGCATGACACGTTTGGTTGCATATGCGTTCTGGATATGTGCGTAACTTGGCTGTGACAGCAGTTAGCATTAAACCCTTCTGGCAAATCAGGCTGTCATCTTTGTATTGAGGAGCTAACACTTTGTTATGCAGAGTGTTATTGATCCTAAATCAAAACAGAGCATGATTCTTGGTGTTAATCTGTTTGGTGTTTAGAGAAAGAAAAAAAAAAAAGTGCTAATTTGGGGTGAGGGAGAGAGGGAAGGAAAGATGAAAGCATGCCTGGGAATCTGAAATGCAACTCCAATTTTTCAGACCATTAGTTAAAAATATGATTATGTTGTGCTTTAAAAACTGTCTCAGTCAGCAGAAAACATTCCTGTATGACTTCTAAAAGGAAAAACAAGTGATTACAGCCATTTCTTATCGATCTGTTCCTTGTTTATTCTTCCTACCACAGCATTTTCGGACTTCATTAAGTGTCAAAGGTCAAGCTCAGTTTGCCATGAAATCCAAATGCGTACGTTTTTCTGTTAATGATTGACTTCAGCCTTTTTAAAAAGGTTCTTGAAGGCTTTTGTTTGTAATCTCTACTAGCAGAATTTGACTAACAGTGCATTTTTTATTTTTGAGCTTTTGTCTTTTGAGTTCTTATTAACTTAAATATTTGTTTATTTTACTTTAACTTTGCCAATTTTATAGAAGCTCTGAAGTTCTAGTAATAAAAGTTGTTTGTCTGTAAGGACATCTTTCTTTAACCATTTTAGATTATTTGGTGTCACATAGTTTGAAGAAAACACCATGATTAGTTTCCTATGATGTTCACTTTGGATTCAACAGTGCTATCTGATTTATTTGTTAAGGGTGGGGACCAACAAGAAAACAAACAAACAAACAACAACAAAAAACACAAAAAACCAACCTCAAAACTGCCTAAGCCTATGTTATTTTAGCAAATAGAAAATTGTGAAGCAGTCAGTTATCTGCTATCACTGCATCTAGCTGTTTCATCACTGCATTTTTTTTCAGATTTCACCCATTTTTCTGTTTTCTTTCTCTCTATATAAACTTATTCTGCTACTTTCACAACCTATGGGCAAGCCTGTACTTCTTTCCACCCTGTTGCATGAAGATCAAAACGGCACATTGAAATCTGAAGTAGCATTTTGGGCAGTCACAGGGTGTGCTGAAGAGATGCTACAAATAAACATAGTAAACCTTACAGCTATTTGTAGTCTGAGTTCAGTCTTTTCATTCAGAATAAACTGATTTGGGTGGTCTGTTAATGACTTCATGTTGTGATAGCATACAACTTGATTATGGAAACAGCGTATCTGTTCAGAGATCTCTTTATTGGGATCCAGTGGATCATACATAATTCTTGGTTTCTGATTCATTGTAATTCCCAACATCTTTCAGTGATAAGGTTATTTAATAATTTACTTGCTCCCAGAGGACAAGAGAAAGGAGGACTAGGGAAAAAACAATGTGTTGTATTCCTCTCAGGTATTTCAACTCGTGCGAGGTTCATCAGTGTTTATGTATTAGCCTTGATCTCTTTGTGTTGTGGAAATCTGATCAGAATCATTTATAGATCATTCTGATTCTTAAAGACTGTTCAAGATAACATCTTCTGGGGACACCAAAGCTATTTCCTTGCTCTAAAATTTCTTTGCCCTGAATATTTTAAAATTTTCATTTAAATCAGGGTTTGTATTTTGGATAGTGTTGCTTTAAGGGAGAGCCTGCCTCAGATATCTGCAATGTAACCTGAGTTCAGAGTATAGGATACTTCCTGTGGCAGCATTATGTCATAAATTTATTTTTAGACCTTAAACAGATAGTTGCTCTAAATGGGATCAGCAGTCTTCTTGAGTAGAACAAGCAGTGCACTCATTTCATGACAGTGGGAATTCTAGATGTCGTGTATGCGTGTATATATGTGTGTATATATATATGTCACAATACTACGTATATTTCAAATTCCACTGTCCTTTTCCTACTGACATATGGTTCTGTGATCTGTGATTGCTCAGTAATGGGAATAACTAGGCGGAAATTCAGTTGTTCTCTCCACTGTGCCCCCAGTGACAGGAACATGGGGGTATTCTAACGACATTAAATTCCTCAGAATTCATGAGAATCTACTGAGCTGTTAGACAGTTTTCGTGAGCTCATGTCAGTGGGGAATGTAGTGCAAGTCATTTGACATCTTTGGCTAGTGATAGGCTGGTTAAAAATAGGGCTGGCAACTTCTAGGGGGCTGACCTACAGGGGCTCTGTGGGCATGTGAGGATATTCTGGTACTTGCTGGGTCTGATGGTTCTGTGGGTCTGTTACTACCTAACAGCTGCTGAACAGTTCCACGTTTTAGAAATTACAAGCTTTTCCCTGAAGGAAAAAAATAATTAATGGAGAAAAGAGGATGTGTCTGGAGTGCCTTAGGCAGAGGGTAACCCTGTGCTTCTGGGTACGTACAATAGGAAGAAAACAATTTTGATGGAAAAACTGCATCAGTAGGAGGGAGATTAGTAGTTTTATAGTAATGAAGCTTACATCTGTAATGCTAATAATAGTTTCTAGAGATCTGCCTGTAAGTATGTCTTTACCTTAAAATTCAAGGATGCCATCTACTCCTTCTCGTTTCCTGAGGGGGATGAGGGGAGGGAAGGCATCTTAATCTTTTTTTTTTTTTTTTTTTTTTTTTTTTTTTTCTTGAAAGAGTCTTTACATATTCCTAAATTCCACATACAAGAAATTGGTGGCTGGCCTAACATTTGTTTAGTTTTATTTTTTTTCTGAGGAACTGCGGAGGCTTATTAACATGATCTTCAGCACTTCTTTTATTTTTTTTTCAAGAAGCAAGGATTTAAAACAGTATTCCTCCAGAAATGGAGGAGTTCCCCAAATGGACTGTTCCATCATGGAACGGCTTGAGTTGGAAGAGGCTAATTGTTTGGTCTAGGTGCTAATTATTTGGTTCAAAAGTGCATTGAACTTGTGGGTTAGATCAGGTTTTTCACAGGGCCTTGTCCAGTCACATTTTCAGTATATCCAGGAAGGGAAATCCCACAGCTGTTTTGGACCACACATTCTGGTGTTTGACTGCCTTTGTACCATCTGACTGGAATGTTATTTATTGTGGTTTCTATCAGTTACTCCTGTCACTGTTCACTGCTGAAGACTAGCCCTGCATTCTCTAATAATCACCGGCTGGATGTCTGGAGCCAGTAATTGGATTTCTTTTGAACTGCTGGTCTCCTTGCTCACAAGCTGAACAAATCCAAAATTGTAGCCTGTCCTCATACATGAGCTTGCAGGTAGCCTCCTTAGACGTGCTGAGTTGTGGTACTGCTGAGTGACTAAGCATTCATTTAGTAGACAGAACTCAGTATATATACCTGCAAGTCATTGCTAACTGTGGGAAATAGAATCCAAATACATGCAGAAGTGTTTTGTTTTTTTTTTTTTTTTTGGTGGTATTGGTGCCTGAGCATGTTTTGTAACTGATTACAGTAAAATGCAGTGAAGCCAAAGTACTATCGATAGAGCTAAACGTTCTTGAAGAATGTTTAGATGCAGCCTTCTGCTTTGGAAAACCCTTGTATTCTGCTCTGGTGAGGCCGCACCTCGAGTACTGTGTTTGGATTTGGGCCCCTCACTACAAGAAGGACATTGAGGCTGTGGAGCGTGTCCAGAGAAGCTGGTGAAGGGCCAGGAGAAGTCCTCTGAGGAGTGGCTGAGGGCACTGGGGGTGTTCAGTCTGGAGAAGAGGAGGCTCAGGGGAGACCTTATTGCTCTCAGCAACTACCTGAAAGGAAGGTGTGGGGAGCTGGGGGTCAGAATCCTCTTGCAGGTAACCAGCGATAGGATTAGAGGGAATGGCCTCAAGTTTAGGTTTAGGGGTGGTTTAGGTTGGAAATTAGGAAACATTTCTTCTCAGAAAGAGCAGTCAGGCATTGAACGGGTTGCCCAGGGAGGTGGTGGAGTCAGCGTCCCTGGGGGTGCTCAAGGGAAGGTTGGACGTGGTGCTTGGGGACATGGTTCACTGGGTGGCATTGGTGGTAGAGGGGTGGTTGGAAGGTGATCTTGGAGGGCTTTTCCAACCCTAATGATTCTGTGAGGTTTCTAAGCTGCTTATTGCTGGTTGTTGGGAGGACATAGCTAGGGAAAAGGTATTACAGTATGCTAGCCCTGTTTTAAATGTTCTTTTTCTATGTATTTTGTGGTGGTCAGAAACAGGATGCTAGGCTAAATTAGTCTTTGATCTAGACAGTATTGCAGTTCCTTCATTCTTAAAACAAATGCCATGTAAATTTGATTATGCAGGCAAGGAATTCTTAATAAGAGACGAAGACTGAGTCTTTCACAAAGCCTATAGTTGAGTTATGGAGTAGTTTGCTTTTGCTGTAAGATGATGTGGGTGCTGAAAGTGTATAAGTGTTCTGGGAGAGGATAGAAATAGAAGTTCTCGTAAGAGAAGTCTCACTTGAATGCCAATGAATGCACTAGGGTCAAAATAAATAAATAAATATTATTTTCAAAACAGAAAACAAAACTGGCTCAAGAAGTTCCTTGGCTGTGAATGGTTTGACGCTGGGAGAGTACGTACATTTTTCCCTGGTCTTGCATAAATCACAGCTAATCACTTTATATGAAAACCTTCATACTTCTGTTGTAAATACTGTCCTTCTATTTTCTTCAAGTTTTTTTATAAAAATACAGGGAAGACACTCCTAAATAGTATTAAAGCTGTGTATTCAGAAGTTACTAAGTGCTATTATTTAAGCAGTTAAATTAACTCTGTATTATAATTTCATTGTAACAGATTACTTTTTTCCACGCAGACCTTTTCAGTGTGTGACAGTTGAAGTTGTTAAACATCTGCTGCCCATATAACTTGACCTATATTGCTTATTTTACACATTCACTTCAGAATATTTTTTCTTAGAAATCTACTTTCTAGGGTACTTGAAACAATAAGAATCTCACATATTTTCTTTAGTATGTGAGAGAAGTATTATTTCCATCTTATAAATCTAGAGATTGACACAGTTTCAGTTCTAGAGTCTGAAGCAGTTTGTCCCTGGTTCTATACTTAATGCTCATTTTGAGTTAAAATAAGAACTTTACATTGTCCAGCATCGTTACAGGCTGTACAGACGACCATCGGTGTAGTAGAGCCCGAACTACTGTGCTGGTTACCTAAGGGGACAGTGGGAGATGGGGTTTTTAGGAAGCGCAACTGACATCAAGCAGCATTGTAGGGGATGGTTGGCCAGGCAGTTCTGCAGATGTTTCAAAACAGTGTAGCTGTAGGTCTTTGTGCATGGGAATCTGCTGTGATATTAAACCTAGAAAGCTCTCTCGCTGTCGAAGGTCTGTGCTTCCGTCTTAGTGCATGTAATGCCAAATACATTGTTCTCCCAGCTATCCTGTGAAGGGTAATTATACTGCTGTCTTGGTTTGCTGCATGAGCTATACAAACATGTCTGTTTTTTTAATGTGGGGAAACAAAATATTTTCGGAGTTGCTTTTGAATCCTCAGTTTAAATATTCTTCTCTTCATTTGCCCCTACCACTTCTCTTGCAGACAATAGCTTTTTGTTCCCTGTCTCAACGAGAAAATTCTCAGGGGAAAATATTTTTAAAAAAATCTCAAAGTTCATTAGGGAATGAACGGTGTTATTACTGTATTAAGCCAACCACTTGAAAGACATTTGTGAGGATAAAACTGATAAGACTTCAGTGTAACTCGCAGAAAAAAATTGGTGTAAAGAGGAATGTTATGGAAGGGTAGCCTTTATTTATATTTATGCATAGTTAAAGCATTCCACTATGCTTTGGTATTAATGCTTTCTTTTCTGTTGTCTTCTAAGTCCTCATGTTTGTGTTTAGAGCGTGAACTAAAACTTCTGACAGCTTGATACGTGGTTTGGGACGTGAACGCGTATTACATAATCCAGCTGTGACAATGGGAATGATTCTGTGAACAGTCAGATATTGGATACTTACATTTATTGCTAAAGCAAAAGACATGCCATTTAAATTATTAAAAAAAATCTTTTACTTTACAAATATGCTACCATTTTACTTTTTTAAGTACGCGTATATAGCTGCATAGCTGCATGTATACATATACCCTATGGCTGTAGACTTTTGAACACAAATAGTGTGCGAACATGCACGCAGATTACAGCTGCATTATTAATATTTGTAGTGAACTGATAAGAAAAGGACGTGTAGCTGTGATTTTTATTTCGGTATAATTTTAGTTACAGTATTTATATATTTTTTTCAGTGGCATAGAAACACTTTTGATATAGTTGCTACCAATAGGCACGGTATATCAATGGTCTGATGTTTTTAATGTAAGAAGTAACTTCTGTTACGTCTTCTAAGGAAGCTCAATAACTGCTTCTTTTGCAATTTCATGGTTTGAGGAGTTAATTCTTAAGTTCCAGTGCCTAAAGGAGGGCTTAAGTCCTCCTAAAGTAAGAATAGCTTTTCTTCTGTGGCAATCAAAATGCTTTGTGTATGAATGTTAATGCAGTTACATGTAGCACTTAGGTGTTGTAGTACTATCTGAAGTAACAGCTTTGGAATAAAGCCAGCATGTGTCCAGGAAAGCAGCCAATAGCCTGGAAGAAAAATGTTTTAATTAGTATGTAATAAGTGCTCTAGAGAACTCTTGCAATCCTGGCAAGCTGTGCATTTGTGATTTTTCATATTACTTATTTGGGACAGTTACTGTAATTTATGTTTTAAAATGCGGAAGACAACTACAACTTGTTGTACCTTTCTCATACTTAGTGGAAGAAGTGTAAGAATGCCTGAAAGCTTATTAGAGCAAAGAAAAAATGAAAATCACATTGATCTGTTGAGTATATTTTATGTTCTTCAACTTCTTCACAGAATCAAGATATTGCAGCAAGACTTGCTTGTCTTAAGGAAATAAATGATTCACATGTGCTCTTCTGCTTATGATATCTTAGTGTTTTTTTTGTTGTTGTTTTTTTTTTTTTTTTTTTTTTTTTTGGTGCTGAGCTTCTTCATAAAGGATGAAAACAAATTTTCTGGAAGTATGCATACATACGAAGTTTAACTTAAAGAGCCTTCTTTCTGTTAAATAATCAGGGTGTTTACACAAGGCATGCCAGCAATATCTCTGTAAGCTGTGTTTCTGTTGGGTCCAAGAACCTCATAGAAACTTACAGTTGTATGTTAGAGGGCTGCAGTTTCCTGTAGGTGGGTAAGTGGTGAAGTGTGGACTCCCGCTTCTGGATTCAATCACAGTGAAATGCATCAGTGCATTGGGTTACGTGGCAAGGGCTTGGGTGCAGGGGCTGCAGGGGTGGCCTCTGTGAGCAGAGCCCAGCAGCTGCCCCAGGTCAGATCAGAGCCAGCTCCAAAACAAAACCGCTGTGGAGATTGTGCTGAGCCTGGCAGGGATGGAATTAACTTTCTCTGCAGCCCCCCGTCTACCAAAACCTTGCCATGTAAACCCAGTGCATTCAGATAAGGCCGTTGTCCTTCCTTTCTACTGCACGCTATGTGGGAAATCTGTGGAACCCTCCTCCTGCTTTAGGCCAGCTTGTCATTGCTGTAATAAGGAGGAAATAAGTGATAAAGGCATGCTTCTTTCATTAGGAAACATAAAAAGACAAAGTCAGCATGTTGCTAATTGAATGTCATTTGAGCTGAATGTTTTCACTGCAGGCTTTCATATTCTAATTTTATTAGCTCTGTAAGCCATTAAGAAGTACTATAAACTATTTGATTAAGCCAAGGAGAATGCTGCATGAACCACACAGCCTGTGCTAACTGGGAAATACAATTGCTGCACGCTTCCATGGGGCTCTGAAGGAATTTAGTCTGTGACTTTATGCAGGCTACCTGAACTCTTTCAGTTGTCCAGCTTCTTCAGTTTGTTTGTCTCAGTGAATGAGGCGTGTGTACCCACGCACACGAGATGGGATGCTCACAGCCAGCAATCGCTGGTGGGCTTCTCTAGTGCCGTGGCTGCCCTTGTCCTCTCATAGGTAGGCAGAAAGGCTGGCAGAAAGGAGCTTCAGACATTTCTTTGACTGCTGCTGATCTGATGACAGTGGGCCCTGCAGTGCCCACTTCTCAAGCTCCAGCTGCCTGTTCTCTTGGCCTTCCAGGTGGCAGAGGCAGCCATGCCCCACCGGCACAGGTTGCCCAGAGAAGCTGTGGGTGCCCCATCCCTGGAGGTGTTCAAGGCCAGGCTGGAGGGGGCTTTGGGCAACTTGGTCTGGAATTGGATGTTCTTTAAGGTCCCTTCCAACCCAAAGCATTATGTGGTGATGAGATGTTGCAGATGTTAAGTTGGACATCTCAGAAGCTCTACCCCTGGCTGGTCTGCAGGCTGTGAGAGCAGTTGACTCTTTGACTCCTGCTTATGAAGAGGAAGGATAGACATTTCATAAATTTGTCCCTTACCTTTCAGCATCACTGGACTGTGAGAGGTGCAAGGCTGACCGGGCTTGGGTTAGTCAGGCCCAGGAAACGCAACAAATACCCATGAAAGTACCTTTCTCCTCAACAAAATGCTCCTTGAAACTCCATGATATTTATTTATCACATGCTCAAAAAAAACAAAAACAAACAAACAAGCACCACCAACACACACACACACAAAAACAAACTATCCCAAACAGTTCATAGTTCATTGAGATCATTGTTTGCACTAAAATTAAGGTTTTATTTCATGTGCTCTCATTATTTGTCTCTAGCCATCTGTTCTCTTTTGTCTTTCATTTACATTGTAAACTCTTTTGAAGAAATGGTTCTTTGTTTGCTTGTTTGTTTTACTCTGTGTTTTTTCAGTGCATAGCACAATGGGGTCTTCATCAGTGCATATGCCTCATCAGCACTTCAGCAGCTTATAAATCTTGGTATTGGTATATCTGCTTCCAAATAGTGTCCCTTAGGTCTCCCAGATTGTTATTAATTTCATGCAGTCTTATTTACCCTTATCGCTGAGTCACAATTGTTTATCTAACTGTTGTTAGCAAAGATACTCTAAACAAAATCCCTGTTACACAAATCTAAACCTATTCCAGAAAGAAGTTAAATACCTTTTAGTTAAATACTTTTTTCCCAATTCATCTTGCATCAACAGCTTTTGTCATTTTTTTTTTTTTTTTTTTTTTCCCTAAATAGATTGGGAAAATTTACCCACTTAGATCACTTAGATATGCTAGTTATAAATACTGTGTTAGAACAGCATGGTTTACCTTTATGATTGTAACATCACTAATGTGTATTTGGGAGAATGATTACATGATCGCTGGTAAATGATGCAGTTCTGTGTGACTGTATAAAGTGAAGCAGAAAGTTGATTTTTAATTTAAAATGAATCAAATGCTCTTCCACCTAAGTTACTTGAAGTTATTGTAGCGTGTGATTCGGTATGCTTGAAATTCAGCCACAAAAGCGTGTTTTGTAACTTTAGTGACTCACCTGAACTGAGTCTTACTGATCTAAAGACTTGTTTAGAAACTCGTAAAGAAACAACTATAGTTTAAGCAATACTCGTAGAGCTGGAGCTGGATCAATTAAAGTTTGTTAAACTTTTCAGCAAACCTAGCTGTTTAAAGCCATTGAAGCATAGAATTAAATCAAGTGAAATGTATTAATATATTTCAGAATGAATGTGGAGTTATCTTTAATGGCCCAGTCATCATCTTGAATGCTTGCTCAGTCACTGGTGGAATAATTTTATTGAAAAAAAAAAAAAAAAGAATGAAAAGCAATAATAATTTCTGTAGATAATTGTATTTCTTGAACTGATGAAGTCTAAATCATTTGATCATGTGAATTGGTCGGGCTTTTAATTTTCACCATGTTAGGTAAACGTATTTTAAAAACTATATAAATATACAGTTTTGGGTGTCATGATATGCTTCTGAATTAAAACAAATAGTAGCTGAAAGCTTAAATTACTCAGTCTTCTAAAACATTGTCTTTTTCTATTCTGCAGCATGGGTGAGCTCTCTTTCTATGGGAATGGTCTTCTTCTGTTCTCCAATAGTCAGCATATTCACAGACCTGTTTGGTTGTCGAAAAGTTGCTGTTATTGGAGCTGCAGTAGGGTTTGTTGGACTCCTTTCAAGTTCTTTTGTAAGGTAAAAGAATTTATTTACATTTAAAGTATTTTTATCAGTTTTACAATGTAGAGGTTATGTTGGTCCTGTCAGCTGAATATGAAGAAATAAGCAATGCTACTTTATATTATCTGCTAGCTGAAGCTTAGAAACCTTGTGCTATCTGCTTCTGTTTTTCAAACTGTAAGAATTTTGTCAAAACTCCAAGTGGTGCTTTTAACTTCAAAAATTATTTTAAAAAGACAATCTAACCTCATAACAGCACACACGATTTAGCAGGAGCTACTCTGTATGAATCCATCAACACCAAGACTATGCAATAACCTTCAGGAAGGTATTAATGTTCCAGTCAAATCAGTGTTTTCTTGTATTCTTACTGTTCCAGTTGGCTAACCCTAACATAGTGACAAACTTGGTATAATGATATATGCTTAGAGTTTACTGTCTTTAAGGAAATCTCAGTTCTTTCTTGTGTGACTGAAAATACTTAAACAGTAGATGAGTGTTTTTCTTCCCTCCAGATCATGCTTTATTTTCTGTATCTTTTGCACAATAAATCCTAAGAAGTTCGAGTGTCTGATTTGTTGGACGTGCACAGTAGAAGATGAGGAAACAGGAAACTTTAGTCATCAGCAGAAACTGGTTAGTGAAGATAGGAAAATAGCAAAATAAGCTATAGCTAAATCTACACAGAAGAAAACATATCTATACCAACAGGCTTGCGAAAATGTGTTTTCCGTGCCTGTGTTCTGAACCAGACAGATGTGAGCTGTCTGTTATGGGAATGGGTGGATATTGATGCTGCATGGCACAATGCCTGAGCTAATGCATCTAGTTTGGGTTATGTCCTCTACTGTGAAAACATACCCACAAGTTTACTGAAACAGAAGACAAGTGGTCCTGGCTTAGGTGCTGAGATTTATGTTTTTATTTATTCTGGGAATAAGTAATATTTATGGGAAAAGGAAAACTACTACTTGCTACTTGAGCAAGTCTCTCTCTCTCTTTTTTTTTTTTTTTTTTTTTAGTTAATCCAAATGCAAATATATTTTATTTAAAGCAAGCAAACAAAACAGAGCACCTGCTCCCTGATATGTTTTAAGAGGCTTGTCACCACATTTGAGGTGAAAACTAAAGAACATGTATTGGAAAAGTCTTTTCTCCCTGTTTAACACAATATTGTGGTAACTGATAATACTTACAGAGCCTCATTACTGTAAATTAAAAGGAAAGATGTTTCCTGCCTTTGAAGAAAAGGTTGTCATCTTTATACATGTCCCTGATATCCACTGGAACAACCACATAAGCTGCATACAAAAGGAAGTTATTTTGTACCGGTTTTAAAAAATACTTTAGCTTGTTTGAATTTTGTTTTAGAATTTGAGGAGCACTTGTGTTTTGGATAAGAGATGGGTTCTTATTATAGCATGTTACAAGGTAATGTGCATTCTTAGTGTTTTATTATGCTACACTATAAAATGATTTATGCTGATGTTATCAGTTAATTGAGGAGGTATAGTTCAGATACAGAAGTGTTCTAGAAGTGATGAAATTTCATACAGCAGGCAAATTTAAATATGATTTACTGCTTTTGTTACATACATACTTGATACAAATTGTATCTCTTAGGAAGCTGAGATGTAAGAGCATTTGCAGTGCAGGAAAAATATTTTCTGATGTATGTCATAATGCAGGCTGTTTGAATCCACAGAGAGGAAGCAAAAGTTATTTGTCCTTACTGTTCCTCCTCTCATTTTATATCTTCTGATTTTATTTTTCTTTGATGTTTTCCATTGCTTAAGGTAATCAGTCTTTCCTTCTTACATTGTTTTTTTTTGGCTACCTCCCGTATAATGTTTTATAAATTGATAGTTGAATTTAGAAAGCAACAATAACGTTACACACGTAGTCCTTTTCACAATTACACACAACACCATAGTTGATGGTGCGAGACCTGTTAGTCAAATACTGTTTTCTAAGGATTTCTGTATTTGCAAGGGAAGCTTGCAGAACGTATTGGGGTATGCAGAGATGCTGGCAGGTAACATTCTGTGGTGAAACATGCCAAATAAAGCATTCATACTATTAATAAATAAATAAACTGGTTAATATATTGGTGAACAATTTAACTGGTTTTCTGGAATGCTTTAAAAGTAGGCGTTAGCAGATTAAAAAAACTAGGTCCATTTATAAAACAATATATATATATATATATATATATATATATATATATAAAGTAAAAATATCACTTTCCCTTAAGAAAGATGGTATAATACTTCTCACACATTGGTGCCCCTTCATCAAAATGTAAATGTTTTCTTTGAATTATCGATAGTAGAGTACTAACTTAATACTAACACTGTTACTTCATACTGTTAAGATTTCTTGCACAACTAGCTTTTTATGTCTGTCTGTGATAGAATGCAATGGCCTTAATTTCAGTCATGCTGTATAGTAGATGATGGTGGAGAAACTTGTGATGGGGATCCTCCTTAACAAGTGCTGAAATATTTCATTATTTTTATTTTTTTCTTGGCATATCCAGTATCTGGATCAAAACAAAAAATTTAGAATCTATAATAAAGAAAGGAATATTTGTCTTAAACCCTAATAACTAAAAATTCTGTCATATCCTAATAATGGTTTATATTACCAAAACTTGAAAAATATATATTTTTATTCCTAATAATGCCTACTGCTTTTGCTGTTGTATTTTCTTAATAAACTATGTAAATATTTAATCCTTCTGGGTTCATGAGGAGGACCAAATATTATGTTTGAACTGCTAGAACAGGGAAGACATTTGTAAGTCAAAGCAATATAACCTTATTTAAACAAACAAAACAAACACTAAAACTAAAAATAATAATAATAATTTAAAAAAAAACTAAAATTTTCAAAATTGTATTTGGCTAATTCATCTTGACAATGGTTTTTAAAATTTTATTCAGACTACGTGGTATAATTCTACTGAAATTGATTCAACCATAAGTACATACAAACTCTTAACTCCTGAAAATATGTCAATGCATTAGAAAAACTATTGTACATGGCAGTTCAATGTGAGCATAAGTGCTTAACAAAACTTTTTTTTTTTCTTTTCTTTTGATATAGCACCATTGAACCTCTGTATTTCACCTATGGAGTCTTATTTGCCTGTGGTTGCTCATTTGCGTACCAGCCGTCTTTGGTCATTCTTGGGCACTATTTCAAGAAACGCCTTGGACTAGTGAATGGCATCGTCACTGCTGGGAGCAGCTTGTTCACTGTGTCACTGCCCTTCCTCTTGAGAGTTTTGATTGATTCTGTTGACCTGTTCAACACCTTACGGGTCCTGTGCGTCCTTATGTTTATTCTGTTCCTGGCTGGCTTTACATACAAACCCTTCATTTCCAACGCCAAAGACAAGGAAGGAGCAAAGAAGGGCAAGTTCAGATTTCCTCCTGAGAAAAAGATTTTCAATTTCTCCGTTTTCAAAGTTATGAGTTACCGAATCTGGGCTTTTGGGATTCCAGCTGCACTTTTTGGATACTTTGTGCCTTATGTCCACTTGGTAAGTGCAGATCTTTTCCTACATATGATGTATTTAAAAGTGCTGTAATTTCCCTTTGTGCTATGAACTAAGATCGGTGATAGGAATCAACATTTAAGTTAAAGATGTTTTGGGGAGAAACATGAAATTAATTCTGATGATGCCTGTGATTAAAGGAGATTACAGGGCTCTAATCAAAACTAGTGGACAAAGCCAGTTAAAATTTTAGCTCCTTGTTCTCAACTTTAGGTTCTATAGAAAGAAAGATGTAAAATACTTTAACCATGAAAAGAGACATTTGAAAAGTATTCTGTGCTATTCTGAAGAGGGTGATAAGGAGGATTGCTTGTTATTTTTGCCACTCAGCTGCAAACATTGCCAATGGTACTTGTGTATTTTAGAGGTATAATGGGAGGAGGGAGTAAGTAACAGGAAAAGGGAAAATTTTCTGGTTTCTAATTTTTGTTCCTTTAAGTTTGCTAAAAATTGCATTTTAGGCTATATTTTATCAGCTATTTTCCTTTTTTTTTTTTTTTTTTTTTTTTTTTTTTTTTTAAGCAAAAGATTAGGATTTATCTGTCTCTCAGACTTCAGTTTTGTGGTTTATCACTATAGCACATATTTCTGGCCCTGTTATCTTGGGGCTTCTAGTTGCTGTTTCAATAGTTTTTTTATCACTGTTTACAATAACTGCTACAGCTTTAGATTCTGATGGTGGGGAATCTGTCAATCAACCATTTCTTACTCATGTACTGAACTTTTTTTTGTGTGTGTACACTTCTAATCTAAGACATTTAGATGCAACTGGGAGATGCATTACATGAAGTTAATGATGAATTTATACAGTGTTGAATTATGCTTGAACCCTGGTGGTGCTGTCTAAGCTGAAGATCATTCATACTAACATTATTCATACTAACATTAGAAAAAAAAAACTAGGGGTGTGCATTGGTTTGTTTTTGAGCAGTTATAAACTGATTTTTATTCATGGCTGGCTCTTATTACTTAATTTTTAATGATATGTAGATCTTATGCTGTAAAACAGCGAATAGTCCTTTGAAGTAGTCTAATTCAATGACAAGGCTATGGTGACATCTTTCTTCACTATGACAAATTTATTTACTGAAAGGGTTGTGAGGCATTAGAACAGGCTGCCTAAGGAAGTGGTTGAGTCACCATTCCTGGAGGTCTTCAAAAGACATGTAGATGTGGTGCTTAGGGACATGGTTTAGTGGTAGACTTGGCAGTGCTAGGTTAATGGCTGGACTTGATGACCTTAGAGGTCTTTTCCAACCTAAATGGTTCTATGACTTTACGATCTTATGCTGTTAAATTCTGCAGAGATGTTCTGAAATAAGTGTTCAGCAGAATAAAAGGGAAGTGTTGTAGAGCAAGCATTACAGAATCACAAAATGGTTAGGTTTGGAAGGGACCTCTAGAGGCCGTCTGCTCCAACCCCTGCTCAAGCAGGGACACCCAGAGCTGCTTGCCCAGGACTATCTCCAGGTGGCTTTTGAAGATCTCTAGGTAGGGAGGCTCCACAGTGTCTCTGGGCAACCTGTGCCTCTGCTCTCTAAAACACACATTAACAAACTGCTTCCTGGTGCTCCGATGGAACCACTTGTGTTCCAGTTTATGCCCATTGCTTTGTATCCTGGCAGTGGGCACCACTGAAAAGAGCCTGGCTTTGTCTTCTTTGCACCCTCCCTTCAGGTATTTACACACATCAGTGAGATCCCCCTGAGCCTCCTCTTCTCCAGGCTTGAACAGTCCCAACTCCCTCAGCCTCTCCTCCCCAAAGAAGAGGTGCTCCAGCACCTTGATCATCTTGGCAGCCTCTATTGAACTCTTTTCTGTATGTCCAGGTCTTTCTTGTACTGGGGGGCCCAGAACTGGGCACAGTGCTCCAGGTGTGTCCTCAGCAATGCTGAGTTAGAGGGGAAGGATTACCTCTCTTGCCCTGCTGGCAGTACTTTGCTTAATGCAGCCAAGAATACTGTTAGCTATTAGATACAGCTACTAATGTTTCCAGAGAATTGAAGAACAAGACTATTCAAGCAGAACCTCTAAAATACAAGTATTGATTTACTTTTTCCTCTATATCAGATTGGCACAGATTTTGGTTGCAGAATACAGCTCCAGTACATGGAAAGGCTGCAAAGATGGTGAAGGGTCTGGAGGGCAAGATGCCTCAGGAGAGACTGAGGTCCCTTGGTTTGCTCAGCCCAGAGCAGAGCAGGCTGAGGGGAGGCCTCATGGCCTTTTTCTATTAAATACCTAATTTTACAGTATAATTGCTCTGCTCCTCCTATAAACCAGAGGAAAATCTTCTTAAATAATGCATACTAAGCTCCCACTGTTTTTAAATAGAATCCGTCTAAACAAGCAGCAGCTTAGCTTTCATTCTTGTCTTTACACGTCATCCATATAAATGGTAATTAACATAATAATTTCAAAAAAGGTATTTTTTTATAACTGGACACTTGACAGATGAATTTATTTTTATGAAAACATGAATAAGTAAAGAACTATAATACTATTTGCTGGTGGGCAATGATGTGTAGAATCATCTACGTTTGTTGGACTTAGTGATCCTGAAGGTCTTTTCCATCTACCTGACCTACCAAGTCCCATTGTATGATTGGTGGACTCCTTAAAACTTTAGGTCTCTGGAGATCTGTATTTGAAAGTCTGAACATGCAAGTGTTGGAGAATGCCTCTATGAAGGAACAGCATGAATTCTGCCCTTCAACACAAATACTGTCCTTCAAATACAAATACCCCAATTAGATAACTCTGAATTTTGTTTTGAACCTAGTTTTGTCTGCTTTTGATAACAAACAAACAAACAAAACACATTTTATGTACTTCCAAAAGTTCCAGATAAATTGAACGCTGTGTAAGGAAAAGTGACTTTTGCTCATGCATCTTCCAAACTAAGAATTACTTTCCTCTGCTTTAGAAAATGAAGTTTACTACTGTCCCATTGTTTACTGTGTTTTTGTAATTGTATGCAAAACTGGAAAAGGGATTTGGTATTTGGACAACTGACAGCTTTCATTATGCTAAAACTCTTGAAATCTTTCTGCTGTTGGGGATGGTCAGCAATAGCCAGGCTGCTAGACTGCTGCTGGTTGCAAGTGCCCAATGAAAGCACATCTACATATGATGCTCCAGGAAAGATTTAGGGATGGAGTTGTAAACTATTCTCTTGAAAGTAAGAGTTTCCTCTGCTGCTGAGAAGGCCTGCCTTGGGCCTGTCCAACTTGAAAACTATGCCCAGCCATCTTCTCTACCTGTGTACTACCTTATATCAGAATTTCAGCTTTGTTTCCAAACACCACCTGTCTTCTTAAGCTGGTTTCTCTGTGTTGGGTAGTTCTCCCAGACTTCCACTAAATCAGCCTGACTGAGACACCTGGCCTGTTTCTTCCTCCCTCCTATCCCAACACCCTCAGCCCTGGCCCCTCTACTCTACCCAGTCCCATTTTTCCTACCTGGAGCATCAGCTTCTGTCAGCACATGGGTGCTCCTGGCCACATGGTGAAGCGGGCACAGGCTCCACATGCCTACCAGCTGTGTGCCAACAATTAGGCCCAGGGGAGCTGAAGGTTGCAGGCATGGTGTGCTACAGGCACAGCATATCAGCTGCTGCATGCTGGCTTGGCACAGCAGCTGGTCGGTAAAATAATCTGTGGCTCCGGCTGCTTCTGAGGCCAGCATGGATTTCTGTTTCATGTTTCCTGAAACATATTGGGAAGAAGGAGGTAAGAAAGATATTTAAGTTTATTTCAGGCTTTGGAATAACAGAATTAGCCAGGCCTTCACAGTTTTAACCAGTCTTGCCTTGTTTGCTAGACTGAGCACAAGTCTGTTAAAACAAGATAAAAGAACCTCCCATGAATTAGGCTGTAATCAAAATTAAACAAATGAGCAAGTTATATGGTGTGCTAGCTGGCGTGAGTTACCAGTGCCTGATTTGTAGCTGTTTGCTAAGTTTGAAATAGACATCATATTTATTCCTTTTGGCTTTTCCAGGGGAAAAACAAAAAAGATTTAACCCAACTTGCTTGATGTCAAATTCTGTTAGCGGGTGTTCCATTCCATACAGTTTTGGTGAACTGGGCTAGGAGAACTAGTATACATACATTTTGACTTAGTTTTATTATATTATTTCATCAGTGATTCAGATTGTTGAATAGGAAGCTGATAGTTCATGGGATTACTAAATCAAATGGCCGCTACTCCTCTCAATTTTAAGTATCTTCTTATCATACATTGTTAATTCTTAGGAGCTTGTTAGTTCAACTCTGTCTAAAGTGTGACATAGCATGCTAGGCAGTTTAAAAAAGATGCCCTTGCTTTTTTTGTGCTTTATTTAGCAGGGTGAAAAATAAATACTGCTTAAAATGGGTGTTGTCACTGCATAGTCTTCTAAGTTAGGTTCAGTTTGAGTTTAGGACTGTCAGTAATGACACATTTCACAAAACGTGGCCCAGTACTGTGTTGTGTTTTGATAGCAATAGTCAGGCAATGTGAGGAATACTGATAGGACTGGAGAACATCATCTTAACACTGTGTGCAATGTTTCAGTCCCATTGTAATTTGTCCTGGGATGTTTACACTACCTCCATCAATTCAGTTTAAAATAAAGATGTGGTTTGGTGTAGCAGTTGCTTTTATTGAATATGTCTTGTTGCTAATGATAGGTCATGCTATTTTTTTTTTTTTTTTTTACAGTGCTTGACACCTTCAACCCTGTATTTCAAATGTAGGATGAAAAGCTGATTTTAATAATTGAATAATTAAAGCAGTGTAAATATATATTACTTTTTTTTAAAGACTAAACAACATCAACAAACGAACCTCAAAACAACCAAACAAAAAATGGATGGAAGGCAATATAATAAAAATGCATATTGATAGAGATTATGTTTCTAAATCTGAACCTTTTATTGATAAAGAAAATAGTTACTCCTCAGACATGGCCAGACTTATTTGAAAATTAAGCTTATTGTTTGAATATGATTAGACACTTGGATACAAAGCTATGTCTTGTGATGTCTATAATTGATGTGCAATGTGAAAGTTAACAACACCGAAACACTGACTGTACTCTATTCCCGAGTTTCATAGTTCAGGAAACAGAGCTCAGTATTTCTCACCCTGCTTTGTTTCCTATTTCTTATTTTGATGTGTAAATCTGACTTTTTCTTCTGATGTTTATCCACATTCATATTCCATAAGTGCATACTTGCGTATGTAGACATTTTTGGTTAGCAGCAGCGCTGTGTTCTGTGTCTGTGTGCTTCATGTTTAAGGGGATCCAGATTTAAATACTGGATTTATGCCCTTCCATACGTACCTTCCATACATAAATACTACAGATTCAGTGCTTCATTGCTTTTATGAATCCGCACATACCAGGAATAGGTTCAGCTGGACTTTCAAAGATCAGGGAAATGAGAGCACTGCCACAGCTCCTGGAATAAGCAGGTGGATATTGCCTCAGGTTCTAGAAGCTGCTACTGAGAAACAAAGCATCTCCTTGGACTTTGTTCTAAGATTTTAATCAACTGTATTGGAGGGGAAAATTTTGAATTAAAGAGGCTTCAAAGCAGCTGGCCAGATGAAAAGTGTTCTCAAAAAGATGCAGCACCCCCAGCACTGACATTAGGTACAGACTTGGGTTCTACTGGCATCTTATGCTGTTTCAAAATGTGATTCGTTGCCTCTGCTGGTAAACTGCTGTTCACATTCCTGGGGAAACTGCAACAATGTGGTGAAGGATTAACTTCTAAACAGGCTTGGCTGCCAGCATTGGGCATCACTTTGTGTAGCTATGATCGCTGTAGAAAGACCCTGGTTCTCACCATGAAATCAAAATATACCATAGTATATATGTCCTCTGTATTGCTGTATGTAAACCAGGAATGCTGTGCTTGGAAAAGGTGAGAGATTCAATGCATATGCTGGGTGAAGATAGTCAGTTCAGCCTTCTTCTCTTTTTGTAGACCTTGGGAACAGTTGGGAAGAACAGCCAGTTATGTTATGCATTCCTACCAGGCCAGTCATCCCCTGCTCTGCTCAGCTGCAGACAGCTGTGACAGGGATTAAGTGACTGACCGTGTTATCCTTTGGAGGCCCTTGGCCCAGTTTGAGGGTTTGAGTCAGCATTGCCCACCCAGTGTGCCTAGTCATCCTGGCTTCTCTTTCATTGGGGTGCTCAGGGCGTTACTTCCCGTGGTGTTTCAGCTGTCCTTCCCATGCCTTCTACCGTAGGAAATCTCCTGGAAAAGAGGAAATTGCTCACTTTCCTCCCAGAATGTTTGGAGAAACTGGTTCATCTGTGAACTGCCGTGTAATTAAGAGACTGGTTCTTATGTCCCAACTTCCAAGATTCCACGCTCCCATTACACTACCCTGTGTGTTCCTTAAATTGTGCTAGGTCAAAACCACTGATAGTACAGAGTCCTTGTCATTTATTGACAGCTTTGAGGATCTTCTTTACAGAAAATACTTAGTGGTGAAATATTTAGAGGCCTGATGGAGGAGCTCAGTAGGATTTTTAAACCCTTGGAAGTCAAACCTTTTCCCTTTGCATAGTGGAGGTTAATGAATGGTGGCCTCTTTGTTTTCCACATTTGCAAGGGTGTACTTCTCAGTAACTTCTAGACTGTGTTTGGGCTTGTAGATAGAAACACAACAGTAACAACGTGCGTTTTGCCACATGCCAGGCTGTATCTCTCGTGCAGGTGGGTTGCTGAAAGTTGGCCTGTTCAACAGGCAGGTATTTTTTATTGGTACGCTTCTGCCTTCTTAAAGTTATGGAAGAGTTTAGTGAGCCTCTGCGAGGGACTTTCTGCTGACATGCAGGGCAGTAGTGCTGGTGAGCGGTTCACTGGGGAAGAAGCTCACTGGTCTTAGTGACAGATATGGTGTCCACAAAATGTAAACTGTTTTGAGAATTTAAGAATCCATTCTCTTAGATAAGCTCTGGGCTTAAAGATTGTTATGGGCAGTACTGCAGTTGTATTTTGTATGATCGGAGAGAAAGGTCACAGTCCTTCCCCGTGCAGGGAATTCACTGCTTTGAAGCAATTAATTTGTTTCAGTTATATCTCATCAGAACAGATGACTGGCACCTAAACTTTTTTTTTTTTTTTTTGTTTGTTTGTCATAGAAAAACAAATGATTTAGGCAGTTTGCTTCTTAGGAGGAAGCTAATCTGAGTGCAAAATCTTCACCATCCTAATAAGAGCCATTTTTTTTTGTTGTTGTTTTGGAGAAGGGCATGGGGATGGTTGGAGTCTCTGTAAAGTACTTTGTTAGTCATAAGAACTTGTTTATGTATACAAACAAGCTCATTCACCTTCCAGGCTGCATCACAAAATCAGACAGCCCCAGAAGACTTAGTTATCTTCTCTGTGTGGCTTAGTCTGTCTCCAGATCTTCTCTGTTTGTTACTTTGAAGTTGCTGGATCTAGCTGCTACACCCACGTACATAGTCTGTCTACAAAAAGATAGTGCTGTCTTCTGGTCTATACTTTCCATCTTTTGCTACAACATCCATTTTGTTCCGGTTCTTTAGTAAAGAAAAGCCTTGCAGATTTGAGTTCTTTTTTTCCTCCCTGAGGGCAAGATCCTTGCTTTCCTGTGATTCAACTTTTTTTTTTTTTTTTTTTTTTTTTTTTTCCCCTCAATTGGACTGCCTTCTTAAATTGAACCAACATGATTTGTCCTTCAGCCCTGTTCTTTACCAACCATCTATTTTGACTTCTTGTCTCTACCTCTTTCTCAGCTGTGTAGCAGCGATTTGCCTTGTTCGTGCTAGTAAGAGATCTGTTTCTGCTGTGCGAATTCAATCTAGTCCTCATGCATGCTTGAACCTTTGCCTCATGGAACACTTGCCAGTACAAACCATCTTCCTGTGCAAGCAACTCCAAAGTAAAAAGCCAGGCTCTCATGAGATCCTCTGTACTCAGTTTTCCTAGGAACTTACCCAAAGTTATTGCTATGTATTTTGAAAACTGTGTTCACTTGTGTATATTCAGTTTGTGAAAGGCCTTATTTATTTGGGACTATACAGTCTCTCTATTCTGCCCATTCAGAAAGACAGCTATTTTCCACATATAAACTGCACCTTCCCCTGGCAAAAGCTTTAGTTCCTAAAAAGAATTATACTGGAAAATACAGACCGTATAGTGACCACCAACATTCTCCAGGTAGATCTGAGCTGCTCTATCTGCACAAGCTAGAGGGTGGTCAGGCTAAATCTCACTGCAGTAGTTGATGCACTGCTCACAGGATCCAAGTTATTGTTCACAATGACACTTAAAAATATTTTGGTAACTCTTCAATGCCACCCTACTGATGTTGTGTTCCTTAGATGTTGTCAGGTGTGACATCTCTAGATTAGAGTCCCCATTTGAGAAACCAGCATTCCAGTTACTGTCCTCACAAGAATGGTCATCTGTGCCTAGGTGGTGGCAGTTCTGCTGTGTGTGTTCTCTGCAGTGGAAGGTGAACCTGCTCAAGGAGTCATAGTAGGCAGCTCATATATACATTGCAATAACTGAAGCTCTTCAGGTTGTGCATTTTGTGTGCACAGTCCTAGCCCTGCACCTCTCTTCCCTCCCTTCAAGTCTTGTGCCCTGGATTCCCTAGTGGAGACAAATAGCAACACGGCTATAGATGCTGCCCTTTATGTCTGAGTGCAAAGAATGATGGAAAGTACAATGTGTAATATATGGACTCTAGTAACCAAAAAGCTCTCAACTTAAACAATTTAAATACATGCACATCCAAAGTAAAGAATGTACACATAGCACATCCTGAAGAAACTCAGTTCTTGTAAGGTAAGTATTGTCTCTGTTTTGTGAACCACTTGTATTATGTCACAAGTTTGCTACTAAAAAAAAAGTATAAAAAGTGTTTAATATCTGATTGATATATCTGAATGTTTTTCAACTCTAAAAATGAAAAAAAAAAGAAATCACCCCCCATCACCATGTTCACTTCCTTTCATTGGTTCAAGAAACCCACTTATTTTTTCAGATCTCCATCATTCATTTGCCCAAAGGCTACTACATCATTCATTTCCCAACAGTTAGTGTTTGCATGTTTTGTAAAGATAGGATAGTATCTTTTAAATGATGTTTAGTACTAACAGGTAACTGTGTCAAACGGATATTTTTCCATACTGTAGGTAATCTGAAGATAAAGCTATAGGTATACCTGTTGATTTTAGCACTATTACCTTTCTCATCCACTTTATCTACCATATTTCTGTCCCCCTCAAAAAAGTTAGCAAGGCACTGGTTTTGTAAAGGTCCAGTGTAATTCAGGAAGATATTTCTGAGACCTCAAATCTTCAGTGGCTCTCCATGCTTTACTTGCTTTTCTAATCTTTGCATTTATCTCCCTTCAGATCTCAACATCTGCTGCAGTTTGTCTGCCCAGGTTAGTGAAATTTTCCCCCTTTACCCACTTCTGTAATTATCCTGTGCACCTCTTTCTTTCTCGGTATTCCTCAATGTTGATCTGGCAGTATTTATTCTTGACTACTTTTTAGTTTTTATTACCTACTTCTGACACTGGGGGTGGTGGGAGCAAAAAAAGAAAAGAAAATCTTTTTATGAAAACATATTTAAGCTGTTTTCCAAGTACATATTGGAGAAGAGTAAAAATCATAAGTACAGAAAGGACAAAAACTGAGAAGAGTAAGTCAGATGTGTGTATTTCCTTCCCCTCCCAGACATGACAGTTCACTGCAAGAAAATACATTAGGTAGCAGTATATTCAGTAAGATTTTGAAGGATAAGAATGAAGCATAGAGCAAACTTCTGGCCTGTGCAATGCTAACAGATTGAGAGGTCTGAATTACATTGTAATTTTTTTGTATCATTCTCTAATAGTATACTACTCAATATATTTTTGGATAATACAAACTATTCTAATATCAGACAGGATATAGTTAAGTCAGAGAATAAAAAAAATAAAAATGTGTGTGTGTGTGTGTATATATATATATATATATATATATATATATATATTTAATGCTATTCTAATGGTACTCAGCTTCCTGTCTTTTTGGGTGTTTGAAGCATCATGGCCTGAATTAAACTCTTTCTGCTCCACGGGTGCCCAGAAACCTGGGATCACAGTTGACTTTCTTTTTGGTACTATTCTCAAACAGAGTCAGGAAACTTATTCATCAAAATTAAGTGAAGAAACGTTGTTCAGTCATGCAGACTAGCTTTTGTGTCCAGTTTCTGCTCCAAGAAAAGCTGCCTAGAAACCCTCTTTGCTCTTTATTTTTTGTTCAGACTTGTGAATTTCCTTCGAGGAAATCTTGAAACCTAGCTGTTTCCATTTGGTTGCTGCTAGTGAAGTCATGATCTATTTTCCAGGTTCTTTCCTGCTGATTGAGTTAAAATTTAAGTCATTACTACTGAGCAGAGTATTTCCTAGGAAAAGGGGAGCCATGGTTTTAGGTTGCTTCAGGCTGGAAAGAAAACTGTACACAAACGTCTATACCCTGAGGGAGGGCTGTAGCTCTGTAAGAGGAGGGGAGTCTATCATTATCTCTTTTTATTGTGTTTTAAAGGAAAATGCAAATACTGGATCAAATTTTGCTGGGCCCTGATCTGGTAGATATTTGTCAGCATTATTTGGCACTTCTGCCTAGAATCAAGACTACTGAGAGATGTGGTTTGTTTTCCACCTTGTCTCCCAGTAGAATGAGACAGGCACTTCACTCAGCCCTGTCAAAACTGAGGTGATTATGAGCATGTCCACAAGCAGATCTTAAATATTCAAGTGTTATGGATGCCTGCAGAGTTATGTGGTAACTGAATGAAGGCTTGAGAATCTGGTTTGATTTTACTCACCTGAATCCTATGGTTTCAAGAGTCTAGTCCTAAGAGACGTAATATTGTTGTGTAGACTAAGGAAGTCAGCCTGTCTTAGAAGATGGTAGCATTGTAATATTTATGTAGGTACATGAATGAATCCCTGTTTTATTAACCAGTCAGCTCCCTCCATCAGATTCGCTTCACATTCACATTCCTCAAGAGACTTTAAAAACACAATCTTCTTTATGTTCAAGGTTTTTGGAAGGAGCTGCTGTAATCAGTTGGTTTATTTTGACATATATTAATTATATAATCATACTTGTTAATCTTATTTCTAATTCTACGGTTAAGTTGAAAACTTTACCTGAGCTAATAGCATTATTTTGTAAAAATGGTAACTGGCCTGTTTTATAAAAGCTTTAGTTTAACTATTCATAAATTGCTCCCACGTTAACTACTTTGCTTTATGCCAACACTTATTTTCACTCCGATTTCAGTCCAGCTTCCAGAGTTTCACTTTGTCATCTTCTTGTCTAAGTAGTTATAAAACAGGAATGTTCTCATGAAACAGAAATAATGAACTTCTTTAGTTGTTCAATAGGGCAGATTCCAGAGACCTTGAATCAGTCCTGCAGCGGTCTTTCAGAAATGTTTTTCAATTTGAGGGGTATTCACCTTACTTGGCTAGAAGATTGTTAGCTTGACTGACTAGTCCTTTTGACCTTGTTTGTTTGGAAGTCAAGGCCAAGGCCTTATCAATATTAGACAGCATAGTACAACAGATCTAGTTTTCTTTTTTCTTTTTTTCATTTTTTTTCCTTTCAAGTCAGGGAAGAGTAAACTGGATGTGTAGCAGCAGAACCATATTACAGTTTTGCTCAAGTATGCTAAACAAAATTAGTCCATACTGTAAGTTTCACTCCCATTAGCTGCTTTGAGAATCCATGGTAAATTATGCTTAAAACAATTAGTCTAAGTGTTTTTTAATAGGCCCAGTGCATACAGTGTTAATCATCAGTGATTATGAAAGTATTTTCTTGTAACTGGATATTTGTACAGGATATCTTGATCCATTGTTTTGGAATAACATAATTTCTTAATCATAGCATAGCATATAATATGCTTGCTTTTAATTAGACAAGTTATAACCTGATACAGAATAATTTATCACATTAATAAATGCTACACGGATTTGAAAAGAATTACTATTTTTCTAAAATGTAAGTGAGATGTGATGTCAGGAAATGTTTTCCTTCAATCATAAGCTTATTACTAATCAAGTGTTCAGCAGAATTTTACCAAGCCAGAGCTTAAACAAACAAACTTTTCAAGTTATAACATTCAGTATGTATGTATTTGTAGTTATATATGTCCATCAAATCACTTCACTGATTCATCAAGAATAAGAGTGGGGGAATCATAATACTTTACCCAATTTAAAGCTTAACTAATAGCCGCCTATAGCTCAACTAGTATTAAAAATCTCCATAGCTTCTTTCAATTTCTGCTAGTTGGCAGTTGTTCCACATTTGGAAAGGTTTTCTTAATGTCTAACCTAACTTTCTTTTGGGGTAGCTTAAGCCCATTGTCCTCCTTTCCTCCACCTTTTTTTTTTTTTTTCCCTAGCCTTTACTCCCATTGTGAGAACCATGGGCTACCCAGATATGAGTAATGTCTACACTTGGATGTAACCCAGCTGAGGCCTTGGTACAGAGCAGGGTGTGAAGATCACACCATATGCCTTATGAATTGACATGTCTACTATTATTTTTTGCAATACGATGGCATTATTGGAACATGTTGAAACTTGATCTGCCAAACTTTCAGGTCCCTTTCTGAAGAACTGTTGCCAGGTCATTCTCCCATCTTGTTTTCATCTTTTTTTTTCTTTTTTTTTTTTTTTTTTTTTAAATCCCAAGTAGTGTTTTTTGTATATTATTTACCTCATACATTTTTTATGAAAATTAATCATATTTAGTTCACACTACCAACACTACTTGACTGGGATGCCAGGATGCCAAGATCATCTTGAAATTGTCTTTCTTCACAGTACCTGCAAGTATTCCCTCATTTGATGTAATTTGCAGATTCAGTAAGCGTTTTCTATTTCACTGTCCATATCATTAATGAAAATGTTAGATAGTGTTAGATTGGGGCAGGCTTCAATTCTACAATGAATCAGTAATAACTATTCTTCAAGAACAGCTATTCCAAACAGTTGAACATTCATATTTACAGTTTAATCTAAGTCATGTATCACAAACTGTTTCATGAGAACTGCTGTGTGTGAGAGAATGTCAAAACTCTGGCCAAGGTCAAGATAAATTACATCTAACCTCTGTGTCGACTAAGTTTGCTGCCCACAATGTAGTGGAGAGAAATTAAGGTTGTTTGACATTTTTTTTTTTTTTTTTTGGCAAATCTATGTTGATCCCTAGCTGGGGATGTTATCTGTTAGATGTTTAAGCATAGTTTTTGTTTGTTTGTTTGTTTAAATGTGCTTGACCTTTAACTTTCTAGGACTTGCTGATAGTAGCTTATTTTAGACATAGTGGCTAGTTCAGTTTTGAGAGCAAGATAGGTTTAGGAAATGCTGGATGAGGCCACAAGGAACTTGTAAAACTGTGATCGTAAGCTGTGGGCTGTAGTCTCAAATGAGAATCAATTTTAGAAAATGATTAAAAAGGCTAAGTTATTCAAAGATTTAATTCTCTTTCCTTGGGTACATATAACACTTCAGTTCTTGCATATCCTGGCTTTACTCCTCATCCTTGCTGGTCACTGTGAGCTTGCCCAGAGATGTGTGTGCCTTTTCCGTCTGGCTGCTGCTTGAGCCAGACCAATCCATCAGTATCCTGGTGCCCATTTCTTTAAGCTGTCTCTTGGGCATCCAATGGGTTGCAGTCTCTGGCATCTCCAGAAGCCAGGAGTTTCTACTGGGAGGCAGGACCTGAAAATATCTTGAGAACGTGGAGTTGTAGAGGGAATGAGCTGAAGTCATGGACTACATTGTGCTGCAAGTGTTGTCCCCTACTTCAGGCTACTCTCAGACCCCCAGCATGTTTTCTTGCACCAATCCCTGAATGCTTTTCAGGCCTCCCTGCTGGCATGCACCCTCTCAAGACCCGAGAGCTGGTTTAATTGCTTTAAAAATGATTAGCCTTTGTGACTCTAATAAGTGAAAAAAGTGTTATTGGTTAACGACCCTTGCCTTCTTGTCTCCAGTTTGTAAGTCTTATGCATCTGTTGCCTATTTTGATCTTTGGGATCATACTCATTCTCTACATGTTCTTAAAGATTACAATAACACCTCTTCTGAGATTTAAAAAACAAAAACAACAACAACAAAATCATTTTGGAAGGCAAACTTTTTCAGGACTAGCTATTTTGGAAAACAAAACTAGCTATGTGATTGTCAACCTAAGGTTTTCTTAATCTAGTCTGAATTCTTAATCTTTAAATGTTAAATAGGCCAAACAATTAAGCTGATAATTTATAATCTGAATTTCTTAAGTAAAACTGAGCGTATATATCATCGTGTCATAGTATGGCTTTGGGTTGGAAGGGACCTTAAAGATTATCTAGTTCCAACCCCACTGTCATAGGCAGGGGTGCCGCTCACTATCAGGTTGCCCAGGCCCTCATCCAACCTGGCCTTGAACACCTCCAGGCATTCAGTGCCTCACCACCCTCTGAATGAAGAATTTCCTCCTAACATCTAATCTAAATCTCCCCTCTTTTAGATTAAAACCATTCCCTCCTGTTTTATCATCTACCCAAGCAAAAAGTTGCTTCCCCTTCATTTTTATGAGCCCCCTTGAAGTATTGAAAAGATGCAATGAGATCTCCCCAGAGCCTTCTCTTCTTCAGTCTGAACATCCACAGTCCTTCAAGATACTCTGAATCATTATGGTGTATGGATTATTCTGTTTAATCTGCTTTACTTGGTGGAATAATGGAAAATTTCCTGGTTGTCAACTAAATAATCACCTTGTTTCTTATATTCTTTCCTTGTTTGTTATGTAGATTAAATTGGCCAGAGCTAGAAAGAAGTGTCACTGTTGTGGCAATATGTAAATGGGAATATCTCTTCCAGAAACATGTATATACACATACTTTTGTCAGGTGGACACTTGATTTATTAAAACAAAAATGAAAAAGAAAAATAAATACTTTATCAATCTCAGATACATTTTTATGGGAGTGCTATCATTCTATGTTAGGTATTAATAGTGCTATTTCATGCTTACTGGCATGAATATCACTATTTCAGTTGATGTTCAGGAGTCATGATTATTTCAGAAGTTGCTAGTCCATTTGCTAGCTTTTGGTTAAGCAGTAAACATTTCATTGGAGTCTAGATCAGAAATGTATTTGCATGAAATGACCTTCCATGTGCTTATTATTGTACAGTTCTCTGGGAACCAAGTTGCTTTTTTGTTTGTGTTGAGTTCTTTTGTTATAGAACAAACAGTGATTTATCTAGAGTTATTTCATGTTCAGTTTTTCAGCACATCCTGAAACTTTCAATCTTCTAGGACAGCTCATTGCAAAGTTCTTGATAAATCTTTATTAAGGCACTCAAGGCCTTTGAAGGAGTCATTTTTTTCAGGCATGTGGTCGGTTCTTTCATTGAAAGAAGGATTTTGTGTGATGGCACTAACAACAGAAAGGTCTGTGCATTATCAGTAAGGCTGTTCTTTTCTCAGATGATGTATGAAAGAAACATAATCATTTAGTTTTCTGAAATATTGAAGATCTACTTTTAGTCTTCAAGATGAACATCAGTATAATTTTTCCATTTATACCTGCTCCAACTGTGTTCTGTTGATTTATAATGCATTTACTTGGACGTGCACTTTGTTGCTGTCTTTTGCCTTTCCTGCCCTTCCAGCTTGAAAGAACAAATAATCTGAGTTCAATTGTCAACAAATAATCTGATTTCCTGTGAAAATCTGAGTTCAAGGCCATCGTGTCTTCTAATAAAACTGAATGGGTTTTTGAAGGCCATAGTAGCAACAGATGGATAAATCGATAGATTATGGAGATACTACAGTGCTGAGACTGACGACTAAGTTTCATGCTTTATACAAGTCCAGAGTTATTTGGGGTGTCTGGATTTAAAATTGTTATCTGGCCAAGAGGGCCCAATTAGTACTTAAAAATAAATAAATAATGAAACAGTTCTGAGTATTAGTGTTTATATCTCAGAGTGGATCCCATACCGAGTGGGATGGCCACTGTGATAGACCTGTCTCTGATCATACCTTTTGTGTGTAAGGTTACATTTTTAGCCTCACCTGGCACCTCATGCAAGGCTTTGTCTTGGTTACTTATGGTCATTGCTCACCACTTTGCATTCCAAGGGATCACCGTTGTGCTTGGAGATGTTTATAGGACTCATGCATTTCTGGAAAGCCTGAAAAATGAAAAGTGTGTTTGTGTAGGCTATCCCTTTTTTATTTTTATTGTTTAACTGTCTGGGGATGAAAAATCAAAACCAAAAGAACCTCCTGGCTACTTCAGAAAACTGTTAATTTGGAGCAGTTAGACTTACCTGGAATGTCATCTCCAATTTACATACAGTAACAGAGGTCTCTGTAAATGTCTCCTTTCATTCAGAACCAGTGTAAGGGTACATCAGGACTTGCATATATGTTTGAAGAAAATGCTACTTTTATAGGTTATATATTGCTGTTGGCCATCTCTTTCAGAAAGAAAGAGATTGCATTGCATTTAGCCTCCTAAAGCTTTACTTGATTGGGAATTCGCAACATGGAATATACACAGGAGAAAAGCAGCTGATAGAATAATTTCTTACTAGTTTATTATCTCTCTCAAATATGTGTTCCTTAGTTCTTTGTATTTGGAAAAAAGAACTGGAGCTGCACTCGGATTTTTCTCTCTGCATCGTTGATTCAGTGCATGAACATAGCTGAAATGTGTGTGCCTTGAATGGAAGATCTTGGAAAAATCGGAGTCTTGTCTGCATGGAGAGTTACCCAGGACAGTATATCTGAAACCCTTACAGCCACTGCCAAGTGGCTAATCTTTCATTTAGTCTCATCCTCACAGTAACAAGAATTTGGACAGTAAGATCTGTGTGTATGTTACTGTGATACAGATAGCAATGGTATAAGGTAGAACGCTGGGGCCAGGGAGGCATTCAATTATTTTATCCGTGGTCTGTATCTTGATTTGGTAAATGATACAAAGATAACTTATTTTAAAATGGTGAAGAAGCTGTGCTAGTCTGGCAAATATTGAAGATTTTCAGTTTAGTTCTACTTTTCTTTCTGTAGTGTAGAAAAAAAAATATTTAAACTTCCTTTGGGAAAAATGCGTATTCTAAAATTTGAATAATGAAAAAGTGTAAAACTCTTAATAATTTGCTGATTCTTTTATTTATAAATGCGTAGCCTTCATAATTCGGAAGTGTGGCAGATTTTCTGTCATAACTTTCTGTTTAGAGATATGTAATCCTAGATTTCCTTCAGTATGCTTTCCTTATCTCCTAAGCCTCTGGAGCTGCATTATTTGTACTGGTTGGCTCAGGCAAAATTGCAGGCCTCTGCTACACGTGGACAAATTAGATTTGTAACTTAACAAGTGTGAAAGGTTTGGTATGTTACTGAGGACAGGCAAAACCCATAGGGAAATGCTTTGGCCTTTGTGTCTGCCATGTGCCTGGGTCCCCCTTTGGCTGCCTACAAAGTCATGTAATTATAGCCTGTACAGTTCTGCAGTGACAAGAGTGTTGATCCATCAGGATTTTTGAGTAGTACTGTCAGCTAGAATCAATGGAAATCCTGAATTCTGGAGGTATTTATTTTAAGCTGCTTCATCAATCAATGTAATTAACCTATAGTGAATTAATCAGGAACCAATGTGTTCTGAAATATTCAGTTACTGCTGCTCTTACAGGTCGCTTAGCGGCTGTATCACTGAAGATTGAATATGGTGTTAAGGATGATAGGGTAGGATCAGAGGATGGGTGAGACTGGAAGCCCCCTCTTCTCCCAGATGTCTGGTCCAACCCCTGATCAAAGCAGGGTCAGCTGTGAGCTCAGACCAGGTCGCTCAGGGCTCTGTCCCGTTGGGTCTGGAAAACCTCTGGAGAGCCCCCTCCACTGCCTGCTGGGCTCCTGGGGAAACAATTTCTCCTTGCATCTTCTTGGAAGCTCTCTTGAAGGTTGTGGTGCTCTTACAAGGAGTGAACTCTGGAAAAATAACTGCTAATTTAGGTGTTTGCAGCTCAAGACAAGTAGCTGTTTTTTTCTTACCTAAGCTGGTTGAATCTAATGCTTTCCCTCTGACGGGAGAGAGGACAGCGTTGCACCCTTGGAGTGTTGCTTTGAGAAATTCAGGTGCTCATTTGCAGATGCGCAGCTAGTAGTTATCTAGATGTAGACCTTTATCTTACCTCTTGAAAAGCCTCTGGGGATTGGATGAATGAGGTCTGCTAATTAAAGGAACTGGAGGCTGCAGAAACATGAAAGCAGAACAGGTGGAAAGAGTGGCAGAAAACACCTGGGCTTCTCTGCCAGCTGGGCCAGCAGGTGTTGACAGACACAGAAAGGCAGGGTTGGGAAAACTCAGCTTCTCTTCTCCCCTTTGACAGGACACCATCAAGTACAACAGCTTATCCTTTGTATTAAGTATCACTCCAGAAGAAAAACGTCATCAGAATCTGTTCCTAAATGTGTCTTAAAAAGCAAGAAAAAAATCCTCAAAAAATAGAAATAGGAAGTATCTTTCAAACAAGTTAGACTTGATGTTTAAAAACAAAACAACACTTATTTTTCTTCCTTTCTGACAAAACCAATTTTATTAGACAGATAAATACTAGATTTAATAGCCTTTGTGATATGTAAACAAAACCCAACTGATCTTATATTTAAGAATATCAACCACCACTTAGCAAACGTTTATGTTGAAAAAAATGGCTCTGCTTGTGTATTAACAAAACAATCCTGAGTATTTCAGTCTCGAAGTATTTCCTAAAACTGCAGTTTACCATTATAGATAGGGGAATAAGGATTCTCTAGTTTAAAGTGATATTACATGATCAGAATTGCTTATAACAAAAATTGCTCTGTGGCTTTTGCTCGCCAGGCCTGTCAGCCTGCAGAAAAACATTTGAGACAAGGCGACCACGTCCATTGCTTAAAAATCACTTTCTTCAGATTACTTCTTACCTCTGAGTCTGCAATTTCTTATTGAGAACTAGCTCTCAGCACAGGGATCACAGGACTATGCAGATAATTTCTACATCTATTCATGCCCAGTTTGGTGCATTTGGTGTTGCCCAACAGTGTTTCAAAAAGTGGTTGTGCAAAAGTCTCTCTGATGGCTAGTTTCTAGCCTTCATGGCTGTTTTAACCCCACACATAAACAAACCACCAAAACCCAAACAAAATGAAAAACAAAATACCACCTAAAATTATTGTGCTTTAATACCCACAAAAGCCATTATTTGTGGTCCAGAAAGAATATAAAAGAAATCCAAATCCATCAAGCCAGTCTTGTGATTTTTCTTCTTCTTTTCTTTTTTTCTTTTACGTGACTGTAAAGGTTAGAATTACTGATACTGGTAATTCATCACGTCTGTGTTTGATGGTCTACTTGCAGGACTGTAGGTCAGCTGCTTTAGTTCTTTAGGTCGAAGTGGCTTGTTAAATTGCTCTTCCCCTGTGTCTGCCCTAATTATTATTGCTCTTAATGCACCTTCTCCTGCAAGTGCTTGCCATTGTGCTTGGCACTGCTGGTGGTTCCTGCTCCTCTTCCTCCTTTTGTCCCTCGATGTCAAGATGAGCCAGCCTGGGAGACCCCTCCTGCCTGCACTGTCTGGCCCCCGCCACTTTGCCCATTTCCCTCGTGCCCCTGAACTTTGTTACACGTTTGGTACATCTGCCTGAATGCACAAAACAGGATTGTGGTGATGCTCATTAATCGTTTGGTGTCCTTGGACCTAAGAGTATGACCTAACCAGTGAAGCAACCAGTTCTTCTAGGGATCATTTGAGGATTCAGCATTATGTTGCATCTATTGCTAGTATATTAAATGTGCCTTGGGGGGATGCTTTTTGAGATCTGTTTAATTTGCTGGTGTTAGCCTTGTTGTTTTCTTGAAATAAGTTCCTTAAAAAATGTGAATAAAGTAACAACACATTCTCTGATTGTTTTATTGTATTGCACTTCATACTGGTAAGTTGGTGCAGCAAAAATATTTTAAAACCTGTCCAAGTAGAATAAGCGAGTTGGATCGTTTGTGGACATATTTTAAGTCTGAGGGTCACAGATCACCTCTTTTTACCTCAAAGTTTTCTACACTTTCTCTTCCTTTTTGTTCTAAAGCCTGTTTATTTTCTCAACCCTCTTTTTAAACAGATGAAGCATGTAAAAGACAGATTTGGTGACAGTGTGCGAGAAGAAGTGCTGCTGCTGTGTCTGGGCATTACTTCAGGAATTGGCCGATTGATTTTTGGCAGAGTTGCCGATTATATTCCTGGTGCGAAAAAAGTTTATTTACAGGTATGTAAAGTTTACAGGTATGTAAAGTTTATTTACAGGTATGGTTTTGAAGGAATATACATGTATACAAAAAGTATTCTGAAGGCTACAGTTGCAGGAACCACTAAATAAACAGAATTAACTGATTGAGGATTCAAATTTGAGAGATTTTAACACTCTAGCAAACAACATATGTTTTTTGATGCTAGGGGTCTCTGGAGTAAGATTCATGAATGTTTTTTGATCTTTTTGGTTTTGTTTTTAGTGCTAAGAAAACATGGCTACTACCTACTGGCAATTTTCATCTCGGAAGGCCAGAAATTAGTAATCGTTAGCAAGGGAGTGAGATTTTCTGGATTTTGCTTTCCATGTTTTATCCCATAACTGCTTGATGTGTATAGAAAGATTTCTTCATGTTCTTCCACTAAGGATTTTGATTCTTCTTTCTTGATATTTGTTAGGTGATAATTTGATGCAGAGCATATTCTGTGCATAGCATGTGCTGATTCAGCCGATGAGAGTGTTAGAGGTGCTTAGTTGAGAAGTTTTTGCTGAATGAAGTGGGTTACTTGCAGAGAGTTGTGTGGAAAAGGTAAAAGTACTGTTCCTTCAGTTTCTGGAAATGCTGAGGCTTGGGGATGAATATGGATACCCATTTCTTGCCCTCCGCACTTATAAACACTTTATTTTTTATTTTTATTTTCTTAGAAAGTGTCAGTTTTAGTTCAGATTTTTGGAAAATCTTTAGTTAATAACTTACATCTACTGGGTGTTCTTATTCTGATGTTTTTTATAAAATGAGGAATAACAAGGGAGACATCTAATGGCTATTACCTGTACTGCATTACTCAAAACAAAAATTCTTGGGAAAGAACCAACTTTCTGAAGAAAAAGTATTTGTTGCCATGGTTACAGATGTACAGATTCCCTGATGAAAGAGACTGAGACTTTATCTCATTCATTTAGATTGACCCAGTACATATTCTTACACTTTTAGGAAACTTCAATATTAAGTTTTAGAAGTGAAAGGATGTCATTGAGGTGTTACAAGGCACAAATACCTTCAGATCTTTTTATCAGATACATATCAAACTTTCAGTAAATCTCTGTAAGCTTTTTTATGCTTTTTGTTGGATGGCTACCACTGAAATGCCATGGACCTATTTAGGGTACGAATTCTGATGCTTCTGCATACCATTGGTTTCTCCTAGTTTCAAGTGCAAAACACATGTTCACTTCTGCTAGGCTATTCACTGCCTCTTCATCTTCAGCTCTCCTGTTTGAAGTAAGCATTTTTAGGAGGGAAAGTGAATTTTCACTGCAGGTGTTATTCTGGGTTGTCCCACCGTTCCTGTCATCATCCTATCTTGTGTGAAAATTATTTAAAATGAATTTTGACCAGTGCAGGTAAAATCTCTATTTTCTCTTCGAACTTTACTGTGTTATAGTTGAACAGCTTATAAAAGCTCTATCCAGTAAACCCAGCCTTCATCTTTCTTCTGTTTCTGCAATCCCTAAGGAACTGTTTCACTCTATTTTGCTTTGTAAATGATATCTTTAGTAATAAAATCATATATTCTGTCTCTTACAGATAAAGTTTAGTGCTGTGTTTAACCTTAATATAATTAAAATACAGTAAATCTGGTCAACAATACCTTATTTAGAGTTTGTCTACCGATAACTAAATAATTTCTTAGATAAAAACTCAGCTTAAATAATGTTTGTATTTTACATACTGGAATACACAGAACTGAGAATTCCTTCACGTCTGTCCTTAAATTCCTACAAGAAGCTAAGTTCTTCAGTAGTTTCAGTTTCTGTGGAATACTTCAAATGATTCATGGCAGCTTTCTTTAGTATCCTAAATAAAGTACATTACCTAAAAGTAATTTTTATGCTGCCCTGAAAATTAAGTCTCATCTGCTTGTCTGCTTGAGGATTTTTCCTAATGAACTCATTTGATCATAGAGTCACAGGATATCCCCAGTTGGAAGGAACCCACAAGGATCATTGGGTCCAACTCCTGGCTCCACGCAGGACCACCCAAAAATCAGACCATGTGTCTGAGAGCATTGCCCAAATGCTTCTTGGAATCCACCAGCCTTGGTGCTGTGACCACTGCCCTGGGGAGCCTGGTCCAGTGCATTTGATGTCACTTACCCTTCAAAAAGTTGTGATGTTTAGGAGTGACAAGTGACCTTGTTTTCTTTTAATGCTTATGTCTCGTGTGGAAAACCTGTTTATGCATTGAGGTGGGACATTGGTTTCCTATGCTTGACATAGGATGGTGCATAAGCAAAACCTTTTCTTTAAATATTTGATTTGGAATGACTTGTTTCATTTTGTAGAAAGACACATTTGTATTCCTTTAATTTACTTCAAACAAATAATAATCATAAAGTTAATAGAATATAAAGATTAAATAGA
This sequence comes from Oxyura jamaicensis, assembly GCF_011077185.1. Taxonomy (NCBI): domain Eukaryota; kingdom Metazoa; phylum Chordata; class Aves; order Anseriformes; family Anatidae; genus Oxyura; species Oxyura jamaicensis. The sequence goes on along the minus strand of NC_048895.1, from coordinate 70,303,114 downwards.
AGATTAAAAACATACAAAGATAAACAGAAATGCAGAAGATGCCTTTGTGGAGAAAATGAAATTAGACTTTCAGGTACCACCTGTGAATATAAGCACCGTGAAGTCTTTGCTCCTAATAATACTGATATTGTTGCTTAAATTGCAGCAGTGAGGTGTCTAATTATAGTGTTTTAGTTGTATGATTTTTTTTAATACGTTTTGTGGCTTTTGTTTGTGAAAGGATTGAAGAGTAACTTCTCAAGAAATGTTGGTATGCAGGGAATTCCTTCCTTGCGCAATCATTGCAGAATTCTTTATTACAAATGCATTTTGAAAAATTGTGAAACGAGTGTTGGAATTTCTGTGACTGCATGTCATGACAGTTCTAAGTGTTTGTTTTATTTTGCTTTGTAATGGTGGCAATCCATGCGTATTTATCTTAAAGTAAATATGGGCAGACAATTTGATTTACTACAAATGCAAGAAAGCTCATCTATTCCCATTGTTTTTGCTGTTTTGATGCAGTATGTTTTTACGTTTTTCCATGGTTACATTTAGGTGGCCTCATTCTTCTTTATCGGCTTGATGTCTATGATGATTCCACTGTGCCATGTCTTCGGAGGTCTCATTGCTGTCTGTCTCTTCATGGGCCTGTTTGATGGGTGCTTCATTTGCATTATGGCTCCTATTGCCTTTGAGCTTGTTGGGGCTCAGGACGTCTCTCAGGCTATAGGATTTCTCCTTGGACTCATGTCAGTACCTATGACAGTTGGTCCACCCATTGCAGGTGAGAATAAATATGGTCTGTAGCTGTAAATATGCTTCTGTAGTTGCCAAATTTCCTGTACCTATATCCATGCAGTGCATTTACATTGGAAGTTTTTTCTGACCATGCCCCGGAATATATGATGAATTTAACTCCTGCTTGTGGATTATTAGTTCACTGTACTTTTAAAAAGTTTGCCTCAGACTTTTTTAAAAAAATATTTTGGTAAAACATTCCTCTCAAGAGAAATACAGGTTTTCAGGTTGGATTTAGGACCCGACGTTTTCCATGCTGTTCAAGTGATAGCCTATGTATTGATTGTGTAACAGAAGGACTCCAAGTTAGAATCTATGAAAATTAAATGGACTCAAAAATTTGCTCCTGTAAAAACAATTGTGAGCAAAAAAGCTTTGGTCACGTTAGTTCCGTCTTCTAAGCAACCTTAAATGGAAGTCTGTTTGACAAAATACAAGTTTTGAAGATGAAAACTGGGAGTTCTTTGTGAGGTGAGAATAACTTCAGCTACAGTATTTACCAACAGTGAATTTTGGTTGTAATTTACTGTTGGTGGGCTACTGAAAGATTCTTAGTAAGACATAGCTGACCTATGAAGCATTATAAAGAGCAAAATTATAAAGCTGTAACAGCATAGATTAGGTAATTTCTGATCTGTATCTACTGTCTCAGCTATTCATACTTAAATAGAATTTAACTAATAGAAGGAGTTTTGAGAAAGGGCGATTAGAGTGAATTGCTGAAAACCACAACTTTCTTTTTTTTCAATAAGAGGCTGTCAGGAATGCAATATGTACAGCATATCTAAAATAAGATTGAGGCAACTTGATCAAAGGCAACTGTTAGCAAAAGAAGGGAGAATTTCTCAGTTATTAGAAGACTAAAATGTTGGAGAAGGTGAAATGCATAACTTTCAAATAAGAAATATGATACACGTTTTTTAATGATGGAAGGTAATTAAATAGTTGAGTGATGACATGAGTTCTTCACATTAAGTCTTTAAATCAATTCTGCAATACCTTTCTGCAAATATTATGTCCATATTTGGCCTTCAGGTAGTCAGGTTGGTGATGATAACAATCTGTGCCAACCCTCAAGTTTCTGAATCCAAAGATGAGACGCAATTTTTGGCTATTCCCAAGGCCCTAGCATTTATCAGTGGTAATTCTATGCCTTTCCAGGTCTGCTTCGTGATCGCCTAGGTACCTATGATGTAGCATTCTACCTGGCTGGAGTCCCCCCACTTATCGGTGGAGCTATTTTATGTCTCATCCCCTGGGTCCATGAACGGCAGAAGTTAAAAGAAAGAGCAAAAACTGTTGATGGAGAAACTACTGAGAAAATGCTGGAAAATGAAAGCACTTTGGTGTCAGATGCTGCAGAAAAACCAGTCAAAGAAGTGGAATCAGGTTTTTGACGCTTTCTTTTCCTGTACCAGCATAACTTTATTCTACCAAAGCTATGTTTCTACTTTTTGGCTGAACATACTATATGATACTAAAGAACTTCTGCACTATTGCTCAAATTGCAAAACTGCTCTAAGAATCTTTTATACCATTGGACTTCTTTTGATGAGTCGTTGAGTTTGATTTCAAGCCATGTTTTCAAAGTATTTGAAGTTTTGTAGCATTAGTGTGTACATGCATAGTGATTCTGTGTGTGAAGAGAATATTTTTCTAATTCATCAGAATGTGTTTCTGGAAGTGTGGAAGCTGTTTTTGGTTCACTGACCCAGGATTCTTTAGTAACTTTTATGGTCCGTTCAATGCAGGCACACCCATGGGTGTTTTATACTGGAATATGTAGTAGCTCTTAAAACTGACTTAGTTTGTGAAGTTTCTCATGCTGTTTTAGAGTCTTTCATAATTCTATATCATGAACGTGAATATGCATCTTTTAGATTCCCCTAGCTCTTTCTGAAATCATTTTGCATTACAAAGCTAAATTATTAAACATCTGTTTTATTTTCTCTAAAAACCTCAGCTGGCTCAGTTTAATCACTCACCTGTTTTTGCATTGATCCATATTTTCACAGTAGCCTCAACAAAGAACATCAAGGATGAAATTTCTTATGGGAATAGGTTTTGAATATGCACAAACTGAGCTCAGAATGCAAACACATTTAAAAGTAAAGCTACTGAATGATAGATTCTTGAAAGTTTTTTTTTTTTTTCATTTTGTTACTGCAGTACTATTGTGTGTGTACATATACCTGTTTTCAGCTAAACCTCAGAATACCTGATAGTTCTGAAATTGTACTGACAGCAGTACTTTGGAGCAGTATTGTGAATTAGTCTAAATTTCAAATGATTCTATTGTACCTTTTAGGTTTTTATTTTTTTATTTTCAAAACCAAGACAGCTTTAAAGAATACATCTTAAGTGCAATAAGATGAAGTTGTTTTTAACATGTGGAAATGTACACGAGCTATTATAACAACATTCAACAATTAAAGATTTTTGCACTAAGTGAACATGCAGCTTTATTATGGGTCTTTACAGCTGTGTTCAGTTGTCTGTATGATACAGCTCCATATTTTATTCAAATGTAACAAAATGTCTTTGTGTGTCCGATCTGTTGCTTACCATCCTAAAATGTCTCTATTACTTATGTATTCTTAAGTATTATGTATTATTTGTCAAGTGTGTATTTCTGAATGCCTCTTTCTCTGAAAAAATATTTGAAAACACGATACTTTGAGATGAAAACATCACTGCTTTTCAGCTTGTGATAAAACACTTCCAAGTACATTGTTTATTTGTGGATTTGGATCACCAACGCAGTGGGAATACTTAAATATTCTTTGCTTCAAGTCAATTTAACACCGACCGTTCTTGTTGTCTTCAGAAGTGTCATAGCAGAGTAAACTAAATGTGATTTTGAAGACGAAATGCATATTTAAATGCATTTTCTTAATCAGTGACAATGCCTGTTCTTTACATAAACCACAGGGGGATACTGTTTTAAAATTATAACATTTCATATCCTTTCCATTTCTGTTGTTTTCCCCTTTTTCCAGCATTGTAGGAAACTGCTCAGAAAGCCCGTGTACGTTTGTGGGATATGAGACATTCTGTTAGCAGTACCATTACTTAGAGTGTTTACATCTATCAAAATGCAAAGTCCTTTAAACGTAATCATGCAGAGCATCCTAATTATTGGAGACCAGAGCTGATACCTTGCTTTTATTGTAGAATTTCAATCCCTGTCTCATGTGAGTAAGGCTGAAAGGAACTGGATTTTAAAATTAATGAGTTATGTGGAGGTAGAAAAATACCCAGTCCTTAAACAGAGGTCCCTTCAGGTTCGTTGGGACTTTTGCTGCTGCTGCATGTCCTACGTACTTCTAAAAATGTCACTAAACGTTAATGGTATTGTTAATTAAAAACCACTACAAAGTGCTGCCTTCATTACAGAAACGATAACAACAGCTTATGCTGTTCTTGTCTGGAGTTTTTCTGCAGAACATTTTATTCAGTATTATCTTCTATGTGGGCGATGCAAAAAATGGTGATTAAGATGTTGGTAAAAGCCTCTTGTTTCCTATTGCTTTATCGAAAATTATTCATCACCGGTCTTAAATTTCATATGTTCTAGCTTTGTGAGTTTTAAACCAAAGCTAAGGCTGCTTTTTAGCACTAATGCAATTTGAAATTATTGTGACAAGACATCTTGACATAATTATGGCACCTCCCTGACTTGGTGCTCTGGAGTATCTATATAAAATATCTGGGAGAGAACATAAAATAATTGCTGTTAAGTTTTATTAATAATATAGAAACAGCGTAACATTAATATGGATTAATTATTGCCAGACCCCTTAAGGACATACCTGTAAATAAAAATCCAAATGCTCATATTTGAGTAACTGAAATGTAAGTTATCTTCATAAATATGAACATATTTATGAATTTTTTTTTTTGTTTAAAAAAAAAGACTCCAGGGAAAGGACACAGTGAATAATTGTTTAGGTGTGACTACTACAGTGTTAGAAAGCAGCTAGTGAACGTGGGGTGTCGGAGGAGAGGGATGCAGAGTTAGGGTTAATGAAGTTATGTTGGTGTGATGACGTTGGAATAATGAAGCCATTTCTGGTGCTAGTGTTTGATTTACAACGATGCTGAAATTGGGAAGGCTTCAGAAAAATGTGAAATTTCATAAAAGTTTTTTTTTTTTTTTTAAATGCATGAGAATTCTGTTCGCATCTTTACTGCTAGTTTGTTATCTACAGGAAAAATGTCCAACAGAAAAAGCTCTGTTTTGGACATAAGCATAAGAGAACTGTGTCCTGTAAGGTAAGATGCAGTTCAAATAAAGTTCAGATTGTTAGCAGTGAGGCTAATTAAACATTGAGAAACTTACATGAAGATATATAGCATTCTGTGTGCCCTGAGGTTTTAAAAATGAGACTGTCTCCTCTTTCAAAAAAAAAAAAAAAGTAATAGCAACTATTCATTACATTTAAGAAAAAATGACTGCGTGATGTAGAAATGTTTGTTACTCTGAAAAGTGGAAGAGAAAAGCACCGAATAGTCAATTTTATTTTGAATAAATGTAAATTGATTTTTGTAACGAAACTTAATTTTACGTGTGAAAACCTGGTCATAAAAAAACTTGTCAAACTCATTTTGATGGCCCGATTTATGTCATGCCCAATTTAATCACGTTTGGGATAGACTCTAAACTTAAAATACTACTTTAGTTTGAAAGAAACCCTTAAATCATGCAAAGCTCCAGATCTATCCCTCTCTTAAGAACAGTTTGCAGTTTTGTATACATTGCCCCCCATCCTATAAACAGAACAATCTCCCTCCTTTTAACCATAAAATATTTTCAGGGGAGGCTTCAGAAGAAATTGGGTAGCAAGCAGTTCATTTAAGATGCTAGTGTGCTGAAATTTCTGGTCCTACTCTGCTGTAACTTAATGCTCCAGATCTTGAAAATGAAACTAATTTTGAGCAAGGGGTTGGTTTGATGAGTGGCTGACTCTTGTGATGTCTCTTCAGAAGGCATGAGATCCTTGTAAATCCAAATAAATCCATTCAGCAGAGAGTCTGAAAGAATGAAAAACCTTCAGATTCTTATTTATGTCTATGCTATGCAACAATATACAAAGCATAATTTATAAAAAGTATTGTTGGATTTATATTTGAAGACTGAAGTACCAATCAAATGTACTCATTCATTTCAAATGAATGTACTCTTAGATTTTTTTTTTTTTTTTTTTTTAACCAAGCCCTTTTTAACATTTAAAAATTCTTCCAATTTTCCTAATGCCTGTTCATGGACCTCCCTAAATTGCAAAGTCAGAGATGGCATGGCCACGAGTTCTCTGGCCCGTCTGTAGGGGTACATTTGCTATCAGGTGAGGTAAACAATTGACATTTTTCTCCTTTGGCTCCTCATACGTTGTTTGGGCATATACATTCCTAAATTCTCTTTGGAGACACTGGACTTTCAGTCGATGCACATCATGTTGCATGTGGACAGCACTTTTTCAGCCTCCCTGTTCTCAGACCTCTTCCCTGCATTAAACCTTAGCGTAGCCGTAGCCTGATAGGTAAGGCAAGTTTTTGTGAAGTGAAGGATGAGGCCGAGTCACCTCAGGAGGACGCCAGGGCAGTTTTCACACATACCAGATGAGTGCTTCGATCACACGCTTCATGTATAAAATACGGACACTGCCATTTCAAAGCAGAAACGCCCTGCTCAGTCACTCGCATCGGAGAGCATGTGCCAAAGGGGCAGGAGATGCTTCCTTGCAGCCCTGAAGGAGGTGTCTGAGGACGCGAAGGAACGCCTCTAGCCGTAGGATCATCCCTGGGGGTCAGCTGGAGCAGCTCGGCAGTGGGCAGGCCAGGGCTCCACGGAAGGAGATTCTGGACACCATGACGCTTCTGTCAGATCTGTCCCCCCAACAACGAGTGCATCCACGTGCCTGTACGTACACACAAATACAACACGTTTTGGCTGGGGCAAATGCAAGCATTCTGCATTTAACTACGGGAGCACTGGAATGTGGGAGACGGCTGAGAAAATAATTAATTTCCCTTGCACGTTTTGCTGTTGACAAGCATAGCGCCCTTGCAATTCCAGAGTGAGTTTCTGGGAATGTTAACCGGCATATTTTCGGTATGCCTTTTAGTCTTCTATGTCCGGTGTCAGCGTTTTAAATGTTTCAGAACCACGTATGCTTAGAGTGCTTTTATACTAAAATGTGTGCTAATACTGATAACACTGACATGTTTAAATATCTTTATAGGTAGCACATTTTGTATGTTGTTTTTGATATCAAGGATAGACGTTCTGCTAGCCTTAACTCCATTCTTTAAAATTCTGCTTTGTTAGAAAGGTTGAAAAAGAAAAAAAAAAAAGTGTCTAATGTCTTTCATGGTGCTAAAGTAATTGTGATCAATCTCAAATTATTCAGAATAAAGATGGTAGTTCTTGAGTGTCCCATTTGTTACTGCGTCTATCATTTTTAGTCTGGTTCTCCTGGAAAGCTAATTTTTGGAGTAATTTTGTGTTATATTCTGATACTGAATCTTGGGTGCAGACTTTGGTATAAAAAGCCCTTACAGCTTTTGTTACCGTTTATTCTGATTGGAAAGTCTCCTTCGCATTTGTCCCCAGATTAATATATTGTGCGACCCACTTCTTTCTAATTGCACTGACCATCCAACTGAGGAGCCGTGGTTTGTAACCGTGAACTACTGGCTTTCCAGCATGACATGCTTCTAAAAAGTCTGTGTACTGTATTTTATGTTCTGGGGTTTAATATCAAACACGTAGAGCAGTTGCCTTCACCAAAGGCAGAAGTAAAATCGAGGAAGGGTGGGGAAACTGGTAGAGCAAACTCCAGTGGCATTTTAAAGAATCCTGTATGTTTTGCTTCATGAACTGTAATTGAGTGAACCTCTGATTGCTTGCTGGCCCAGCGCCAGTTTCACCTCGACTTACCTTGGCAGAACGAAGCGTTTCCTCATCAACAGCCTGAGTAAATCACAGGGGTTCATTCACCTTTCCTTGGTAGCGGGGCCAAGTATTTCCTTTTCTTTAACAAACGTAAACAGCGTCTTCCCCCAGTGATACGGGGGAGACATTCCTATTCGTCCTGGCTTAGGCTCCAGGCTACTTGTATTTCTAATTAAAATTTGAAAAAGATGTCTTTTGAAAAGAGCACGAGTATTGCTGCCATTTGTACGCCCTTACGGTACAAAACATCTTTGTAAGCATGAAAAAGGCAAAAAGGCTTCTTTGGAGAAGTCTCCTTATGGAATACATTACAAATATTTTCATACATTTTTCATTTGGAATGGTCTCTACCTATGGACCTCTGAATGGAGGTTCAGCAGCGTCTAAGACTTTGCACTGGTTGCAAAGATACTAACGTGGCTTTGAGCAACCAGGCTTAAAGGTTCTTGCATGGTTATTTCTCATAGCTAGATTTTTTTAATATGCATACACCCACTCCTTCAGGTTATTGTACTGGAGCTGTGCCTACACCCCGCTAACCAGTGCCAGGAGAAACGGCACTGGGTTGCCAAGGTCTGCATACACTGGCTGTTACATGCAGGACATTTCTGTCCTGAACAACTCGGGGAACTAAAACAGACACATCGAACTCGGAATTATCTTTTGGGGTGTTGTTTGTGGGGCTTAAAAATAACACCTACTCTGAACGGCAAATCAAAGCCTTTCTGAGAGAGTAGCACCTCCATGCTGAACAGCAATGAAGAAACATCTGAAAAGCCTTTGCTCCTCTTGACAAGTAGCAAAGATTTATACAAGAGTGTTTCAGTTTAAGCTAAAGGGAGACCCTACACGTATGTGCATCTTGGCAAGCTTTATGAGCATGACATGACACATTCAATAGTGAAGACAAGGAGACCTTTCATGCTAAGTTGTCTTAAGAGTCTGGTTTCAGTTATATGTTAACGCGAATTAAAAAAATAAAAAGGCAACTGTTTTGTGTCTGACTCAGTGCGTACACAGTAACACAGTGAGAGCAAGTCACATTAATTTTAGAGAAACTGAGTCCAAGAAATATAAAAACGACTGTAAAAAAATCATCTGCTGTGTTCAGTGCATGCTGATTATGCCACCCAGGTATAATGAGAGCGATGATTAAAGCTTGGCTTAGTTTCTCTCAATCGCTTTTGCATTGAGAAGCACACAAACAGACCGCTGGCAAGTGCAGGAGTCGCAGCTTCCCTTGCTCGACACACAGCAGTGAAAACAAGGCCTGGGTTTGGTCCATTTTTGCCCTGGTGACCTTTTACCAGCAAGGAAGCGCTTTAAGGCCTTTGAAACGTCTGCTCTTAAATGTTACCTTTGTTTGCCCAGAAGGCCAAACAACTTTAGAATACTTCTTATAGCAGAGGTTCCTAAAGAACTATTATTTTTTAATTATTTGGGAATTTAATATAGTTTTATTGAAGTGTTTTCCAGCCCTTGGATTTGATCACAGGAAAAAATGTAAGTTTTACATAAAAGAAAAGTAGAATGGTGCAAGTAAGGTGCTCTTTGACTACCACACCTCGTTTGGATATTTGTAACTGAAAGGGATGTATGTGAAATTTAAAACCAGGCACACAGACTGAACTCCCTGAGAAAGAGCTTTTAAATCTCCTGATAAACACTGAGGGAACCTTTGGTTGCTATTGACCCTGACACACAGATAAAGTCCAATTAATTCTGAACAATTGGCAACAAAAGGTACAGGTTTTCCTGGAAGATCATGAGGGTTCCAAGATGAGAAAGGGGTACTCAGGGTTTCATAAGGGCACTTTTAATTGTCTCCTGGATATAATTAAAGTAGTACTGCATAAGACTGTAACTATTTGGATTGTGTAAGCTCAGTAATAACAGTTAAAAAAAAAGTAATTCCAGAGGCTGCAGATGGTTGGTTGCAGAGGTTGCTGATAAACTACAAGTAGATAGTGCTACACAGTATTCTTGGAAAAGGCTGTATTTTTCTCAAGCACTAGATATAGATTAAAAAAAAAAAAAAGCGGAGATGTAACCTGTAGCCACTATAGGACGCTGCCATACACGTGTTTAGAATTAGCTGTGAAATCACCTCAACTTCATGCTTGGAAAGCTGGCAGACAGAAACAAGTTGCCCACTGGAAAACTTCAGAAGGAAAAACTGGAGATGGTAGATGCTTGAGTCAGCTGTTTGCTGGAAAGGAAAATATCTTTATTTATATATACATATATAATATATATATATATAATATCTTTATTATATAGCTTTACATCTTAGAATCAGACGCAGGACACGATGGAAATAATGTCTCTTCCACCCCCAACTGCTTCAGGTTAGGTGTTTGACCCATGAAGCAACTGTCAGCACAATCACCTGGATATCTGCTAGATAAAACCTTATGGGATCACCTTGTCCAACCTCTGGCTCCACGGAGGACCACCCAAAGATCAGACCATGTGTCAGAGCGTTGCACAGACTGCCCTGGGGAGCCTGTCCCAGTGCCCGACCACCTCTGGGTGCAGAACCTTTCCCTAACCCCCAGCCTGACCTTCCCCTGTCCCAGCTCCACGCCGTTCCCTCGGGTCCTGTCGCTGTCCCCAGAGAGCAGAGCTCAGCGCCTGCCCCTCCGCTCCCCTCATGAGGGAGCTGCAGGCCGCCATGAGGCCTCCCCTCAGCCTGCTCTGCTCTGGGCTGAGCACACCAAGGGGCCTCAGCCTCCCCCCCCCGCCGCCATTTTCTCCATGGCAACAGGCGCGGGGCACGCCGGGCGCTGTAGTCCTCGCGGGGCGGGGCGGGGCGGGGCGGGTCCGCGCTGCCCGCGGTCCGGCGGGGCCGTTGGTGGCGGCGGGGCCGTGGGCGCCATGGGCGGCGCGGAGCGCAAGAAGCACGTCCGCTTCGCCGCCGGGCCGGGGGCCGGCAGCGGGCCGGGTTCGGTACCGGGCCCGGCTCCTCGCCCTCCCGTGCCGGAGCACGCCGAGGTGCCGGCGGCCGGCGGCCGCTGCGGCGGGGAGGGAGCGGCGCTGCGGTGGTGCATCTCCGGGGCGCTGTGCGCCGCCTTCCTGGGGCTGGTGAGCGGGCGCCGCGCCGGGTGAGGGGCGGAAGGGGCAGCGCGGCCAGGCTGCGTGACGCCCCCGGTGTGTTGCAGGGGATGAGCATCGCCGTGCTGGGGCCCACCTTCCAGAACCTGGCCGAGAACGTGCGCAGGAACGTGACCGACATCTACTTCGTCTTCGTGGGCCGCTCCCTCGGCTACCTCGGCGGGTCGGTGCTCGGCGGGGTCCTGTTCGACTGCGTCAACGCGCACCTGCTGCTGGGTGAGCCGCCGGGACGCGGGGCCGTGGGGAGACCGCCCCACGCGGCACCCCGAGGCGTGGGGCGTGGAGTCGGGCTGCAGGTGCCCCTCTCTGGAGCATCGCTGGGTGGAAGGAAGCCGGGTGCTGAGGGGTGGCTCAGCTCGCCCGCTGCTGCCCCGTGGGTCACGCAGAGCGGTGAACCAGGGCCGGTTCGCACAGCGCCGGGGCTGTCACACGCTGCAGTATTCCCCCGGGTCTGGTTTCTGGTGCCGCACGCGTGCGGTTGTTACTGCTGCACAGCGCTACGTCCATGTACTTGGGCTTGCTGGGCATGCCGATAGCCGTAACTGTTTCAGAATCAGCAAAAGCTCTGGGCTGACCAAAAGGTGCTTTTGCTTTCCATGAGAAAAGTACAAACTTGTCTCCTTTCTGTCGATTAATACCCTTGATATAGACCCTCCTGCAACGTAGAGCCTTGTGTAATGCCACTTCATGAGATGTGTAAAAAAAATAGATGGAACTGTCTTGGTTTTCAGGCGGGACATCAGGAAGAGGCTCTTCACTGAGAGGGTGGGCGCATGCTGGAACAGGCTCCCCGGGGACGTAGTCACTGCACCAAGCCTGTCGGAGTTTAAGAAGCATTTGGCATGTGCACTGAGTCACACGGTCGGAATTTTGGGGTAGAGCTGTGTGGAGCCAGGAGCTGGACTCGATGGTCCTTGTGGGTCCCTTCCAACTCGGGATATTCTATGATTCTATGTTTTTTACGTGCACACAGCTGAAACCGACTGCGGTGGTGCGGAGGTACAGTTCTGTAGGGAAAGCCATGTAAAACTCTTGTCTCAATTAAAACTCAGATGAAACGTTCATGTCCCTGACAAAAATATTGAGATTTTGACTGGAGGACTTTAGTCAAATTAGAGCTTATTAAAAGTGGAAAACTTGATATACCATCTGTGATTTTGGAAGCTTGCTGCTTGGTTTCTCCGTGTCTATGGAAACATTTAAGGTCTATAGGAACAGCAGTTTATGATCTTAATGGTTTCCTGGGCACATTAAAACTTTCTCCAGCATTAGGGCCTTGTTCTGTCGGAGCTGGGCTGCTCAGCCCTTGGGTTGCCAGGGCTGCGCTCAGAATCCAGAAGGGCGATGCTCCCTTCTGAGTCCCATTACCCTCTTGCTCAGGTGAGGGCTCTCAGAGCAGCTGCTGGGGCTCCTCCTTCTCCCTCCCAGGCCTTATCACAGAATGGCTTGGGTTGGAAGGGACTGGAAGCCCAGCCAGTTCCAACCCATGGGCAGGGACACCTCCACGAGATCAGGTTGGCCAAGGGCCATCCAACCTGGCCTGGAACACCTCCAGGGATGGGGCATCCACAGCTTCTCTGGGCAAAGGAAAAACAAACAAACAAACCCTTCACCTGGGGAGATTCAAACAGAACTCTGCATTCCTTGAGGGCAGCTCTTTTATCACCAGGTTGGGTTGGAGAACATGAGAAGGTCCATTTTCCATTGCTAGTGTTTGAACCAACTCTCTTCTTATCCCTCTGTGCCTACCTCTGGCTGTCGTGAGCAGTCGTGTCATGTAACGTCTGTGTCTTTTCCTGTTCTCCCCTCGCTGCATTGGTTCATCTTATTTGCTCTTGCTCTAGGATGTCGTTCAACTTTATTTGTTCTCCTCCCTGCTCTTTATTCCTCTGCTCTGGAACACTTGTAAAGCGGCTTCCCTTTAACTTCCTGATCTTTTTATATCCAGTGAGCTCAGAGGTGTTTGTCTGACATTTGAGACTTTACCTCTCATAATGGAAGTAACACACCTGTGGAAGTCAGCGCTAACTTGAAGTAGTTCAGTATTTGCTTGTTTTCCCGATGTGTCATGGGGTGGCTGTTCGTTAGTGATGCTTGGAAAATGCATTTCATCTCCAGAGTCCTGCCAATTTGATAGCACGGCAAAAACCCAGTCTGAACTACTGAATCGTCTCGTGTTTCCAGCATCGGAGGGCTGCCTGTAAAGGTTGTTGGCTCCTGCAGTAGTTATACCTCCCAGCCTTCAGCTGTTGAAACTCTGCTACTGTGCAGGTTTTGAATGCATAATCTGTCTTTGTTGGGGAGGCTTTTAAGCACTAGTCTTCGGGGGAAGGTCTGAAGTGGGCAGCTGAAGACTCGCCGAGAAGCTGCTTTTCAGCTCTCAGTGAGGCAGCAGGGAAGCTGTACAGCCCATCTTCGTCTTTCTCCCTGTGCAGATCACTAAGCTGGCCTTTCAGATTTCTTTGAAGCATGTATTTCACTAGGGTTCTAGGGTGCTGGATTTTCCTTCTTCTATATTTTTTTTTCCATGTTGGAATTAACCTCAGTGTTACTTGGATCTGTCATCACTGATCATGAGCTCAGGTAGCGAGGTTACAGCACCTGCTGGGATTATCTATAGCTTCAGTAATTACGAACGAATTTTTATTTCTTAGTCTGCTAGATGTTCTGCAGGTTAAGTAGGAGCTGCGGTGTTGATGGTCTTTGTTTGTTAACCTCTGCAGCACTGTCCATGCTTGGAACGACGGTTGGCCTTTATGGCATACCTTGGTGTAAGAAATCCCTGCTGCTGACCGTCCTGATGTCAGTTATTGGAGCTTCCATGGGAGTCCTAGACACAGGTAAGTGTGTCTACACACATCTGGAATTAAAAGAAGGGAGCTGTTTTATCTGGCCAGGGTTCCGGCTGGATTATTCCGGTCCTGAGGCTTCAGTGTTTGTCTCTGTAACAGACACAGTTCAGTGTTTGTGTCTCTAACAGGCTTAAGCAGTCTGGGGAGATGGGCATCTCTTGCTTCCTGGAGATCAATGTGCATTACAGTGGGCAATTATGGGCGGAAGGAAAGTGCCGTGTGCCCTTTAAACAGTGTTTTTCTTTGGATTTACTCATCTACAGGCAGCTAGCTGGGTTGCTGGTCGTTAGTACTAGTTGCAGATGAGGATCAGAAAACAACCCAAATGTGCCAGAGGTGGAGTGTGCTGGAGTTCCTGCAGAAGTGGTGGTGCAGCTGCAAGAGGAGGTGATGTGCCAGCAGCGTGCCAACTTCAGAATCATAGAACAGCTCAGGTTGGAGGGGCCCTCAAAGATCACCCAGTCCCACCCCCCTGCCTTGTCCAGCCTGGCCTTGAGCACCTCCAGGGATGGGGCATCCACAGCTTCTCTGGGCAACGTGTGCCAGGGCCTCAGCGCCCTCTGAGTGAGGGAGGGATTTCCTCCTAGCATCTAATCTCAATCTCCCTTCTTTTAGTTTAAAGCCATTCCCCCTTGTCCTGTCATTATCTGCCCATGTAAAAAGTCACTCTCCATCTTTTTTATAAGCCCCGTTTAAATTCTGAAAAGCCACAGTGAGGTCCCCCCTGAGCCTTCTCTTCTCCAGGCTGAACATCCCCAGCTCTCAGCCTTTCTCCGCAGGAGAGGTGCTCCAGCCCTCTGGTCATCTGCAGGGCCCTCCGCAGGACCCGCTCTAACAGCCCCACATCCTTCTGGTGCTGGGGGCCCCAGACCTGGACGCAGCACTCCTGTGAGACAGGGCGGCCTCCCAGCCTGAGGAGGGGTGGCAGGAGAAACTAAACGAGGCAGTAGGGTGTAACTGAGTTAATTTGGAAGAGTGTTAGTGATGGGTGACCAGGATTGCTCTACTGTAGCACAGAAATTTGATTACTGTCCCTATTCTCCTGCATTCTTCTTGGGGGGTATTTAAGAATCTCTCTCAGATCTGATTTTCTAGCATTATTTTTGATCCGAGGGTACTGTAGTTTGACCTCTGCAGCAACATTTTTGTAAACCTTTCCGCTTCTGGAGGTATGGCTAACCAGTTGTACTCAGCTGGGGTCATCCCTGCTGGTGAGATGCGAGCGGTTCTTGGGGTTTCCTGGGATGTGTAATGAGACCTCTCATTCTTAGCACCGTGCATGGTTGCTTTTGAAACTTACAAAGATGAGAAGCAGTTAGATTGGCTATTTGGGGGGAAAAAAAAAAAGAAAGGGCTGAAAAAGCTGCAAATTATAAGTGAGTGTGACGGACGATCTGCTAGGACAGCAGTGGTGGTGCTTGAGGCTGCTCGATGTGCTGAGGAGCCTGCAATGTACACCCTCCTCAGAGGGAGGGGGAGAGCTTGGGAGCGGCTGGCCGAGGCAGATCCATCACGTCAGCTACAACAGGGGCACAGACAAGTTGTCACAGGAGGTAATGAAGTACAGCCGTTGCTGCTGGGTTAAGCCAATCTGGGGCTCTGTGTTTTAACCGCTGTGAATACCCTCCGAAACTGCAACCAGGCACGTCAGCTTAAGGTGCAGAGTGGCATTAACTGCACTTCTGCACAGTGTGTTTGCTGAAATGGGTAGTATTGCGATGGAATTCATGATGTAGTGGCTTTTGTTTTCCTTTTTGAAGTGATACCTGGTTTAAGGCTGAAACGAACGAGTCCTTCTCTCTCCCATCTGCAGGTGGCAATGTACTTGCACTGAACACGTGGGGGGTAGAGGCCGGACCGCACATGCAGGCTTTGCACTTCAGTTTTGCTGTAGGTGCGTTTGTGGCTCCGATTCTGGCTAAAATGGCACTGGGAAGTTCCGAACCTGGAGACCTTCCAGTAGGTGAGAAGACAAACCGGTCTGTCCCGAGACCCGTGCCCACAGCGTCAGCTCCGCTAGCGCTGAGGCACCGCCTCGGGGCAGAGTTCCTGTGGTCCTATGTTGTCATAGGGACCTACCTCCTGTTTGTGTCCTTCTTCTTTTTTATTTTGTATTCAAAGAGCGGCTCAGCTCGAGACAAATCAAAGGCGTCTCTGCAGAAATGCAAGGTTGCCAAACACCACTATGCCCTCATCATTCTCCTGTTCATTTTCTTCTTCTGCTACGTGGGAGCGGAGGTTACTTACGGCTCCTACATATTTACTTACGCAAAGGTCTTTGCCGAGATGAATGAAAACGAAGCAGCTGCTTTGAATTCTGTCTTCTGGGGCGCGTTTGCGGCTTGCAGAGGAGTGGCAATATTTTGTGCTGCCTGCATGTACCCTGGTACTATGATCCTGCTGAGCCTCGTCGGCTCCGCCGTCTCCTCCTCGTGCCTGGCGTTCTTCGCGCAGTACGCGGTTTCCCTGTGGGCTGGGACCGCTGTGTACGGAGCGTCCATGGCCACCATCTTCCCCAGCGGCATTTCCTGGATCGAGCAGTACACGGTCATACAGGGCAAGTCGGCTTCCTTGTTCGTGGTGGGAGCCGCCCTCGGGGAGATGTGCATCCCCGCGGCCGTCGGCTACCTGCAGGGGCAGTTTGACCACGTCCCCGTGGTCATGTACACGGCCCTGGCAACCTCTGCCGTGACGGTGCTGCTGTTCCCCGTGATGTACAAATTGGCCAGCGCTCCCGGGGAGAGCGGTTCCAAAGCAGTGGGCGAGAGCGAGGACCGGAAAGCTCTGTTGTCAAATTCGGGGCTTAACGAGGACGAAGAGGATGAGGAGGATGCGGGAGAGTGGAATGAAGCGGACTTTGAGGTAATAGAAATGAACGATACGCTGAGAAACTCTGTGATAGAGACCTCCCGTAAGATACCGGGGGACTCTCCGGCCAAAGTCTCCCTCCAGCCACACCCAGACGATGTTTTGGGCGATTCTCCAGCGGTGGCTGGTGGCTCCCCCGGGAGAAAAAACGTGAATGCTGACCGGGAGAAGAATGATTAAAGTAAAAACTGTGGATTTTTTTTTTTTTTTTTTAATGGAAATGCAATTGAATTGTAGCTGTTCCTGTAAAGTGGCTCAAGGATCTTTTCATAGTGGCGCAGAGCTGAGTGTTTCATTTCTGTGTTTGTCTGGTCCTTCTTCCTCTTCCAGTTTCGGCCTGCAGCGAAGTGTCTCGGAGCGCACAAGTCCACGATGATGTGAATGTGGTAACATGATAACATCTATAGACTATACCGAAAATGTTAAAACATACGAGACGGTTTCTAAATGTCATGCGTGCCTGTAAGTAATTTGTGCTGTAAAGTGAGCGAGCTAGGAAAGAGCTGCTCAGACCACACAGCTTTTTGGAGGCGGGTGCAGGGTGCAATTCCAAGCTGCATGGTCACAAAATGTTTCCGTCGGAAATGAGAGAGATCTGCTCTCTGTGGTGCTGAACTTATCTCGTGCAAGAAGAATGTTCCTGCTGTATTGAAATCTGCGTGTGACGAGCCGGGGAACCGAGTTAAATTTCAGGTGATGTCTGGCAGCTGTAGAGTGGTCGTCCTGTTGGCAAATTGCGTACTTCTCTGGTTCTGCCACTAAGATGAGAAAAAAATCCAGATAAAGTTTTAGGAGTGGAACCGTGACTTCTGGGACATTTGAAAGTGTCGTGTGGGAAGGGGGGACAAAATGGGTCATATTTATCAGTGTAAGGCTTGGCTCGGATTTACTAGGCAAATGATGTCGGCAAATCTAAGCTGGAAGCACTTGTGATTGTTGTTATGACTTTAATTACTGCACTACCACTGAAATCAAGTTTATGAAGAAGATAATTGATGTGTTAGATGTCGTTTTAATGTATGGTATTGACACAGGGCCCTGAGATTTTAAGCCAGTTGCTTACTTTGAAGTTGTCACAACTTTTCTGGCTTCCCGTGCCAGGACTTACATAGCAATACGTTACAGGGCAAACTTGAAAACGAGATGGAATTATTGAGGAGACAATCCTTCCGGGCTGTGCTGAGTCATCACCTGCCCCAGACCCGTTGGGTTGGAGCCACTCGGCTTTTGTTTCTGTGGGTAGTGACTTACAGGGGGGGGTTTCCTAGAGGAGAAGCAGTTTGCATTTGTGGATTCATTGCTGTGAAGGAGGAAGCCCTCAGGAGAAATGGTGTCAGCAGGCACTGCCCTGTAAGAACAAAAACACAGCAGCTGATGGCAAAGTCTGAAACAGCAGCCTTGCAATTCATCTACTTGAAAACCAAAATTTGTAAGTTAGTATTTTTTAAAGCTGTGTGATCAGAACATTTTTAAAAAATTGCACTTTTCTTAGCATTTCTTTTTTTGCTAAGAACTTTAATTTACTAACACAAGAAAGGACTCTCAGTGGAACATAGCACAGAATCTTAGACGTTCGGTGTATTTTCAGATCTGTTTTGTTCCTTCTCCTGTCCTTTGAGTGTTTAACCGGGAACCGAATGGCTTTTTCCTTTCTTCTAAGAAGTTGATGAGAAGCAGGAATCTACTTGTAGTGAAAACTGTTTTATTCTTTTTAATCTTGAAATGGTAAAGGGCCTCCTTGTCCTGCTGCTGTAGGCATTTAAATGCCATTGCGTATTTGCCTGATTCCTCTTTCCTTTTCCTTGTGTGCTTACTTCTGTGGCATCTTTTCCAGTGCAACGCATGAACTTGCACTTTAAAAATATGGATTTGTTTCACTTGCTACGCAAGGGTTTTTTTTTTTTTCTGCTTAGAGTTTTTCTAAATGCTTTTAATTATAAGCCCAAATCCTGTTCTAGCTACAGGTGACGGTGTTCGACCAACAAAAGTAAGTCTGCATGGCCTTACTCATTCAGTAAGCTTCTTGTAATAACAATAAATGGCATGGCAGGGAGAATGATTTACACGAGTGCAGATTAAGATTAGATTTCCTGAAGTTTTCTTTCTTTTTCCCTCCTGCACTCTGCAATAACTGCTTCATATTTGGAGGCCGGGGAGCGTTATCTGAGGGTATGGCCAAATCCTGCTGGTGGGTGGAGAGAGGGGAAGTAGCAGCTGCTTCCGCTGTGCTTTTGGGGGATTTCCTTCCGCTCCCACGGAAGTCACAGGTTAGCCTTTGGGTTCAGTGCAGGGCAACCAACAACACATACAGAAATGGGCATGTGGCAGCGCTCCACTTAGTAGCTGTCCATCTGCTTTATCTGAACTGATATAAAGTAAGTCCTAACTATGTCTGCAAAATTAATACAAGACCCCATGAATGTCCTAGCTGGAAAATTTACCAAAGTACGAAACCTTTGGCTGGCTTTCTGTCTGAATTAGAAACATTGGAATTCTTTAGTGATTTTACAAAAATCTCCACATACCTGAGATCATGTCGACAGAGAAAAAAATTAGTTTAAGAAACCTACCTGAAACCAGGAATATTTTAAAAATAATTCTCAATTCATACACAAATTTTTGAAAGGAATTTCAAATTGGAATGTCCTGCAGGTAAGATTATTCTCAAGGATAGTTAACAAATGTTGCATAATTGAGTGGTAGGAAACAGAAAATGAAATTAAAGCCCCCATTGAGAAATGTGCTCTAGCCTATGCATGTAATTGGTGTGTGTATGCCCTACAGACTATATATGTGGTGTATGTACATTTACAACAAATATAAATATACTGTGGGGGGAAAAAAAATGTTACTGCCTGCTAACGCCCACCTAAGGCACTTGAAGGCACGAGGCACACGTCTCTTGTTCCCCTTGCAAATGCTGAGCGCTGAGCAGACGGCACAGAGCAGCAGCCTGGAGCGCTCAGGTCAGCGCGTCCTGTTACAGAAAGAAACCAGCAAAACGCAGCAGCAGGATGGCACGGTGGCACTTACCTAGCAGGCTTGAGTGGCAGCGTGTAGCATCGCGTTGGGCTGATAGGCAGGAGCCTTTGTCTGAAGGACTGCTACATTGTGAGTTGCCTTTGCCAGGACTTGGCGCCCTCAGTGTCTTAATGCTGGCCTCGGACTTGAAGTGGCATCCCCTTATATAACGTGCTCCCCTTACTCCCTAAATGCAGTGCTTTTAATGTCAGGGGCTGCCCTTTAATGAAAATGAAATGTTTAACCCAGTTTAAGATTAAAGCAGCTCTCAGACGTTTTCAGTGATGAGGCCGGCTCATAGCAGTTCTTCAGCCTTGGTGTTCAAGGCTGCAGCTTTCTTCTTGGTTAATTGGATTTTTGGTGCCCCTCAAGACTTGGTTTAGAAAATGAATATTAATTTTCATATGTTTGAATTTCCAACAGAAATTACTTCTTGGCATACGTCGTCTTACAGTTAAAGTGAGATCTATTTACAGTGCCTTTGAAGTTAAAGGTAAAATAAGTGTTTAAGCTTTATGGAGGATCTTTTAAGCGTTATGGGTTGAAATTAATACAGTAAATTGTATGACCTTCCTGTTGCCTTGTTCATGCCAGAAGCTCATCCTAGTGCATGGGCTGAGAGCTGTGGTCAATGGGTTAGAGATCTGAATTTAATGACACTTGTATTTTTGGCTATAAAAACAGGAATGGGTTGAAGATGGTCATGTGTCCATTTCCTCTGGTGTTAAAGGTAAAGTCTTACAGTTAAATGTCATGTAATATTTTTATTTATCCCTGAATCATCCCCAGATGCTGGACTGTACTGCAGGCACCGAGGCGTTGGTCCTGGCATTTGCACTTTTACTCAGTAAACAACCATACAGTGCTAGAATGCAAGAGCAGGCAAAATTGTGTGCCTTGATGGTTATTTTTTATGGTTACTTTGCATAAAGGCTCCTAGCAAGCTGCGTATGTTCTGTTATATATGAAAAGGTTTTGTTCTGCTTGTTGTGGGTTTACATTGTACTGTATCGTGTGAAGTTTAATAGACTGACTCGTATCTTGAATGTAATAAATTCTGAGCTGGAGGAGGCACTCAGGTTCCTTTTATGTAAATAAAGTTTTGTTCTATTTTTAAAAGCTACTCTGGACTTCTAAATTTAAAACTCACGCCTGTTTAGACTAATGGAAAACAACTGGCAAGGTTTCTCTTCCTGTTTGGAGAACGCCTCCAGGAATTGATACTGTGGGGTTTTAGATCACAAAATTTAGGCTGGAAACTGAATTGTGAATTCTGCTGTCAGCAGCCTCGCTGACGTTGCTATTCATGTGCGTAACGAGAGAGGCAAAGGTGTCTGCAACTGGGCGTTACAAAGAAGAAGCGAACAGATTTTTACCATATCATTTTATTCAACTTTAATATGGTTTCCATTATTAACTTCTAAAACAAAATGATTTCCAGTTTAGAAAACAATGCACTGACCACATAATTCCTTTTCCATTTTATACAGTTATACAAATATTCTAAATACACATTTTGTCAAGATGGTGGCAAATAAGATTTAACTGTACAGTACATAAGGAAAGAAAATATTTTAAGCATATTTAGAAGCAATAGAAATGTCTATACAAAACAAGCAAAAATGGAATAAAATTTTATATTTAAAGTATTGCAACAGTCCCACAGGTTTGTAACAAAAATGTCTTTGCACAGTTCCTCACAATGCCCCATTAATAGCTAAAGCAAGACAGCAATTTTTAGAAAATAATGTTTCGAAATGCTACACATGGTACTACTGTTTGCACAGTCTGATCAAAATAACGATCTACTTGGAATCAAGCAAAACTTAGGAGGAGATATACCAACCAACTTTAAAATTATCTGTATAAAAGTCATTGCACATTATTTTACTCAGTTGTTTGAAAAGTAAAAAAGTGTATTTACAAAATATTTCGCAGACAAAATTATAAAGTGAATGGATAATATATAATAACACGTCTTGATACTGACAGTTCAAGAACACACACTAATGGTTTTATCGTTTCAAGAGGTTTTCAGTGCTCCTTCCTCCAGGAAGTAAACTTGACTTCTACTTTGAAATGGATTTACAAGATGTTACACATAGCTATTTCAACATCAGCATTATAAAACAGTATGTTAGAAACATGAAAGAAAGAAGGAATTTGTACATCTTAAAAAGTGAGCTATTCATAGGTCAACAAATGTATTTATTTATTTTTTAATTTAGTTAGGATAAGTGTTCATTATTCTTCAGATAACAAACCCAACAGTTAAAATGGAAATCCTGGACTAGATGAGTTGAAAAAGCACCATGCACAATAGTCTTAGTGTGGTAAACACTGAAAAAAAAATAGCACCTGGAATCCTGTAACAGATCAGTTAAAACTGGTCAAGTAGCTGGCGAAGATACGGTGCCTTCGATAATTCTCTGCTCACTCTGGATAGCTTGAAAAGTACGGGACAGTTCAGGGAGACACACTGGATCTGTCGATCAAAGCAGCCTGTACAGTTCTTGCATATCTGGATTGCATATAAAAAAAAAAGTAAACCAGATTATTTTAAACTTAACACAAGGCTACAAAGCTACAAGACTATTAAGTCCTTGGTGTGTTATCAGCAGAACAGGCAGAGCCCTGCAGGCAGCCAGCACCAAGCTTTGCCTGAGCACAGAGGCTCCAGGCAGCTCTCTCCTGCCCCTGCCAGGCAGGTCATTTCGTGCTAGCGCCTGGCAGGCAGACACCTGCTGTGAACTGGGCACAGGTCAACAGCTTGGCCATGCTGCTTGCTTTTCAATTCTACTCATACGTGGTGGCACTTGGGAAAACACGCTACATAACTGAGTGGATTCAAGTGGGGCAGTGTGGTATACTCGCGATAAACCTACCCTGTAGAAAAGTTTCCTAGTGGAGAAAGACAAAAACTGTTATTCTGCAGTTACTTGCTATGCAGGAAAGAGACTTCATCAATAAGCTGCTCCCATTTCGAGGTAAGCTTCAATTAGAGCTTTTACTTTCCAAGTAAGAGTCAATCAATCCCAAGACCTAAATACGAAGGCAGGTCGACTGTTCTCTTTGTTCATGGAACTGCTCATTAACGTAGCCAACGCTGCTTGAACGTATTTTTAACATGAGATACTTGATTGAATAAAATACCAGCAGGCAGAGTTTTTCCAAAGGTGTTTTGGAAAACACCATCTTGATCAGTTTTCAACAGATGTCCCCTGCCTTGCTCTTTTATTTTTCAGCCTTTCCAGTACCCGCCACCCCCAACAGTTTTTCCAAAAACTCAGCAATTTGCTTCCCTCCCATCCACACCTGTGTTTTGTAACATGAAAACGTTGAGCCTTCCTACCATTTGCACAGCTTGAGCAAGAAGTCAAAGCTGTATCAATGAACTCCCTTCCTCTGCTTTTACAATTAGTTCCTGCCTTTCTTTCCTTGTGAGGATGCCTTGGACCAGCAGCCCTCAAGCCAGGCCCGCAGAAGGATTCAATCGCTGCAGACCAGGAACTCAGGCAGGAGCTGCAGAGGAGCAGCCCCGCTCAGGCAGGTCGCACACGCTGTGCTGACGCCAGCCCCCTGCTGACCTTCAGGAAGAGGATTTACATTGGGTTTGTTCTAGGTTTGTAACCACCAGAGGAGCCTCAGAAATTACAGTTTCTCCTGGTTCCTTTGAAAGAGGCTGGGGCCAGTTTGAAGCCATGGGACCAAACTAATACTTAAGACACTTTCAACGTTCAGCTTGTGTCTTGTGAACAAGTCTGTGGCCCTAATCTAGGGCAGCTAATTTTTAAGCCAAGTTTTAAAATACCATGTGGTTCAGTGGCATTAAACTGATACATTGGTTTTCTGCTGGCTCTGGCTTGTGTATAATCTAGGAGGGCCAAGAACTTGCGCCATGAGGTACATCTAGATCAGGACACATGCTCTTACGGACAGGTTGAGTCATCAAATACTGACTAAAACTGGATCCCAGCCCTTGCTGACCTGGCGCACGTTGCACTGACAAGAGAGCCTTCTGATCAAAACCCCTGGTCCTGCGGCAGGGCCGGACCAATCTGCCCGGTTTTGATTTACTCCAGAACAAAAGCAATGTAAAAGGGCGAGGGCACCACAGGAAAGCGCATCGCCTTCCTTTCCTGTCATTTACATGCAGATGAGAGCCGCTATTGCAAAATGCAGCCAGAAAGTACAAGTCCACATCTTAGTAATGTGGTATTTATGAATCGAGAATTAAAATGGCTTTCTAGGAACAGAGCCCCGTAGGAACGTAGCTAATTAATGCCCAGATTACAGGAACATTTATATCCCTGCAATTCAGGCACGTAATCCAAATGGGTCATGCGTGAGTGCTAAAAATGATTGTAACAATAACAAAAATAAATCCAAATATTAATTTTAAACTACTGCAGTAAAAAAAAGTAGGTGAGGGCATACTTATGTTTCTGAAAGGGGAGGCACAGTGCTTTGCTTTGGCGCATTTGGGAGCACAGTCAGCTACCCTTTAAATTGACTTCTAGCTCAAGGGAAAAAAAACAGCTTGGAAAATTTATATCAGGAGGAAAGGTAACAAAAAAAACCCAAACTAGAACACAGCCACATTGCGCATACAGGTATTTTTTTCTGAGACAAATATTTTTTGTTATTGGAACATCATCAGTTATTTTATAACAAAAGCTGATTTTTTCAATGTATTTTACAACTCGCCATCAACACTGTTATAAAAAGGAACCTAAAAAAGCATGTAAGATATTCTTAACAATAAAAAAAAAAAGGAAGAAAAGGAAAAAAGCGTCTTTTGTTCAGATCCTCTCCGCCCCCTTTGGCTTCAGTTTTATGCAAAGCTAAGGAGAGTAACAGCTGCTCCGCTGCCTTCAACGGCAACGGGAAAAGCAAACAAGTTACAACACGTTTAACACCAGGGCTGCACTTCCTATTTCTGTTGAGGGTATTCAGCAACATGCTGCTTTGAAATTTCAGCCTCTGTCTGTGGCTGACAGACATCTGACAATGCTTTAATCATACCTTGACCAGCTGTTCCTGCTTACGCTCCAGCTCTCGGATTTCTTGGTTGAGAATCACTGCCACATGCTGCGGCTGGCTTCTGCATTTATTACAGATCCCATACTGGGTCAGTTCATCACACACGGGACAGTGTAAGGTTGTGAAATACTGGGAGATTGTGCCTTTGCGTCCTTCCAGCTCACTGCGGGCAGTGGAGGCAGTTTTTTGAATCTGTTTGATAAAAAGTAAGAGGTAAGGAACTTCGAAGAGCAGCTTGCACTGTTCCTAGATTACGCAGACTTCTTTTATGGAGTATGGAAGCGTAACGTAGCCTGTGGGACATGGCTTCATATGCAAATTATTAACGTGGATTGCATCGCTCTGAAGAGCGTCTGCCCATTCTCTGTGACCTATTTCACAAGGAAGCTCACCAGAAGGGAGAAACAGAGCAACCAAGGAAATCCTAAATCATACTGTAAATTCCTGAGCCCATCTCAAACCCTGCTTCCTGCAGTTGTTCATCTGTGTGCTGACCTGCTGCTCCACATACCCTGCTGCAGCTCCAGTGGCTGCAATCTTGGAAACAACCAGTTTAAAATTCCTGGTGATTTTTGAAGAAGTACTGCTGCTGCTCTGGCATTACCACCTTTTTCTGTGAAGACGATCCTCAGAACATCTTGGAAAAACGAGTTCCAACACTGACTGTACAGAAATTTAAATTAAGTACAGGCAGATAGATGCATAAGCAGCTATTCCTAAAAATAAACAATTACAGCAAAATATTGTTTTGAACTACAAAAGGAGTCAGAAAATAAGACGTCAGTGTGATCAGCCTTGAACAGAAGGATTGGAAGGAAAAATTGATTTGCTAAGTGAAAAAATCACACACAAGATCTCAGAATCAAACCTGCATGTCTAGGCATCAAACCACTGCCTTGTAGAATATCTAAGCTGCTCTGTTACCTCCTACAAGCCTCATTCTGTGCAAAAGACACGGTAAAACCAAGCACTGCGTAGATGTCCTGCACTTGTCATGTTTGTTCGCAAACACATTTACCCGTGGCAATTCGTGGTACCAGCTGAAGACGTCTATGCCGATCAGCGAGAAGACCCTGGCCAGCGGTGGCAGAATTTGTTTGGTTATGTAGTAAGTGGCATTCAGCCTCAGGTTGGGATCCTGCAGGACTTCGATGGGCCGTCGCACCAGCTGGATCAGAGGCAGTCCAGGCATGCCATACACGATGACATAGGGCACTCGCTCCCCAACTCGTGGTTCAGAGCGACGGTCATAGGCGAGCATTCTCCTGTTTAAAAACACCTTTTACAATGCACCCAGAGACAAATTACAAGCAAGTGAAGTAACTGTGAAACTTCCCCATCTGGTGATATTTAGTAGCTCTGCAGAAGACTGAAGCTGGCGTCTGTTAGGAAGCACAGGACCAAGTTGTTTTATTTTTAATCTGTCTCAGGATCAGACCCAAGTTTTAGAACCTGGAACACGAACACTAAAGACACCTCCTCTTCCAGGCCACTTGGATTTGCATGCTGGTTGCTTTCTAGCTATCACATCCTTAAAGAAATACATTTATAAAGAGCAGCCACAGCACTCAAATGAGCTCAGGCACCCAGAAAGCAAAGGACTATGCATTTGGAAGGAGGAATTAATCCAGGCGAGGAATTTTATAGATTTAAAAAGCTTGGCTTAATTTGAAGATATATTAAGCAAGGTAAAACTGGCAAAATGTGCCAGCTCCCATTATTTATTATGCTATGTACGTTACTTTTTAAGAAATGAAAAATTATACTTGGTAATGTGTTTCACAGCACTGAGAGGTATTAGTATTACAGGCTTTTAACTCTAACATATGCAGTATCTATGAGCGATGAGCAAAGTTTCTGCTGTTCATCAAGCCCCTTTACAAAAACAAAAGCATTGGTAACAGCAGAGGACATGTCACTGTGCAGTCTTGACGTGTCTTGACAAGAGACCTTACTCTTGAACATGCCTGGCTTTTTTCCAGGAACAAGGAACGGCTTTCCAGGACTGTCTGACACGGAAGACAGTCAGGGCCAACTGCTGCAATAGGATCTGAAGGAGACATCTCACTGCTACCTGTACCTTGCCAGGACAAAGGTTAAGGGGAAAACCTACGATCAGCACTTCTTGATTTTATTACCTGGTGATTTCCAGGGCTGGTACACAGGATCCGGGTCTGTACGCAGAGCTCCCTCTGTACTCTTTTGCGAAGATGAAGTCTTGTATGCTGGCTTTTCCTTCCAGTAACTTCATGCACTGATTCTGAACGTACTGTTTGATCTGACTTATGTCACGTGTTTCAAATAGCAGCTTGATAGAACACTCAAGTATCTTTACAACCAAAGGAGAAAGGTTATTTTTAACTCAAAAATCAGTAGTTCCAAATAGTTCAGTTAAAGTATATGCAAGTATTAATGCACCATTTAGGAGAAGTCTAAGTTGTGAACCAGGATGTTAATATGACAAATGGTTGCCCTCTCTTCCACTCAAAGACATTCATAAACACGTTACTGAACAACTTTTTTTCAGGTTGACACAAACATGAGCCTGCAATTCACATATTTTCTTCTCATACTAGTTCTTTTTGTAAGGAAAGTTAGACATTACTGACAGTAACGTGTATTTATAAATACAAGGATTAAGAAGAATATGCCTGGGACACTGGCATATTCTGGGACACAATTAAAGATAGCAACGCAATCCCAATGTCAGTAGTCAGCTTTCTGAAATTTCACATCTTTCATGACATGACCGTGCTCAGACACTGAGATTGCTTCAGCAATTACAGAGGTTTTTCAGAGTATGACAGATTTTTTTTCCCGTCATTTAAGAAGTTTTGGTACAACTTTCTGACTGCCTCAACAAACAAAGGAATTAGTATTAAGAAAGAAGAATGGAAGCAAATCCTAAGTGGTTACCTTTCTTACTGGGATAAATTTGTTTTGACTTGATTAAGAACAAAAGACATTTTTTAAAATCCCAATCCACAGCTTAAAATAAACAGACAATTTTATTTTAAACGAATTATCAGCTGAACTTGATTTCTGTAAGTGAGCCATTTAGCAAACACCCCTTAGGGAAAAGTCTGCCTCACTCATCTTGGAGTTAACTTACTTCCCTGTAAAGTGAATTGGATCAAGGATGTTCTTCTAGAGAACTTAAACGGAGCTGAGGGTTTTAATGGGATTTTTAGGGGCCAAAAGATAGTAATTGTTAAGGTGGAAACTGCAAAACCTTGTAATGCTGGGCAAGTTCTTCAATTTGTTTGCCAAACTACTCATACCAGAAAAACAAAGTCTCAGGCAGCTAACAAAGGCTAGAAACTCTGAGAAAGGATAAAAATGCAATGAAATAATAGAATACTGTGATTTTATTCAGAAAGAATGCATGAGTAGCTTACCTTGGAAACAGCAGGACAGGAGTCCCTTCGGACAGTCTCTATGCCTTTTGCATCAAATACCGGGTCCTTCTGGTCCAGTGTTTCATACATGTAACCCACGTACCTCTTCTTAGTTTGCAGGACACATGGCAAGTAAACCTGGAACGGTTAAAACGAACATAGCCCAGTCCGACATTTGTATTTGCTGACAGTACTGAATATAAAGTGGCTCTGAACACAGAGGGGTCCAGTGGGGTTTGGTGGTGTTCCATTCTTGCATCACTTTGTATTTCATCTAGCTGTAAAAGACCTGAAGCTCAGATGCAAAGGGGTACACGGTATCATCTGAGCATCCTTCCTTTCTTGGGCTGTACCTGTCAGCATTTTTAATGCAATGTATCATCTCTCTTTCTTAAAAAAAGACAACAACTTCATTTTAAACATTAGAGAAGAAATCTGTCTCTGCTAAAGTAGTGGCGTTTGAACTTTCTGATCTCAAACTTCATCTAATTATGGGGTGTGTAAGATCAGTTAGCATCTTGATTTGGGGAAAGCATGCTTTTCGGATGCCTATGCTTAGAGAACAGTTTCCTCATAAAAGGATTTTTAGGGTCACAGTCTCTTTTGCTTGTTCTCTCCAACTTTTTATTTCATTTTTGATTGTCTCAGCAATCCTTGGCCAGTTTTAGAAGAAAGAATGGGGAACAATTGCTTCCTAGTATGCTCTAGCTTTGAGGCTGTGTATAGTATGCACTTTTCCTGTCTTAGGAGGCCTCCCTAGGAAAAAACTCAGTATTTTGACCCACAAGTGAATAAGGGCACTTGAAGTGAAGCACTTGGAAGCTCAAGCGTATCTTTACACCTAGTAATTTTTCTGATTAATTACTCCTTCAGCTTAATGATGTGGGATTACCTCAAAGTAATGGGAAGGGTCTCTGTGTATCTGTCAGCAAGGAAAGGTTGCTGTGCCTTCCCCAGGTACTTTGACTTTTCTAATTAATATTTTTCTACTGTATTTTCACTGCAAAATGGCAATTTGCTTATGAATTCTGATTGAACCTCTTGAATCAGGTATGTACTTTTAAAATGTCTAGAGCATCTGAACTAATCACTAATGACTTTCCAAGGATAAAATTCCACCAAAATTAGTATCACATTGCCTCGCTCTTCTATGGCTTGCAGTCATTAGTGCTTCTTTCAAAAGCCTGCTGAATGAATGTTTATGATTTTTCATTTTATATGTGTACATATCACATGGACATATCCCAAAGTGTGCTAAAGCTGACTGAAGAATAAACATCTGGCTGGGAATTAATGCACTGGAATCACTTCAAGGGGTGGTGTACATTTTCTCTACCAAGCTGTCCACATTTGTTTGGTAGCATGCATATAATAGCAAACTGAGGGAGACGTTTCCAAAACTTGATGAGATGGGAATTTCAAATTGCCTGGTGCTGCCACAGCAATGAGCCACCAGGCATCCAGATGTGAAAAAGGGAATGTTTCTTTTTGTGGTGCATTCTGCAGCGCTCCTCTGACAGGGTCACTACAGCATTAACCAGGAGCTGGCAACATAGGCACAGAAACAGTATGGTGCACGACTGCTGTATGTCGTTACACAAAGTTAATGTCCAGAAAAATCTTTTATCTTCACATTGTTCTTAGGATAACAACGTTTTCACTCAACACACTTGCAGTAAAACATTCTCCTTTTACCTTTTCAAACTTCAGTTTAACAGGTTTGGGGTTTGTTGCTGTTACAGCTTCAGCAATTTCTTGACCGATCTTGAAAGACTGCTCCTTAGTCGCTCCTTTCAAGAGTACAAACATGCTACAAGAAATCAGACATAGGAAATAAGAACCAATCTGTTCAGCATAGTTCCTGAAGCTTATGAGCTATAGCTTCCTGGTGGCAAGGCAAAGACGCAAGTTGTTAACAATTCTGTTCCTTGCCTTCATTTTGAAAAGCCAAAAACCTGAGAAAATTCAGTTCAGTCTGAGATCAGGAGTGCCAAGGCATGGTGAATGCTGGGGCTCTCTTTTAAGCAGGGAACGTGATGGCTCCAGGCACTGCAAAACTTCTGGGTTCTCAGGAGAGAACTGTAGAGAGCTCTGGATACACTGTTTATTTTCAGTATGGCCAGCAAGAGGATTTTACTTCATTCTCCCAACAATTATTTCTTAATGTGCGTGAAACTACTATGAATTTAGTATCTTTGAAATTTCAAGTCTTTCATCAAGTTTGGCTGCAATCATTCACCGGATTCACAAGTCATTAAGGAGGAACAACCAGGTAAGCTGTTTCCCAGCTGTTTGTCCTCTCCTTCCTGTTCCATAAAATTTATAAAAGGAAGAAAACCTTCTAAGTGCTTTCTAAGAGTTCTAAAATAAAAATTCTTTACTTTGCATTATTCTGCAAGACAGTAAGCAACATCCCAAAGAGGGGTCGTCTACTTTTTCCTGTATCATAAATCTTGTTGAGACAACAGAAAAATCTGTCTATGAAGAACAACTACGATTTTAAAACATTGTAAGATACAGACTGTTAGTTACCTGTCAGTATCACCATAGACAACGTGAGCACCCCATTTTTTGGTATCATTCACCAGTTTTATAGCACGCTCCAATGTTTCTCTGGCTTTGTGGACAATGCTATCACCAAGCTGCAATGTCAAAGAGAAATTGAAAATCATTATTTTACTGCTGAAACCAATGCTAGCTCTTGGTAAACACTGGTAACTTGGCTTG
This sequence comes from Oxyura jamaicensis, assembly GCF_011077185.1. Lineage (NCBI taxonomy): Eukaryota > Metazoa > Chordata > Aves > Anseriformes > Anatidae > Oxyura > Oxyura jamaicensis. The sequence continues at coordinate 70,272,356 of NC_048895.1, read as the reverse complement.
ATCTGTTTATGAAAACTATTATATTGAGATAATGTATTGTATTTCATTGTTTAGAAGAATGCAATAACAATTAGAAAGGTTGCTTACGTCACCCTAAAATAGCAGGAATTAAAGGAAGAATGATCAAATTACTACCAAAGGAATGAAAATAAAATTCAGTTCAAACTTCTTTAGGCATATGAAAAGTATAAAGGGAAAGATAAGATTGTTTAGGTTTGTTTTTCCCCAGTTCTTGGATTCTGCTGATTCCTCCTGTTATAACAAGTATCAAAGAGCTATAATTTTCTATTCTATTTCCACCACTAGAACTGTAATCCAATCTACCTTTGCAGAGATTTCTACAGAAATGCCAACTGCAAATGTGTTTTTTAATAGGAAAAAGAAGATTTTTTTAAAGGACAACAAAAACAGTACTACAAATAAACAGCTTTTATGATGATACTTTGATTAAATGTTTCAAATAATAATACTACGTTATCTTGCTATATTTTAATAATTGGGTCTTTCCCACAGTTTTTCTGTATTGTTATCTGCAACCCTTACCTCAATGCATGGCATTCTTCCAGAAAAATTAGCAGCAGTGTAACCATATGTAAAATTAGCTATATATTTAAGACCCAACTGCCGAGCTTCAAGCATTCGAGTTATAGCCTTGTCATGCTTGTAAGCCTTCATTGACTGTTTCACCATTATCCTAGTCTTCAAGATTTCTTCTAGCATTCTTGGCAGCACACCTTTTCTTACCGAAGGCTGCCATAAAGGAAACAAAGAAAAACAAATGTTAAAAAGCCCAACCAAAACAGTTCAGAGTAGAAGCAAAACCTAGAACTATTAGATGATCACTGATAAGATGAATAATGAGCAAGATGCCCCAGGCACCAATGGTTTGGCTCCTCATGGAAATATTACAAGCAACACAGAATATATGCAAAGCTCTTAAGGGCAGGGTTAATAGCTTTTTGTTGTTTTCATCAGCCCTGCAAACGTAATGTTTAGAAAACCTTATTAACTAAAATGGGACTTCAATAGTTAATTTGCTCTATTAATTCTCAAAGTGCTAAAAGGTGAACGAATGCTATCTTTTAAAAATTCTGCAAGCTTTCTTTACCTAAAATTTTGTTTTGCATTAAATATACATATGCTGATGACTGGCTAATTATTTGTATGTGCTCCAGGCCATATTTATTAATTTCATTATATATCAGCCAGCAGTACACACAGCATAAAATGAGAACAATAAAAAGCAAGTCAGGGAGTTTCATCTCCCAAACCACGACTCTTTGTCTAGGAAAGCATTGTGCTTTTCAAGCAGGAGAAGAATGAAGTGTTACACGCAGATAATTACTGTTTAATCCCCAAACTGCACAAGTAAAATACAGTTTAATTATAGATGAAATAAGCCTTTGGTATAAATGAAAGCACAAAGATGACATTTTATTTTTTGAACTGTCAGAAGTTCAGCATGCTGATAAATATCAACAAACACTGGGAAATGAGAGACTGAACCTCCCCCCTCTTCTGTCTGCTCTTAATGCAGCAAAATATAAACTACAACATCAATTTGATCTTAAGCTAGACAACCAACAGGAAGTAAAAATGCCTGTCACAGAGCACTAATGTCATTACCTTGACAAAAGCCACTCCACTGGGTGACACTGTGATATCATGCCTAATCTGGTAAAGCAAGTCAGGAGGTACTCTCAGAGATGTGCAGCCAAATTTGAACGCATCGTATCTAATAAAGAGAAAATTAAATATGAAGATGATTCGTTCATTTACAGCCCAACAAAGCAAAAGCATCAACTCCCATTAAAATGCTGACAATGCCAGCAAGGACAGAATCACAAGGTAAAAATCTCAGGTATAAACAAGCATACCATCATTTAAATTTCTTAGCGACATGTAAAACACTCTAGGAGAGAAGTAGCAATATATGTCTAAATCCCATGCAGTGTAATTTACCTGCCCTGTGTTAATACATTATTTCCAAATGCTGAGGTAGTGGAAGCCTCTAATTGTACTCTAACCCTGTATGGAAACCATGCATGTTTACCAAGTAACATGCTGCATATATTTTCTTCCTAGGACTTCAGAATTTCCAATCAGAAACTTGAAAGCCTGCTGGTGACACTAGTAATCACTGCATGCATCTTCCCATTCTTCCGAACATTGTTTTATAAAGGTAATTATAATGAGAAGTGAGATTTTTTCTTCTTTTTTCCAATTAACAGATTTACCGTTAATCTCAATAAAAGGTGCTACATAAAATAACTAATTGTATTTTTTCATTTTGAGTAGTTAAGACAAGAGTGAACTGCAACTCTTCAAAGAGGGCAAAAATTTATGAACATGCAGTGGAATAATACTAGCCCAGTTTTGATAATACAGTGGATTTATATATTTCAATTTATTTTGAAGCAACATTAAAAACTAGTATCAACACAGCAATGCAACATGTGTACACACACGCACATACACACAAATTACTATTATTATTGTAACAGAACAGAGCCTAAAAAGCTTAAAAAGCACATATTGATGTGTATGTGTATGTGCGTATACATACATGCACACACCCCCATGGTTGATCTTTTACCATCTCATATTTTGTAACAAAAAATGGAGCTATTCATACATATCCATAATTTCCAAGGACAACCAAGGGTTCTCAATATCTTACAGAGGATGCTGAAGTCTCTACTGAATCAAAGTTTTTCAGAAAAAGAAAAATAACTTACTTTCCTAAGTTTTCAACATGTCCCAGGCAGGTTGAAAAACAGTAGTTATATGCTATCACAATGGAAGGATATAACGACTGGAAGTCTAATACAAGAACAGCGTTGCTGTAGAAGCGGGATTCTGGCTCCATTATTAAGGGAACACATTGAGGGGCTTTCATCTGAGCTCGCTGCTGGATACTGGGTGTCACAGGAATATAATTCATAGGCTTTGCAACGCGTAGCATCATAGACTCCACACGATACTGCAAAACAAATTGGATACAGTCATTATAACTATAATTCCAAAAACGTAGAAAAAATATGGATGTATTAAAATTATATAAATATGCACTTAGATTTCCTGAATTTAAGGTACAGACAAACAGTTTTCCCAAATAAACAGCTATACTCTTATTTGTGATTTATATTTTCTATCACACTTAATGGAACTTTTCGTTGCGTTTCCTCAGCATTTAGCCCTAACTTTAAAAAATAAAGTACTTCTGATTGATATCTATGGAAAAAATATATATATATATATATAAAAAATAATAAAAAACACACAACATCCAGCTCAGGGTAGAAATTAAAAATCCAGCAGGTTACAAAATTATTATACAGCCATGCTACAGTCAGTGAACGAGCATTTGCTAATTTGTATTTTTGTTAGATTTATAGAACACTGCAAAAAAAAGATAGAAGGTACAGTTGGTTTGCTTACCATTTTCCACAGAAATTTGCACAGAAATTTTATTCAAGAAAACAGAAAAATGACAAGCAAGCTGTGTAAGTTAGCAATTGTACTTCCAAGTTTGTGACTGTGCAAGGTACCTACAATATACTTGGCAGCAAGAGAACCAAGGGAAGAGTATGTCAGCCCATTTCTAAAGTCATTTTTTGCATTTAAAGCTTTGCACTAGGTACCATGATTTCTCCCTCCTGATGCCACAAATGCTACAAGGATAAAATAACAGAAAGTTTAAGTACTTTTACCTTGTTCAAGATATCACAAGATGCCATCTATGGAGGCTGCCACATTAGAATTATCTCTAATCATTTATGTGTTATTACAGTGTTATAGTAAGGCTTTAAAAGCACTAATAGCCAGGTACTCATATTATTGTATGTATTTACAACAACAACAATAATAAACAGCTGAAAATTAAGTATATAAATGTCAAAGAACTGAAAATCCTGACTTAGCAAAGAACAATCCTACATAACCCTAAAATCCTCTGCTTTGTCAGCAACTAGGTAACTCTTCAAAAGCCCTCTGCCTGATACACTGTATATTCAGTCATTGTACTGAACTGGTTAGGTATCATTTCATTAACTCTAATTTTATAAATGAACTTACAGAACCAGTAGCTTTAACAAGACCCTGCAACCTTACAAACAGGTTGGAGTTTGAAAGTGCAGTGGTGCAGTAGCTTAAGCTGCTGCTGCCTTCCTTGTGCATGTGTATCCAGTGATGAGCTCAGATGTGTGATGAGATGGTCAGGGAGTAGACCTGTGCAAAAACTATTTTTTTTCTATTTTTCAGCAAGTTCTTCAACCATCTGACTAATAGCTTATATGCCTAGGACCATCTCACGTTAGACTTTAGTCTGCTGTGCAATATCCAAAATAGCTTAAGAAAATGAAAGAAAATCACCTTTAGAACAGTCTTGTAAAACTTAATGAAAGAAAGATTTTGAAAAGAAAAACCTTAAAATAACTGAAATCCTTTCTTAGTACAGAAATCCTTTCTAACACCTGTTTCAGATAAGGAGAAAAGGAACATCTTCCTAAGATGCAGTGATTGTTCTTTGGAGTGAAAAAAGTAATATCTGAGGTAACTTGGAGTTGTTGCAACTGCCATTTCTGTGATCTAGAAAGTTTCAACGATAAAAAAAAATAAGTGCACAGAAGGAAAGAGAAAAGAACAGTCAGGATTGAAAATGCTGCATGTTTCTGTTGCTCACTCCCACTCACAGCCATTTGAGAAAATGACAGGCAGAACAGTCTTCACAGGCTGTAATCATGACAGTTTAAGCATATCTACGTTGGCAGTATGCCAGCCCACCCTCCCTGTCCCTAACTGTGCATTTCCCTTCCCTTGTGGTACTTTTCTGATAGTGTGGTAAGCCAGTTCGGGGAGCTGAACTGGTGAGTAGCCCTTTCTCCTCACCTCCAGCTCCCCACCAGTAAAAGAAAAAACAACAAAATAAGTATAGCTCTGTACCAACAAAAACCGGTATTGGGTTGAGAGATGACACAGGCAGTTGTAATCTCAGAAAATAAGTGGCAACATTTAAAAATTGTCTTTATTATTATTATTATTTTAAATTGTTAAGGACACTCTAGTTTCTGGCTGCCTTAAGATAATGTTGTTCTGTTTAGGACATTAATTTTTAAGTTGTCCTTCTGTTGATAGAATTTGGCAAGGTAATCAAATCCTGGTCAGTTAGCTGAATGTCTATTTAAACAGAAAGCAGAATGATGGTAGGAAAGAAGAATGATGGTAGGAAAGGAAAGACAAAAGAAGCAAATGTGAATAAGAGAAATTGTCTTTTCAATTCAGGTGCTGTTCAAGGCTCATGTGAAGACATGAAAACAGCTTAGTTAGCCTCGTCAACCAGAACCTGGGCAAGAAAAGCCCTTCTAATTAATCAAAACTCCTACGGTTCCAAAGAAAGAGAACGGCAAATCTGTCCTGCTCCCCTTTCTTCTGATGCTAGTGTCAAATTAATAGAACCATGCATCTCGCATGACACATGTACTTAATAAAGCCAGAGCCATTTTTGTCTCATCATCAAATCTTGCCCAGTGGTCTGCTTCACAGGAAATGTCACTTGCAACACAGTCAATGCAGCTTTGCCTGCCATGGAAGAAAATCATCTCACCTCTTGATTATAAACATGTTTGATTAAATTTCCTAGTGTTTTATAAAGTGTTCATTTTCAGACTCATATAAGTGTGAAAAATATCAACCCAAAATGAATATTTAGTGCTCTCAAAGTCATTAGAGGAGACTCAGTATAGTAATTATATTTGGGGCAGTCTTAACTATTTTTAACAGCTACTTCTAAGCTCCGGAGACTAACTATTACTGTATATGAATTGCCTTTCTTAACGTTTCTATTTCTTGTTATACAAAACAGTCCTCTGACCTTATGAAAATACATACACTGACTTTGAAAATCTTGAAGAACTAAAACATTTTGTAATGACTATTTTGCTTGTGTGAAGTGTAAGGTAAACTAAATCTTACCTGGGAGCCTCTTGTTAATACATGTAAGAACTGAATGCCAAAAAGTCTTGCCATTTCACTTGTTCTGTCGATCAAATCCAGTTTTTCTAATAACTGGAGGTTCCCATGGACCCGGCTAACATAATGATCAACCATTTTCCATCTGTGAAAGTGAACACCTTGTTATAAACAATCAGGACAATGCTGCTCTTTCTAAGAAAAATGCATTTTTATGACAGCTTATTACAAATGAGCAAATAAAATTTCCCATAGGACATTTTTATACAGCTCTTTTAGAAATGTGGCACACAAGCATACACTTACGTATTCTAAAGATACACAGAGAATGTGGTATAGGAACCTAATGCTAAGGAATATCTCAATAACATTCTATATCCTGTTTGCCTTACCACCCTAAAGAATTACTGAAATAGAAACTTGAGTTTTTCTTCACCTGTTCATGCTTGCTTATTTTCCTTCCCAAGTGGAATTCTGTGGAAACAACCTTCTGTATTTGTTGAATATAAATTTGTAATTTCAACACTAGGCTGATTTTCCACATAGTCCAAAAGTATTTAAGAAAACAAATACATGTCATTGAAGACATTCAAATCAGTACCCACAGTATTATGAATTGTTGACATGACACAATACCAAAACACTCCAAGGAAGAGTGAAGCCCATTGAGATACGTGTCATATACAGATATTTTTAAGCAGCTAGAGTTACTCTCTGAACATCTTGTACACTGTTTTGTACTGTTCTGAAGCCTAGCTTCATTGGCATGTACTGTGAAGTAAAACATTTCTATTTCTAATGTAGTAAATGAAGTAAAACATTTCCATTTATGAAGTAAAACATTTCCATTTCTAATGGACCTGGCAGTCCATTAGAAATCCTTCTGGTGAATACTACATACAAAATATAGACCTTACAGGACTTCAGAACAGCAGATCTATTCAGATATGTTGAGACTGTAACTGAAAAAATAGCTTTATTTTAAATAGAAAAACAAAGATAGCATATTGAGGGTATAACTACACAATACAACACATCAGGACAGCAGAGCAAGTAAGCTCATGTTGCTGTATGTAGACTGTTCCAGTGCGTGAGCTAAACTGGTTATTTCTATCTATGATGATTTTAGCTTATACCTATACAATTTTAAGAATCTGGCCTTAAAAAGAGCAAATAAAAAACGCGTAAGAATGGATTACCTGTAGACATCTGCCTTGTTGTCAAACCAATCAGAAAGAACTCGGAAAGTAAATAAAGGAAAACGCTGATGAAGAACATGAAAGCCCACATTTTCAAAGGTGTAATTCATTAGATTCACCTATAAAAATGCAGAGAATGTGTTAACATGCATAATGTCTTTCACAGTCAAAGAAATCTGTACTTTTTAAAAATGGTAACTAATTACCTTTCTATGAGCATTCTTTGTTACCACAGTGTAAACATTTATATTTAGAAGTCCCTAACTATTTACAAGTCATGAAAGAATATCCCTCATCAAATGAAAAGACTACATAGGATTAAATAGATCACAAAGATCAGGAACAAAGTCTGTTAAGACTCAATAAGCTGAATCTTCAATGTAAGGTCACAAGCAGCAGAACAAGTATGAGAAACCAAAATAATTTCAAGTATTTAATTTAGTACAAGCACCATACTAGCTGACTTGCTAAAACTGGTAAGTTGTTCTCAAGACCCACAAAGAAGTGTAAAGGACTATCATTAAGAAACAATACTGGAAGAGAATGGCTTCAGTATTTTACATTTTAGTGATATGCAAAATCCATTCTCACAGAGTAGCAGACAGCTGTATTTGAAAGGGTATTAAAAAAAAAAAAGAAAAAGCTATATTAACTATATGATTTTTTCAACAAAGTCTCCAATAGTTCAAAAAAAAAACACATAAATTTAACACACTGAACTGTTTTTTAACATTACCTCATTTCTCATCATTCTCCAAATATTTAAGGTAATTCGCCCAACAATATTTATTTCACTCATTGTATCTGACCCATATTCATCCAGCTCAGCTGCAAATCTGTTCTCCTTCTTATCATCTAAAGACATTAAAAGAAAATACATTTAGACAAGTTACAGTACAGTCAACATCAGATCAAGTTATCTCTCTGCCCATTTGAGCTGCCTAGAAAAATAAGAATTCTTAAAAACTGTTACTGATTGTACAAGATAATGTATTTAGCAGTCTTCCACAAAATTGCTAAATAAAATTGCCCCATGTTTTTCCACTCTTGCACATCCCTCTGAAGATAACTCTTGCTTTGGGTTGATTGAAATGGTGTCCATGGCAATATATTCTCCGTAGTGAATATATTGGCTAAGCAGTGCTGAATGGCACTTGAGAGCTTAGTGCACAATACACACACATGAGAAAAGTGAGTTCTGTCCCAAGGAGTTTCTAACTCAAGGTTTTACTTTTCATGATCTTGCACAATCGGAACCAAGTCAGGGGAGGGAAAACTCAGCACCTTTTATACTGTGAAAGCAAAACTATCAGAGTGGGAGCAGGTGGACGTAAGTTCTGGACAGCACAAATGGAGAGAAGGATACAGGAAGGAGCAAATGCAGATAGATGGTTTTTTTAAATGCACAATAGTTTAAAATTCAATATGAAAACACTCTGTATTGTTGGATACGTTAATCAAGGTGCTTTTAGGGCTACCTCCACAAACCTCCAGTCTTGTTCCTTCTTATTAGTTTAATGGAAGAAGAAAGCATTTTGAGGCAATTTCCCCACAATTCTACTTTCATACCCTATTTTTCAACTGTTGGTTGTGTACTCTGACTCTATCAGACATGCCTGTACAGTATCCTACTCACAAAAACTCACAGTTGCTCTACAGCTGGCATGGGGAGTATCACTAGGACCATTTGAGCCTCTCTGGAAACAAAGTATAGAGAAGGAGAACTGGGCAGTCTTCCTACCTTTCAAGTGTGTGAGAAGAAATGAAAAGAAGTCTCCTCTCACCCTCTGTTCCCTGCTCCCTATCTTTGAGTCGTGATGCAAAGGAGGAAACAGGAGGCCACAGTGCACACACAAAGAATGCCACTACGCACAGGCACAGTAGTCACTTCTCTTGTGGTGTGTCCTAATGACTTATGAATGACTTGTAAATGGCAGAGGCAGCACCAGACTCAGCCAATAAAGAAAAACCAGAGAGAAGTCCAGCTTTCTTTTGTTAAGTTGAAATCACAGGAAAGGGAAGGAAAAGTACCTTCCATCTTTATTTCAATAGGAGGAAAGAGGAGCATACTGCTTGAAGGGGCACTTCCTGTTCTGAAAATACAGCATGTGAAGAAGGGAGGGAAATATGAAGCATAGGGGTTGGAAAAGCAAGAGGAACATAGATGGGGTAAAAACCATGGACAAGAATGCTACAAAGCAACACCGAACACACTTGTATATTTATGGTCAGGCATGCAAGCCAACACTTCTGGCATGACACTTTTGGGAGGAGCTCAGTGTGAATTTCCTTATCTTTCTCCTGTGATTCAACAAAAGAAGATCAATTACTTACCTTAAGGTTCTTAGAAATATTTTAAGTGTTATGTATTCCACTTCTGGGTGTACATCTAACACCTAGCATAAGAACTCATGTACAATAACAGTGTTGTGGAGATCATGTCTATGTCCTGCATGCCCTCTTGCACTTTATGTCCAAAGGTATTAAGTAATACAACCATTTATTCCTTCACTAGAACTGAACCCAAGATGCGTAGGTAGGACTCCATAGCTGTAGGGATGGAAGCCTGACTCTGAAATACACAGGGATATCACCAAGAACCACACAGTTCCTAGAGAGGTAACCCTTCTTCAAGGAACTCTTCATGTGTATTCCACTTCTAGAAATTCGAACAACAGCATATGTTATGAAGGTGTGTACTGATGAGAGCTTCGCTGATATAACTGTTGATTCTGCAACAACTAAAGTGCAGGCAAAGTTATCTTGCAAGACGAGAGCTGTGATTCAGCCTTTGAGAACAAAAGTGGACATATGAGTTGATGAACTGAAGTTATGAACCCATCCTGAAATGAAAAGATAGTTGAGTCGTAATTCCACAGCAGAGCAGTAAGCCCTTGTGATCTTTGGAAGGACAGGAAACCTTTGAGTGCAACAGTTACCATTACTCTTACCAAAGAGATTGCTAATCTCAAGGTAGGTCAAAAGGTTTTCTGAACAGCCTTCAATACATCTTAAGATTGTACCCAAAGGCATTATTATTGCAACCACTGTATCACCTCAGTTTGAGCCATCAAAGGGATTTAATAACAAGGTTCATCCAATTAGCTATTATTCCTGCACCACAAATTTGAGATCTTTCTGCTGAAAAGAGAAACTTGTTGTGACCTTTGATGACCAACTCACACTTAAACTGTTATGTGCTCCCGCTTTTGATCGATTAAATGCTTAGAAACAGACTGAGACCCAGTTACAAGCAACTTTCAGCTGAAGATGTAATTTTTTTCTTATGTTTTCTTGTCCCTGCATGGTCTCTTTAACCACCCAGGGACAAATGTCTCTAAGACATTTTCTAAACAAGTCATAGGTACCAAGAGTATCTAAAGTTTTGAAAGTATAAAAGGAGTGCACACATATTCAAACTTCAAGGAAGGAGTGAGTGAACTTAGCTCCTCTAAAACATGTTCTTCTCCTGCCCAGGCAGATAGGATGCCAACACAAAAGATGCTATTGCTACATTGGTAAGTCCAAGGATGCAACTATCCTGGTATCATGTTCTATCATGTACCCAAAAGCAGACACCTCAGAAATAGGAGAAGCAAATTACAGATAATCTCTCTAAAGCTCTTTTAACTTCTAACATTTTGCAGCCTCCTGGGCCAGACATTACTTTCATATATACAATAGAACCCAATGGATTTTTCTTCCAAGAATTTCTTTCTTGAAGCAAACAAACTTAAAGCATTCATACTATCTTCTGGCAAGGAGCTCAACAGTTCAACAAGCCAGGGATGAAAAATCAACTCCTGTTCTGCAGCTGCCATTTGCTAGCTTCATTTGATGATTTCCGCTTCTTATTTCAGAAAAAAAAAATCACGAACAACCAAGCCATATTTCCCTTTATACCCCTCAAGATTTCACAAGATTCTTACTGCGTTCTGTCTATTCTGGAATCATACCTTACTAAATCATAAGCCACATCTGAATTACCCTTCTCACGTTTACCTATATCCATTTTGATTGGCAAGAGGTTATGAAGAGGCTAGAGCTGCACTATTTCATGTGCTAGCACACTACAGATTTTTACATGTATATTGCTTGTTTTCCATTTTTTTTTATCCATAGATTCTAGTAATTCATTTGCTCTTTCAACCATTACAGAGTAACAAGACCAAGTTTTTAAAAGGACAATCACAGGCAAGCACTTCTTATTTCATGGCTATTTAGTTTCTGTACAGATCTCTGACAAGACCCCTGTCAAAAGCAGTTTTTTTTTTTTTTTTTTAAATCTTACGTCCCTCATCCACATCTTTTTGACAACTGCAAAGAGCTGCAACATATTTTTTAGGCAGCTTTTCACTTCATAGAGGTATCCTGAATCTTCTTGAGGCAATATATTTATCCAGCTGTTCACTAATTGCAGTCTCAGAATTATGGTTTCTATTAATTGGCTAAGTACAGACACCAGGCTTACTACTCTCCTGGATACCTTTCCTCATGTTCTCGATAAAAAAACACCACCACAAAGAGCTCTTTTTCTGAATGCTGGAGGAAAGCATCAGCAATTGGAACAGTAAAATTTCCCCGAAGCCCAAGAATGGCTATTTAAAGCAAGGCTTTTATTACAGAGATGCTGACCAGGACAAATGCTGCTCAGGAGTGTCTTTATGTCACTGTATTCAGTCAGAGAAACTGCGTACTGTGATTATGGTGGTTACCCTGAATAACATAGGTATCACTGAAGCCAAGGAGAAGAAGCAAGAGAAGGTAGCAGGAGCACCAGCAAGAAATGAAATCTTTCTGTAATTTACTTATGCTACTGAAATACAATTAGAACTAACACCAGAAAATACACAATGCACAGAAACAGGGACTGTTCTTCAGTGATGAGCTGGGGAGAAGCTTCAGCAGCTCTACAGACTTTCTATTTTGGGATGCAGCATAGCATGCAAAATGGGGGCCTGGCAAAAAACCACACACAACTATTCAAAATGAGCTTAGGTTCATGCATAAAGGACACACCCAGAAGTGGAATACACAAGAAATTTCAAGATTCAGAAAACACTGAAAATCAGTATCTTTTGGTGTGTGTGATTATAGCTATAACAACACAACAGCAACAACAAAAAAGAGGTCCATACGAAAAATTACTCTGCATTATTTATGTGTTTATTTTTAGATTTCAACCCTTTTCTGTTGTAACTGAACTGAAACCCCACACAGTAACTTACCTGGCACACGAGAAATCATCTGGCATAAATCAACATTTAATGCAGCAGCCCTCTGTAAGAGATAACCCCAGGAATGCATCTGGACTTCATAGCCTAACAAAATGTCTGGGTCATATCTAGAGAGGGGGGAAAAGGAAAATGAGCTTCATATTATTTAAGAAAGTATTTTCCATGATCAGAGAATAAACAGGATTTCATTCTAATCATGGTCAAAAAAGCATTTTCACAGCATTCAAGTGAAAAAAAAATAGTAGTATTTTCATTGGGAAAGCAATTATTTTTTATATACTTCTGTTAATTCAGCCTTATAAATAAAGAACAAAATCTAGATCTATCACGTGTTAGGTATTCTGTATGAAGTGTAACTGCAACCTGACTACCTGCAGAATCTGCAATGAAGTGTAGTCCATTCCTCAAACTTTGCCGTGCTGTTTTTCTGCATGAAATAGAATAGAATTTGCTTCTAGGCTGCTCATTTTTTTTTTGCAAATACCAGTGTGTCCTGCATACTGTCATGGATTTTGCAATAATCAGAGGACATTGCTGGTCCTAGATGATGACTCTCTATTGGGAAAGTTACAACTGATGAGTGAGCAACAGCAACATGGAGAAAGGCAACCTTGAACTGCTAGTTCTATTTAAATACCTCTTATTTTAAGGTAGCCTTTTCTTTCTGTAAGATACACAGGAAAAACTGATTTTATGCTGCATCTCATGCCAGGTAGAAAATTTGACTCACTCAGGTATAGGAGAAAGAAAAGAAAGCTGTTTTTCCACACTGTCACTGCCTATCTTCCAGTTCAGGCCTCAGAGAAGAGTTGACTAGACAGAAGGACAAGCAAGGTGGTTTCAAATCAAAGTGCAGGTAGGAACTGGCTTAGAGGAGCCTGTTTCATCTACCTTTTCATTAGGCACTATAAAAAATGGAAGTCATGATTTGGGCAGCTGGTCACTTGTAGGAGAAGAGCTTAAGAACAACTTTGTTGTGCTGGGCAGAAAAACTGCCTGAACAGATTTCTGTTATTTTTATAACAAAAAAAAAAAAAAATAGCTGGGTTTTGAGTTTGAGTCCCAGCCAGCAGGATTCAATACAGCTGAATGATGACAAGGAGGTAGAAGGAGTGGACACTAACCTGTACCCACAGTCCATGCCCAACCCCACAATGGGATACAGGCTTGTAAACCTTGGTTCAGGAAGAAGTTGGGTCCCTGGCTTATGGACAGGTCTCTACTTTTTACATCCTTAAACACGCAAAAATGCCAACACTTGCTGACATTGCAACATATTGCTCGATATACGAGAATACCCTTTCCCCACATCCTAAGGTAGAGTTACGTCACAGACAGACAAGTGAAGATGCAGACTTTCATTTAACATGGAAGTGTCTTCCTCGCTTACATGTCTCAGCCAAACGGGCATGACAACTCACTTTAAAGTAAGCAGCTACTCTGAGAATAGCTCTACAAGAGGCTCTCCACACTTCTGCCACAGACACTAACGTTTTGTGAAAAAGATAGAGAAAAGTATCTGAATCTTCTAACTCAGTGTGACCTTCTCCTTATTACAGTTTGGTCTTTTGCATTACCTAGGAAAAGCTGCAAAACCCTCCTTACCACCTATTTCTACCTCCATAGGAAAGGCTTTTATACAATTTTTGTTAAGGCAGAAGATTTTAAAGTAAATTTTTGATTCCTCACATTCTAAAGAAGTTAAAAGAACCAACACTTTGCATTTGGGGAACGTTTTGATATTTGCTTTTAATGTCAGGTGAATGATTCTTTGTTTCTGGATACAGGTAATGATCATCTGCAGCAAATGAAATAAAAATACTCATTTCTATTCTCCATTCTAACAGTACACAGTGGCACAAAACCGAAGTTACTTGGAACTTGGAATGGACAAACAAATGAATTTAGCCTGCAGTTTCTTCCAGCTGCAGAATCACAGTGTCAGGAAGAATGATCACTATTTGCTGATCAACACAACACGCAATGACTGGCAAATGAGGTTCTGAAACTATGAATAACTTCGATCTAAGATTTGAAACCAAAAGGAATCTCATACTATTTTACATAGTCATACAATAAATATTTAAAAAATTAACATATTTTCATGCTAATTCTGGTAACTAAACTATCCAGGTACCAACATACCACAAAATGCTGTTTATTATTTCAAATGAAGGAAAACATTACAGGAAGGGTCATTTATTTACATTCATATTTGAAAACTGGTTTCACACTGCCCAAAACAGAAAATGTTTCTATATTTTATGCAGGTCAAGATGTTATGCTGACAAGTTCGACAACCGATGCATGCTTGAATGAGAAACTTGTGAAGAACTGCTTATGTGATAAGAAAACAGTATCTACTATGCCATGGGTTGCTTGTTCTTTTGCTTCAGTTCTGAACAGAAAGCAGCATACTATTTGGAAGCAGCAAGTCACTGTAACTATACTAGCAGCTACCATCTGTGATGAAGGAAGTGTTTTGTGTTTTTCCTTGTAGAAGTAATGCATTACCTCCCCTCACTTCCTACTTATTCAAAATTTGGTGGGTATTACATTCTTACTGCAAATACTCCTGCTTGTATTGCAACTGGATACAACATTCAATCACTTCCTGCATTAATCTTGCTATTCACTTTTAAGCTAGTGAATAAAACAACCTCTGTAAACCATGTGCATGTAATCTCAAGAATTGTTTCTCTGCTGTCCTTCAGATGTGAAGATGTTCTACAAGACAAGACATTAAAATACATCAGTTTGTGTTTTCAGATAATTCCATTTCCTTGCATGAATAAATTGTTGGATATAACTTAAAATATATATTTTGACACAGCTTTAGTGAAATTTACAGAATACGTTGGAAAATTTATCGCTCAAAAGATGAAAAAATGAATGTGCTAGTTTTGAACTGAGTCTTGCATCGGCAAGCCATGTAATGGTTGCCTGTAATGGCACATTACTGAGCCATAGATTTACACTTGGCACTGCATTACCTACCCTGCTTTTCCTCCCCAGCTAGACACTGCACATGTACTAAGGGAAGGGTCTCATTTCAACTGATTTAGGTATCTGAAGTTTTATAAGCTGATCTCATTATTGTGAACGAAGAAAAAGTTTACCTTTGGGTAAACTTTCCATTATATTTTAGCCACCTCTCGCAGAATGAGATCTGGTTCTTTCCATTTAACATACACTGTGATGAGGGTACCAGCTATTTAGATATTGACAATTAAGTATGGATTTCTAGCTTTCAGTCAGATGACCCTCATATAAAGTTATCTACATGGAAAATCAAGGCAGAATAGCTAGCAAATGGTGAATTCAGACTGTAGTGTAAATTCCCTGTTAAACACAGTCCCTTACACTCATTTAATCATATTTAAAGCTTGTATCCAAGTGGCATCCTTCTGAAAGCATTAAAAATGCTAAACACACTACTAGCAACTGAGTTGCTCAGATCCTCCAGTAATAGTTGCAAATGCACACATTTTTGTGTACATCTATATGCACTGAGAATGCATATGCACAAAGGACTATAATAAGTATTAAGAAATTTGTGGATGCTTCGACATTTCTGATCTTAGCTGTTTAACTTTACAATCAAAATAACAGTTTTTGGTTAAGTGTATCTCTGAATTATCTTTGAAGGTAAAAAATACCAAAATAAAATTAAGTTCAAGTCAAACCCTGTTCTACTGAACAACACTGACCGCTCAAACTCCTGCACGAGAGCAGTCAGGTCTACTTTATGAAGCAGGTGTAACAGTCCTGTCAGATTTCTTGCACCTGACACGAGGTGCTGCTGTTTCCTGAGCATTTTCTTGATGATCAACTGTTTCAATTTATGCAGCAGAATTGCCCTCTCCTGCAGCCCAATCCCATGTGTCAGCTGTACCAATGGGCCAGCGTGTCATTTGTTGAGAGCTCCTATGGTGTTCTTTTTGCTATTAGACAGGAGGTGCCTGGTGCTAAAAGTTATTACTTCAAACGGAGAAAAGAATAGGTAAACCCAAGGTTTAGCCAACATGGGGAGAGCTCAACCAAAGTTTATCTGTCTCTTTCTCTCCCCATTTCATGTTGCACCATAAAGAAGAGAGGCTGTGAGCTAAGGAGAGGACAAATTCATATTCCTCATTCTCCCTTCTCACAGTTTTTACAGTATACTATCCAGTTGGTCTTCACCACCAGATTAAGCTGTCTTATTAAAAGAATTTGTAATTAGACCAGCTTTTACACCTGCAAGAAGCTACTAAGTTGCAGCACTGATACTTGAAAGCCTTTGGCTAGAACTAACACGACAGGAATATGAGGTGTGCCTGCCAACATAGTGCTCTTTTGTTAAAAGGATGGGCCCTGATACTGCTTTGCATGCTGTTGCCAGTCTCTCTGCAAAGATGAAAAGCAGCATTCATACTGGCAGGATTTAAACACGACAGCATTAGCATTCAACTCATATGTGCTGCAGAGAGAAGAAATAAAATTATTTTCCTTTCTAGCTAAGTTTGTGCTGTTATGCCATCTCTTCCACTTTCTCATTTTATAATTTCATGAATGAATTCTAAAGTTCCCATTTATGCCTTCCCTTCTATTATCAGTCTGCTTTTCCTGACTGTTATTTTTCTTCCAGCTAAAATTGAGAGAAAAAGGGGGAAAAAATTAGGCCAGACCTACAACACAGACAAAAGCAGAATACTTGGTGACTCAAACATATGACTGAAATTTCTGAAAACATTTTTCCAGTTTGCTTTGGACAACAAAAACCCATGAAATTGATAAAGGACATTAAGCAGAGATGTTTACAGGAATACTCCCCAGAAGATGGTACTAGCCTGGGAAAAGAAGGTTAGATTAACAAACACATCTCTATTTTGTACAGGAAATGTTGCTAGAGCATTTACAGAAGAACAAACATAATGCATTGTATTTAATACAAAATTTTGATTAGCATCCTATCTTACAAGAAAAACATTAGACAAAACATTTAAACATTAAGTATTAACAACTAATTAAATTACAAATGATGCATCCCCCCAAATTTTAAAGAAAATATTACAGCTTTATTCTGTTTTTTATACTTTTACCAGAAACTACTTCCATGGGGACAAAGCGCAGTTGGTGGCTAGTGAGTGACAAGTAACAGTGAATCTACTACCTTTTCATTTAAGCTCATTCTGTTTACAAATCCTCTGTGTGTCACAAAGATGGGGATTGTGCATTCCCACATAGATTCCCCAAATCTTGCTCCTCTCATAATTGCAGGACCAGCCCTTTTCTGCTACCTGGTCGTATTTGCATGTGCAGAAGAAAGGCATAATTTGCCTTAAACTGAAAGAGAGGCCCAGACATTTAATTTCTCTTTCATGGGAATCCACTGCTCCATCAGGCTTGGATATCTCTAGTTTTCCTGCCATTTTTTTTAACCTGTCCAAGACAAACATTCCTGTAGCACTCCCTTCCTTCTCCTCCAACAGCCAGCTTTTCTACGTTTTGTACAGACTGGTTTATGGAGCTATGTGAATGTGTTTACCATAGATTCAGAGAGGTAGTTCTGTTTTACTTCTCTGCAAGCAGACATTCTTCTGATTTTTCTCCTTCTCACTGCAGCTGACACCTTCTGATAGGTCTATTCAGGAAGGCTGTTCAAGTAGCATCACAGAATGCTTTAATATAGCTATACAGATACAGGCTCCACATGAAGGAAAAAAAATCCCCTATGGCAAATCGAAAGAGCCTGCAACTCCTGTACTTGGCTCTCTGTGCTACTAGATCACCCTCACTGGCTGCACGAGATGGAAAGGAGGTTGTTTTTCAGTTGCTTTATGCCAGCTTTGAGCTCTAGTCCTACTTTCCTGTTTACAGACAAAGGACAGCTTACCAAAGATGGGAAAACTGGACATATGTACGTGAAGCTTCCTCTTAAACTCCAAGAGAGCTGTCAGGGTACCAAGAACCACTTTAATTGTGCTTTCCTTGTTGCAAGTACTTGTTTACTCTTCCTGCCTCCTCCAAACTCAGGTCCCTGGCTCTTCATTTCCAACTGTTCCCTGTCTCTCAACCCTCAAGCAACACAGTATTTCAATATCTTTTAGAATTAGAGAATTCTCAAATTTCCTTTGCAATGATGTGCTTTCTTTTAGCTGTTCTTAAATAGATTTTGATACCCACACTTATAAGTACTCCCATTCCACAGCTGAATCACACTCAGTAATAATGTAGAAATAAAGGTACTTATTGCCCTCAATGTTTGGACAAATATGGTAGTTTTCAGCATAGATGAAATCACAGATGGTGATTACAGACAAGGAACAATCAAGTTTTCTTCTGCTCTACAGGCCTCAGGATGTCCATTTTCATTTGCCAACTGCCCCAAATTAATCAGAGACAACCTCTATTCATTTCACAGGAGAACAATTAACCTGGTGTTCACTTTATCTAGGCATTTACTTTGTCATGTTGGAAAAATGCTTATCTTGCTGTGCGCATTCAGATCTAGTAAACAATTTCACAGTGGAAGTATAACTCAATCCAACTTCAGCTAATCAATTCCACTGAACTTTCTGAAACAATATTTGTCTTTGATGAACATACAAAACAGCAACTTTAACTCCACTATAAAAATTAGCTTTGGGAAACACTCTTCATTGACAAAAGACCAGTGGTACAGCCCAAGAATAAAACATCTTCAAGCATTAAAACCCCACTGATCACAGAATCATGAAACGGCTTAGGTTGGAAAGGACCTTAAAGATCATTTAATTCCAACCTCCCTACAACTGGGGATCTCCCAACAATCTAGTAGTAGAGATCTATAACACTAGTTTATTTTAGCATCTATGTCCCTCAGTATCTACCAGCACATTGTAAAAATTATCTGTATAGATAACTCTGTGTCATTTAACAGCTGTGGATTTCTGATGGCTGCTGACCTAAGTGATAAAGTAGTATTTGCTAAGTCGCATAAAGCAAACCTTTCCCAGAATCACCTCTCCTCATCTGTATGCTGAAACAGTGGTTAAGAATTCTGTAATATGCTCTACTGGAATTTACATCTATTGACAGAAAGTGACAGAATCAACCACTTCTAATATTCAGGGACCCGAACGAAGGCCTAAACAGAGAAATGAAAGATTGGAACTTGAAACAAATGAGTATGTTCCACAACGTCACATATATGAAATAAGAGCAAGAATTAGGCCAACTGAAAAGTGAATGACTAGAAATGGAAACAAGAATTCTACAACTGGACAGCATAAGACAATTCCTCCCACAGACGATGTACTCTGCTCACTGTACCAACAAGCTGGTATGGACAATCAAGGCTGGATAGAAGTTCTGTCATTCACTCTAGCCTGATGCATTGCACCATGAGCCTCAAGCGGTAATGCTTCTTGAACACGGCCTGACTGTTTCCTTTCTCTGACCTATCAGACCTTGTATTAAGTGGACCTACCAGAATAACCAGAGTACCTAGTCTGCGCTGGAAAAAAATAGCTTAAAAAGAGCAACAGAAGGTTATTTTAGAAATAATTCCTCAGGCTGAAGATTTCCATTAAAGCTGTTGGCTTGTTCATTTCCTATTAAGGAAGATTTTTGCAGTCCACTAATTTTTAATCAGGCGGTTTTACAACACTTTTTCCATCAGTTAAAGCTACTCTGAGCCTAAACCCTTATTTTGTGCTTACGAACTATTTACTCCAGCAAAATTTCATATTTTCCTTGGCCTATGCTAGAGAAAATAAGAGGGAAAAAGAGCTTCAGTCTGTAGATGGGGTCCAAGTTTTAAAAGCATTTTCATAGAAAATTCAGTAGAAGTTTGACTCCTTAGGTCATATTTCACAGATGGAGAAGGTAAGCAGACTAAGAAGAATTATGTAAGACAGCAGTCTCCTCCTCCATAAATAGATCAAATCTTTTGTATTCTGGGAATACTAGTTATCTAACTCAATCTTTGAAGATAAATTTGTTGAGTCAAAAAGGCATACTAGCCTGGTGTGGAAAGAGAGCATCTCTTAAGAGGTTTGTCAGTCAGTAACCTAGTATAGTCCATCTTGGAGTACTACAAAAATTGCATGCTTTTTTCATTCAGTAATGCATTCAGTATGCACAGCTGTAGACTTCTTCTGTTCTTCAGCAATAAACATATATCCTAACTGCTGAATTATCTTTCCTATACTCTCTCTTTAATGTTTCCCACAACTGGTGGAGGATTTTTAATTTATTGGCAGCTTCTTATTCTCAGTATTTTTCCTAAGTTTGATGGAGCACTAGATTTCCAAGAAAGAGAAAAATAAAATTATTTCCTTACCTGAATTTTGTCTTCTCTGAACAAGGATCTGCTGCTCTGTCAGAACCCACCCTGTGCTGGTTGCATTCAGCAACTCTTTTTGTATTCTGGCTTCACGGGGTTGGTCATTGTCTTTCTCATCAGAGGTTTTCTGGTTGGAGAGAGAAAGAATTGCAAATGTACTCTGCCTAGTACACATTTTTTTCTTGAGCCTGTATTCCAGTAGCGTGACTTTTAGTTTAAATCTGTTTATTTTTTCCTTGCAATTTTATGGCTTTGCACTTCTGTCAGTAGGGCCTGAAGGCCTACTGTGGTATTGTGGAGTCTGTGGTTCCTACCTGCTCACAAAGCCAAAGGCTGCAAAACAGTCCTCCCAGACTTGGTGGAGATGGGGAAAATCAGCAGTTTTCCAAGTCTGATGGAGCAGGGGATTTCCATTCAGAGAAGACAAAACTAATGAAGGAAACTAATTTTCAACTACTGGTTACTGTAATTTGTCCACAGCAGTTTCAGTAACACGTAAGTTTTTTATGCCTTGCCTCAGAGTCCCTAGAAAAAATTTTCCTTTCTAAGGGGTTTTCTATAGCTCCCAGTACTGTTAATATCTACTGTTCTGAGAGTTTGAGAGAGAGATGTGTGATGAATTCTGGGATTAACAGGAAAGGACGTATGTTAAGGAAGATTACCGATATGGCTGATTAGTTTCAAGACTGTAACTCAGCTGCTTAAGAGGATCTGAATGTGCTTGCTGTCAGAGAAAAGGAAAAGCAGAAAAGTATTTTTATTCAAAAGACCACCATGCTTGTCCACTCTAGAAATAAGCCTTTGAGGGAAACAACAACAACAAAAATCAGTATTTGAGACTGGCAGGGGTTGAAGGAACTAAATCTGCTGTACCAAGCCTGAAAAATAAAAGCAGAACGTACAGATATGCTACCTTTTTACAATATTCACTACTTCCTGGAAAAGAGTTCTTTCATCAGTAGCGTAACTGACTTCTAGTCCTGTAACTCCAGATCTTGTGAGCAAGGGTGCTTGGTCTCTGCTCCCTAGAAAATAAGTAAAACAAATCATTACATTTTAGAAGGAATTCCATGACTTCAGTCAACAATATTGCTATAGAATAAAACATTAAAAAATGATAAAATAAGGAAAATATCTATTTTAATCTTTAACATTGATTATTAACACAATTAATTCCAGAAACTTATTCTGTTCGTCTTGGGTGGAAAAGTTTGTTCTTTTCACTTCATAAAATTATACTACAGCAGTAATCTCACACAAATTCTCACATATAAATGAATTTAATTCAAAAGATGTGTCACCATTTTAAATGTACAAGAGTCCAGATATTAGAGAATTATTTTTGAATAAGAGGTATTAAAGGATATATGACAGCTCACACAATGCTTTTATGCAAAATATTTATTTTAATTGCTAGCTTAGAGTAGTTCTTTGCAAAATGCTTTGAGGAATGAAAATGCTACGTAACAGTATAATTTTGTTTTTCAGTACACTTCTTAAAAACACTGTGAAGTCACCAACAGAAACGGAAAAACATCAGCAAGTGTGCTCACAGTCTCACAGTGCAAATTAAGAGTGTCTACACTGATAATGCGTGGGTAACTGCTAAATTCATGTTCATGTACGAACTGAGCATTTGCCTTTCTGTATACAAAAAAAAATTAAGTGAAGAATAATACGCAACGCATGCTCTGTCTCTTCATTTTCTCTGAACAACAGATTGTACTATCTCTGATTAAGGTAACAATCTGCAGTTTTAAAAGGCATTCAGCTTTGACACATTCTTAAGATCCTGATATTTAAAAAAAAAAACACAACAAAACACAACACATGCTTTCAGTAATAAATGTTAAAATGAGTACTGTAACTTGCAAAGCGATAATACAAAAAGGGAAAAAAAGGTGTATCTTAATGTCAAGTCACTCCACAGGGAATTCAAAAAGTTCTAACCAAGAAAATATTGACAGCCCACATCAATGAAAGCAAGAAATGTCACACGAACATTTAAACACCATTTCATTTCACTAATAAAAACAAATCAGAACCTTTTTTTCCAGAATATTATTGGACCCCTTTACAGAAAGCATTTTCTTAATTATTTATCAGACTGGCACGCACCTAGGGAGCCACAGAATTCTATACTGTGACGAATCTCACTTAGTAAGTTAACAGAGATAATTTTCCTAAAGAAAGTAACAAGCATATAATAGCAGAATAAACTTCAGAATAGTAATGACTTAGTGCAAAATGATAAAATATCCACGATACTTTGAAAAATAAACTGGCAAAAGAAGGAGCTGTTGCCTTAATGCCTTAATGCTAATTTTATTTTTGGTAGGTTTTTGTCCAGACTTTTAATTTTAGACAGTATTTTGTGGTTTAATACTTATCACAATGCCAAAGAAACCCTAAAGGAAAGAGGACAATTTTTTTTTTTACTAGCCTAAACCAGTGGTACTCAACCTTTAACAGCTGGAGAGCCACTTCTTTATTAAATGGAGTTGTAGAGCACCATAAAAATCAAGTATCAACAGTGTGATTTTTGTTTTCCATCATGACACTTCAATGTGTGATGATGCTGCCTCATCATCATCACATATTGATACATCACGACATGACACATCAGCATCCTCTCTCCCAGCAGCATTCTATTGTCAACCCCTTCTGGCTGCTAGGAAGAAGTGAGGTGGAGGGGTGGAAGGGGCAAAAGGGCAAGTTTTTCCCCATTCTGCCCCACGGCTGCTGGGTGGGAGGTGATCTCTACTCTTACCTGTGGGGGGATCCCAGCAGCTCCTTTTCTTTCCCCCTATGGGAGGGGGAACTTCAGCGACTCCCACACTGCTGGTCCATTTGCTCAGTGCTCCCCGCGCTGCCTGATAGAGTGGAGCGCCGATCAGATGCCTACATTGCGAGAGCCGCCTGTAGGGCCATGAAGAGCCACATCCGGCTCTAGAGCCACAGGTTGAGTATCACTGGTCTAAACAAAGCCAAAAAGGTACAATAGAATAAGGGCCCCTGTTTAGATCCTAAAAGGATCAGATAAAACCACAAAAATAACCCTTAAGTAAAATATAAAACATACTGTCTTGCTTTTAACATTTTCTATTTGTAGCTATCCAGCAATTTGAGTAGGAAACTAAAGGCAGGTTTTCCTCTTTATATTTTCAGAACACTGCAGGAGCTTGTCCACAAGTACGCAAGCATAGATATTTTGCACATGTGTATATTATTTGTGGTTTACAGCCCATGCAATAGTTCTTTGGAAGATATAAGCAGGAAAACTCTATGTTTAATATGGCCATTCATCCAACAGTCAACAAGACAAAATTAAATGAGCTAAATAGTAATATAGATACTCGATTATATTTTGCTTGCTACTGTTTGATTATTATGAAACAAGTATATTTTGTAAAGTATGTTAAGAAAAAAAGAAATAAGAACCTTGGCTTGAGAGTGTCCTGTCTCTATCAATCACAATAGCACCAGTGATTTCTTTTTTATCAGTATTTGGCAGTGCTGTGTCTGATGAGATGCAATAGAATAAAGCACAGATCGGATCAAACTCCGGGTCTGGTTCCAAATCTCGTCTGGTTCGAGCATGTAACTCCATACTGATGAGAGTAAGGTGTTGGACCTACCAACAAATAAATACAATAAATTAGCATACTTTGGAGCTTTCTTAAAAAAAAAAAAAAAAAAAAAAAAAGCAAATTAACTAATGACAGGCTTTCATACGGTCATTCTATATTGTAACTGAGAGGTCACACTTGAAAATTAATAGAAGTGATTAAACATGCATCTCTGGACCTTACTTTTTTGCAAAAAGCACAATATTACAAATAAATCAACCACTTAATACATTTTTACACTGGATTATTAAAATTCAGTATTTGTTTCTGAGTACTACCTTCTTGTATCCAAAGCAAATACAAATAAGCAGAAATGCTCAATAACAATTAAATTCTCACAGTATTTTCAAACAGCTTAGTATATTGGGCAAATTCAGTTACCAAATTCACCAGGAACAACGCATCACTGTCATTCTTTATTTTTCTTTCCCTCCCTCACCCCAAACTTGCGAACAGGCATGAAGACTAACTCACTTACAGGAAGACATGGAGAATACCTCTTTTTCCCTTAACTTGCATGAATGAACTTCCACATCACGTTGCTATACCTTTTTGCAGAATAGTTTGCATTAAGAAAATGCTAATTCCTGTTTATCATACACTTTTTAGTTTATACAGTATTTAATACTGCTTCAACACTATTTTGTTTCTGTGTTGTCTTGCATAATATAGTTGATAAATTAATGAGTGAGTTGGGAGGATTACAAGAGAAAAATTACAAATACATCTGAGTAAGCAAGCTGCCTTGGGGACAGTCTGATTTGCTTTGTTCTTGTGTCCTAGATCACTAGAGCCATCTCATTGAAATAGAATGCTCTATCAAGCTACATCTCCATTTCCTGCAATATCATTAGCTTCTTGTGGCTTCTCCTATGTTAGCTACTCAGCACATAAAACTACCTCCCAACCTCATCTGTAAGTTGGTGGACAGCTAACTCCAAGTCATGGACACAGGGACTGTCTGTGAGTCAGCTGGCCAGTCAGCAGCCAAATGCAGCAGTACAGCATTCACATTACAGCCCTTTCTCCAGCATTCATTTTAATCTTTTTCCTAAGACCAAGCACTGACCTACGCAAAACGTATCAAAACTCTCTTTGGGTTATCTAGCACTCTGTTAGATGCAGCAGCAATGGCCAACAGATTCAGAAGTTACCATGTAGAGAGAGATACAGGGAGGGACAGCTGACTGAATGAGGTCAGAAGACATTTCCTTGTTAAGGAAATGATCTGTAGAAATTACGACCAACTATTTTTTCCAGTAATATCTTTATAGAAAACCCTACTATTGCCTCCTCCTGATCTTCCCCTTAGTGTTTGTTTAAAGGAAGGTCTACCATCTACTCAACAAAATATTCTGAAATTTAGTCCAATATTATTAAATAAAAGCATGTGGAGATCAAGTTGAAACTAGTACAGCTATTACTTGAAGCTGCAGACATCACACACTGACTACTTTTAAATCCAGAGGAAAGGATTTTTAAATACTGCCATTATAAACTAGCCTGATCAACTATCGTTTTATAAAATAACACATAATGTAAGTTACCTCGTGTAGAGATTTTGCTTCTTGCAGGTTTTGCACACTGACTTTAAAACCGTAAGTGTTATTTAAAGATGGTCCTTCGATCTCAGAAGACTCTCTCTTTGGAGCACCAAGGGCAGCAAACTGATTCTATTGAACAACAAAAAAAGCAACACACACATACACATAGGCACGCACACACACGTATTGAAAAAATTACAGGTTGCTAAATTAATACACAGTGGTGTCAAAATTAAATACAAGTTTATCAATTAAAATGAAAATGCTACCCTACAATTACTAAAAGAAAGCTTTCACTGTTCTTATCATTTTGCAGCAGGGAAACAAAAGTTGTATCTTTCTCCTTTTTAGGAATAATGTTAATGAAACATCATAGTAAAGCCAAAGGGAGTTTAAAATACTTTTTTTTTTTTTTTTAAATAAATTCATGTCAGTTTTCTTAGAAGCCTGAGGACAGCGGAACCATCAAGTCTCCATTTGCTCTTGACCAATAATTCATATTAAAATTACCCTGTTTCAGTCGCCACTTTATAATGGCACTGAATGAAGGGTACACTTACCCACTCGAACTGGGTGAGTACCAGTATATTAAGAACAGAAGAAAAGACTGTCAGGTCAGATCCATGATGCACCTAACCGACTGTTCTGTTTCCAGTAAGGGGAGCAGAAATACTCTTTAAGGAAAACATGCCAGTCTGATCATTTCACATGATCCATTCCCTTTCTACTCTGTCAGTATACCAGTGCCATTCACTGCCTTTTATGTTTTCAGAAAACACTTAAAACATTGTCTGAAAACTAATGTAAACACACAGAGATATAAACATGTGTATGTGTGTGCACGTGTGTATTAAAGGGAAATCACAACAGAACTTAATAAGCATGTTGTAAACAAAACAGCGACACAACATTCTTAGACGGTGTCTCTTACTGTTTCATTAGTGTTTCGCTACCCTTAAATACAGAACATAACCCTCAAAATCCAACTTGTTGTTTTGATGCAAATAAAACTTATTTCTTCTTCCTGAGCGTATACTGACTATACAGCAATTGTGCTCTCCCATTTAAATATCTTTCCAAGATCTTAAAAACAACAACAAAGAAAATCATCTTAAAGAATTCTACAAAGTTCCAAAAAAAAATGTACTAAAGGCATCTGGTTAACTTATGAGGAAGATTATTTTAGTTAGAAAGAGAATGGCAATGTAAGTGTAGCATAATAAAAATATATCTGTGCATAATATCCTTATTTACCTTCATTTGTGAGGTTAGAAGTACTCTTCGAAGACCATCAGTATTATTTCCTCTCTTATGACACAGTTTCTGGGTTTTTGGTTCTGTAAACAAAGAGGAGTGAAAAACTGTTTATCTTCAATAATATTGTCTAGACACTAAAGAACATGCTGGAAACAACCAGAGGCTTTTGGTTAACATTATAAACATATATTTAATATATAAACAAATATAACATTATTCTCTCTCCAATCCAAAGCACAACTATTACTATTTGGTATTTATGGGCATTTAGGAATGCACAGTACACAGCCAGTAATTTACCACACCTTATCTCAAACATCAGAATGTTATTTACACTCTACATTTAAATGATGTTTGTAATATTAAAAGCAATGTAACAAACAAGATTTTCAAATCCTCCAAGTTAAGCTATACTTTTAAATAGATTTTTTAACCAGCATTTTGGAGTTCAGACACTAAACAACATCAAGAAGCACAAGTATGTTCTGCTACTAGACTTTTGTCAAAATTAAACAGTTATTTTAACAACAATGTGCAGGCCTTTTCCTTTCGCAAACTAATTTAAATAAATTTTTGTGAAGATCTAGGCATTTTCTCAACATGTCAAAAGAAATATATCTTATCATATTCATGAAAAATTTTTGAGTATCATTAAGATCTGTTAATGAATTTACCTGTTGATAAAGGAGTAAACCCCAAAACTTCAGGTATTCCATCACTATTTTTTCTTTGCATGATGGGTGTACTATGTAAGCAAACGGATTCAGAATTTCCAGGATCTTCCCTAAGTGTAAATGGAGACATGTCAAAAGTCATCTTAATATCCTCTTGGGTGGATGGAGAATTTTGTGCACTTCCAACAAATGCAACATCGTTTTCTTCCACAGAAGACAAAATAACATCCTGACTTTTCCACTCTGCATCTTCAGCATTGGACTGCTTGGGATCTGGAGATGCTACTTGTTGCCAAGGTGGAAGCACTGGAGAATCTGGTGAACTATAATTGACGTAATAATCTTCTTCCTCCTCCTCCTTATCCCGTTCTAGTGTTGAAGGAGTAAGCATCTTGCTTTCAGATGGAGGTTTATTGGAGTCTATGTCACTTTTAATATTTATAGAATTTCCTATAGTACTTACAGACTTATCACACATTTCCTTGGCTTGTATTTTTGTAGGATCTGCCACAGAACCAGGAGAATCCTTTGTAGGCACAACAGGTCTTTCATCTTCTGGGCTTGACAAATTTAAATCTTTATCTGCTTTTACTACTTCTTTAGATTTCTCTCCAGACAATACCACGGAGCTGAAATTCTCAGCTGCCTTTTCCAGCTCAGCAGGATGATTCTTAGGCAACTTCTTGAAATGTTCATACTCTTCTTTGGCATGAAGCCATATCTGAACTTGTTGCTGGCTTGGAGCACACTTGCATGGCATTATAACTATTTTTTTGTCTTCACTAGTTTTATGGCTATTACTTTCTCTTTTATTAACAGCAGACTGACCATAACGAGGAGGTGACCCTGGTCTAGGACCTTCTGTCATTGCTGAAAATGCAGTCTTCCAGAGTCGTAGACCTTCTAATGAGAAGTCACCCTCAAACTCAAGCAGATCATTTGGAAGTCTAGTTTCTACTGTGAGAAGCCGTCCTCCAATCTCCCTGAAAAGAAAATAGTTTGAATTATTGCTTTGCTCTAAACTGAACTGCAGGCACTCCTCAAGATGATAGACAAGCAGAATCCTGCTAACTAGTCTTTTCACAGTGGGCAGTATCTCTCTTTTACAAATCAGGCAGGCAGACTTTCACTAACTGCAATAATATCAAACGATAAAAAAAAAAGAAAGTGTCATGAATGAAAATGGGTATTTGCAGAAGTACAATAATTTTCAGCTTCAAATATAGATATATCAGATGGAATCTTTCATGCATCTGTGCCACGTAACAGCATAAAATTGTTTACAGGAATAAATTAAATTTAATATAATCACAAGCATATGTAGACAGAAATGCCTTTAACACAGTACCTTGGCTTTTCTGGAGCATCGGAAGGATTACTGCAAAATGGTTCCTGATAAATTGTTTCTGAGAGATCATGATCCAGCAAAGTTGCCATGATTTCTTCACGGCTGGGTGGGGACATGAGCGGCTTAAGAATGTGAGCAGTACGAGGTGTAAAACTTCCATTCTTTGATTGTGAAGGAGAACTGGTAGACCTTGGTGAACTATCTGGAGTTGGAGTTAATGCCTCGTTGTTTCTTGAAACATATAATTCTAAATCCTCAGAGGCTGCATCTATAAGTTCACCATCAGGAGAAGACAATATGGATGCAAAGGAGGTATTAACTGAATCAAGTGGTTGACAGGGTTCAAAAGTGGTTTCTTTTCTAATGTGGCTCTGAATCCAGTCTGAGCTGGTTGGCTGAGGAAGGTTAAGAAATCTCTCCTTATTTACTGTACTTCTATTCAATTTGAACTTTTCATTTAAACAAACCTCTGTCTCTTGTGTACAAGAGGTATCGACAGAGTTAGATCTAGAAGCTGAAGGATGAACATTTTTCCTCCATTGGCTATGGCAGTGGTTCTCGTTATTATCCAGTGACGTCTTCTCAAAAAGCTCAGGGCTCAGAGAACCAGATCTTATCCATTTACTTGTGCTTGATGAATGCTGTTTTTCTTCATCAGATTTTTGGTCATTATGATATAGAAAGTCATTTTCTGTTGTTTGTCCAGAACCAAGATCTTGAACTGCATCACTCAAAAATTTCTGGGGCAAATTTTGATCTGCTGGGACAAACTGGCTTGCAGAGTAAAAACTGCAAAACCCGGTTTGTCCTATAGTATTAATATCAAAGTTGTAATTATGGTCTGGAGACAAGCTATCTTCTAGCGAGTAACAGCTTTCAAAACCAGGGTCTGAAAAAAAAATGGGGCTGTCATCAGACACCGAATGATCAATGCGACTAGTGACCTGCTGGCTTAAGGACTCCGTTTTGGAAAGTTTTGCTGATTTTTCTTTAGGTTTTGTATTCCTGGGAGCGCGTGCTTTTCTAGGTGACGTGACTGTCCGTGACCTTTTGACTGCTTTATTCTGTTCCATGGGGCATGGCGTACTTCTGCTCAGCTGTGTTTTAACCGGTAATGGTTCTTGTGTAACATTTGCATTCTGAGCTTTCTGCTGCCTCTTCTGGAGCAACTCTTTCAGAACAGCTAGGCCAGACTGTCCTTCACTGAACACTGACGGGGCCACTATAGTCCTGTTTTTATACTGAGATACGGGTTTTGGTTGCGTGGTTGTGTCTGAAAGAGGTTTTTGTTTTACCGTTTCAGGTTTAAAATGTGGCATGTCGAAAATAAATCCTCTCTGGTTTTGATCCCAATTTAACTGTTTCACTGGACTCTTCAAAGAGGTTACAAAACAGTTCTTAGGCAACTGAAGAGGCCCAGGGCTTTCCTCAGATGACTTAAGAATAGAAGAACAAGGATCAGAATGCTTAGAAGCCTCTGGTAAACAAAAAATCTGCTGTTGATTATTGTCTTTACAATGCAAATAGTTAGCGGCATGCAACTGATCCATCTTTGTTGTGTCCAAAGAGTCACGAGCTTCATTTAATTTTCCAGCTGACGGTAAATACCTATTTTGCAAATTTTTTATCTCTTCTGCTTTTACAGAAGTCTTATCTTTAGAGATGCGCACATTCTGTGTTACCTGAGTTGAGTGATTAGATGGGTCAAATATGTTTTTAATGAGAGCAGGCTCCTTCATTCTAAATACAGCATTTTGAGTTCTGGGCCTTTGAGAGCTCATTTTTGGTACTTCCCTTCCAGGTGCCGGAGGAGTAGATGTGAGAGATGAATGAGGGTCTTCTCGAGGAGCAGGTAAACACTGTGCATCTACAGGCTTATCAATTTCCATCAATGAATGAAAACAACCTGACGAATTACCTTGTGCATCAGCTCCTGAAGGGAGCTGTGCCGATGGCAGATATCCTGCTGGATAGCCAGGAAGAGGACCATCTTTCCGATTATGAAGTGGCTGTGCGCTGTAAGAAATCTCAGGCAGATCTTGACGTTTCAGCACAAACTTTACTTCTGTGGTAGAGTGAGTATTTCCTTTTTCATCTTTAAATACCATGCGCTTTCTTGAGGACACTTTTTCTGTTGTTTTCTGTCTTTGTTTTGTTCTAGGTTTCTTCTTTCCATCATCTGCTGTTTTATCAGCCTGACTTATCTTTTTCTTCTTCTTGGTTGATACAGCGGGGCTAGCAAATTTCTTTTTACATTTCTTAACCTGAGTTTTTGCTCTACTATTTTTTCCTACGCTAGAATTAACAGTCTTGCTGTTGTACATATTAGGGACTCTAGTATGTAAAGCTTCTCTATCCATGTTGGTCAAGATTTCTTCTGCTTTTGGATCAGTGGGAGACCAGCAGCGAGGTGGGGATGTGTTAACTGGGCTTGTGCTTCTCTCAGAAAGAAAACCTAATTTAGACATAACATCACTATAGTTATAGTCACAGTCTTCAGCTTCAGCATTATACGATGGTGAAGGAGGAGAAAGAATTGTATGAGTCCTTTTCCTGAAAGATAAAGTTCTTTTAATATTTTTACTACCTGTTCTTTGCGGTTTTCCAGCTTTTTTCTTGGTGGACTTATGTTTTGCTTTCCTTTTGTGACTTTTCTTTGGTGTTAGTGGATAAATAGGATATTTGGTTGCAGGAGAGTCAGGAACTTTTGGCCAAAAGTCTTTTAAAGGTGCAAGCTTTCTATATAAATTCATCTTTTCCTCTGTGAGTACTACTCTTTCCTCACTAGAATCTACTTTCCCTAGTTTAACAAGCATATTTTTTCTCCCTCTAAATCTATTGATGATAATATATTTAATAATAACAGGTGGCAATTTTTTAGAAAGTCTTCTACGTTTTCGAGACTTCTGAGACCCATCCAAACTTTCAACACTTTCTATTGGTTGAGGTAGATTAATTTTTGAGTTGTGTGTGACAAAGCTTGATTCACTGTCTTCAGTCTCATAATTTACCTTCCGTTTAGTTCGAAGTGTGTATTTATTCCCACATAACCCAAATGACTGCTCAGTTTCAAGAGATCCATCTCCAATCTGGCAGTCATTACAATTAGCAGTACTTGTAGGCATTTTGTTTTCAAAAGCCTCAAGAGGAACTTGGACTAAGTCACTAGGTAAAGCACTATCCTTATCAGGAATATTACTACAAGCATTACCTTGTGTATAGCAGCTTTCCTTCACTGATACAACATCATTTACGGTTGCAGGCTCCTGATGATTGATAAAACTATGTTTCTTTTTATTCAGCTTCAACCTGGACTGTTTGTTGCCTTGCTGTAATTTGTATGTTACAGGAGCTAACTTTTGTGGTCGGCTGAGACAATTAGAAAGAACAACACTAGGAAAGAACATATAATGTGCTGCTTGTTGACTGAGGCTTGGCTTTTCTGCCTTATGCTCCTGAAATTCTTCATACCTAATTTTAAGCTTATTAAGGCCACCTTCATCAGTGTTATTTTCAAGTGAATGTACCACAGTTCGACTACCTCCTGAACAAGACACCAATTCACAATTTTCTGTAACTGTTGCTGGAAAAAAACTATTTATACTTGCACTGCTGGATTTTTCATTTACTTCAGAGGTTATTTTACCTTTGGAGTGGCCAGAGTGGCTCAAATCTGAAAAGTTAAAAGAGTTTTTATTCAACATGCTGTCACCAATGTGGCGGCCCACATGCATAAAAGAGACATCCTTTTCAGCTTTTCTGATGCTAGTATACTTCCTGCTAGGTATTTGTCTGCTCACTGATGAAATATCATCTTCATACTCAAAAATATTATTTTCACATGAAGGAACAGGGAGAGTATCTTTCTTGTTACCCTCTTTATGTGAGTTTTCTGCATGGGTACTATTGCTGAATGATGTTGGGTACTTTGCTGTGTAAGTGCTTTCTTTTGTAAGAGAATGGACTGAAAGTTCAGGTCTTGTTTCCGTGTTTGGTTGCGAGAGGTCTTCTACTAAATCTTCATTATTCAAAACATGGTTAGAAAGGGCACTTGTGTGTTTACACTGAAAAGTAATTTTAGCAGAAGACGGGGGTTCTAGTGTAGCAGCATCTTTGTGAAAGATTGAGGTCTTTACAGACATTTTGCTTGTTGCAATGACGGAGGAGTGAGTTCGAGAACTTTCATTATTCAAAGGATTGTCTGAAATGGAAGACAAGCAATTTTATTCTAGTTTTCCTGTAAAAAAAAAGAACACCTAAGGTATTAACCCTTTTAATGATATTTTCACAAAAGCCCTCCCCTACAAAAACAAACAAGCCCACCTAAACCTCTTCTAACTCACATTCCATTTACGATCATGACAACAACAGATCCCAAGTACATGAGTTGCTTTATCAAAATCACATCATTAGTACATTTCTGTCTCAGATATTCTGTCGGTCACTCCTAAATGGTGGACTTATATATATTTGGCAAAGATTTCATGTTGACTTTCTGAAAAAAGACTTCTAAAATCATTTTCCAAAAACTAAATACAAAGAGATTGACTTTTAGAAAATATTGTATCCTGCTTTGTATGCATACTTACTGGCTCTAAAAAACAAGGGAATGTACTTAGATGATTTTCTCCATATAGAAAAGTCATTTCACAGAAAGCTGAAGCATGAGCTTATGACACTGCAAGGGCTTTGGATCAACCGTCCTGTGTGCTAGGTGTAAGGTTGTTTGCTGCACTTTAAAGCAGAGCAATCCACCACCCATTCAGGTGTTTAAGTGAAGAGCTTGCACTATTTAGTTAGATTATAAATTCATATTCACATTAACTTTTCCACACAGGTCTACAACCAGCACGTGCTGTGGTGGTTCATGACATGAACTAGGACTATTTCTCCTCTCTTTCATTGTTACTTTCACCACGTTTACTGCACAGTAACTGTGTGCAGGCAGATGGTAAGTAACAAATTAACATCTGCTTTGCAGGACATATGCTTGTTCATAACTATAGTCAACACCAAGTAACTACAAAGGGTTTATTCCACTGCAGAGGCAGATACCACAGAGCTCCTAGCACATGGCTGTTTGTTCATGTGTCCACAACTCTAGCTGAAATGTTGAAGGGGAACAGGAATTAATGAAACATGCTGTATGATTTGGAAGCATGAGTTGCAAACTGTCATACTAGATGGGAGATCCTTTGAGTGTTTGCCTTTTTTTTTTTTTTTTAGTCTAAACTAATTTGTGGATTATTTTAGATTCATAGTGCCTTCATCTTTGCAATTTACTTGTAGCTGGGTGAGAAAAATAAAAGGAAGTTTCAATCCGTTTCTAATAACACTTCCGAATACATACACAGAGTCACTGAGCTGTGAAACACAGCTGGGAGATGCAGCCTGTGATTCTTGGGAGTAGGAGGAGGTATCCACACAAAGAATGAGGATGATTAATTGAAGACCAAGAAAATGGGAGTTCAGTGAAACGCCAAATGAACATCTGCATGATACCTGACTATTCAGACACATATGAAAACTGCAAAAACACTATCAATCAATCAGATGTTATGGACACTGAGATTCATTTGTGGATAAACATTTTTTAAATTCAGCTGAACTGGACTGTTTTGAGAATCTCCTGTTTACAAAGTTTATATATAGTAGAAGTTACTTTATATCTGATTAAATGAGCAGTAATAAACTTATTTTAAGTGGACATTCTTTTCCTGCATGTGAATATTCAAAATACTTAGACTATCCTACAATTTAAACAATGATTTAAGATACAATTTCATTAGCCAGAAACATCCCTTTTTACAGTAAGTTACAAAGTATAGTAAATAAGGAAAGCACAATTGTGCATTTTGCAAAACCAATCATATGAGTAAGTACATCAAGTAATGTATTAATCCTACTATTATACCTATAAAAGCAAAGGAAAAAAGCCAACTATGCTTTAAACAGTGAACATGAAAGAATGGTTGTGGTTGCCTATGTAATAAGGTCATATAGCTCACCTTCTTCAATATAGAATTGCTTATAGGTATATTAAGGTATATTTTGTGTATTGATACATGATGTTTATTATTTTGTCAAACAGCTTCAAGAGACACTAACACATAACTTCTGTAACAGATTATATCCCTTTGCCTAAGAGCAAATGCAGCAATAGGATATTAGGTACATGCATGTGTACCAACAAGATTTTTACACTAAATAGTTTTTACTATAGATTAAGGAGAGTTTCTACCAAAAGCGTTGTTAACCACAAATTTCAAATGTACTCAATGAAATATGAGTAATACAACATCTCTGAAACAAAGAAAATCAATTACTATTGATTATACCACGAACAAAAATGAACTTAATACTAGGAGAATTCTGGATACAGACATGTTCTACCCCACCCCAGGATATGTACGCTTCACATTGTTCCACTCAGAATTTTATAAATACGAAAGTAGGTAGTTTGTCTAATGAAACAAATAGTATTAGTTATGTATTTTCCTAATTTCAAAGCATGCATGCTAGTAACCAACGTTATTTCGAACAAAGACAGCCTATTAGAAAGTGATGGCAAGACCTATCTCTTATTATTCTTAATAGAATAATTATTATTCTTAATTATTATTCTTAATATTTCTTAATATTTCTTAATATTATTCTTAATATTCTTAATATTTTAATAGACTTTTGAAAGGCAGTTTCTTCTGCAGCAGCCTTCTACTGCATATTTTTAACTCATGCAATCACAGGATGTGAACATGTAATCTGCTGAATGTAACACAGGCTCAAACAAAGGCTCACTGTATTTTAGCATGGGTGGCAAAATACTTGCAAAGCAAAGTTAACCATCTAAATTTACACAATAATCCATTCACTAAATATGATAAAATCGCAGCAGGATAAATGGTCCTATGGAATCATAAATTTCAGCATCATATTTGTAGAACAAGTAGGAACAGAAAAATAGCCCTCACAACAAAGGGCTTCTTCCTAAAACTTATTAAACAACACCCTTTTTGAACCATTTATACAATAGGAAATGCAGATCCTGTTAAATCACTGTAGATGATGGCATTACAATACTGTTGACTGATAAAGAAGATGTTAAGGGCCTTCTTCTGCAATAGACTGCAATACATTTCCTTCCAGCTGAGACAAGAATTGAAGACACTTAGGACTTTCAAGAATTAGCAAATTGATCTGAAAGCAAACTATGACCCAGTTAGTGATTCAACTTCCAAAGTCATTTTTCTATTTACTTACCACCATTTTCATCTGCAGTCCCATCTAACTGAGGTATAGAGAGATTAGTTAGGAGCATATTGCTACCGCTCCACTCCATTTCTTCCTCTGAAGATGAATCCTCTTCTGTTGAACTTCGATGCATATTTTTGCCAGCTGACCTAAAGAAAACGGAGGAATCAATTAATGCAGAATACTTCCAGTAGAAAATACCTAAAGTCACAGGGAACCTCAAAATCAAAAAGATGCGATTGTTATATGGTTGTGAAATTTGGGCAAGCAAAGTGAAACCAAAAAAAAAAGCCAACAAACTATTATATTTCTCACTAAGAAACTCAAAATATTATTATTTTAACAGGCAATGAAAGTAGTAAAAATTATAAAATCTACAGAGAAGAACAGCAAAAATCACTAGGTTAAGAAGTTAGGGGATTTTGATCCTTGATTTTGCCTCAATTTCACTGAAATTTAATTTTATTACTTGAAACTTGAGGACTAAACCAACTGTCCAACATGCTTTTCAGTTTAGCTCTTAGGAAATGGCTTTTTTTTTTTTTTATATATAGGAATCTCTCTCTCATGGCAGGCTTAATTAAAGCACAGTCACCAAAGAAATGTTTGTTTCCATCCCTCTTTGAACATTCTGAAGTTGCTGTTGCTACTACTTCAGCCACTCTACATTAATTGCTCCAAGCTGCTGTTTTTACAGTCATAAATCTGCTGGAGAAAAAAGACTAAATCTACAAATACAAAATTCTGATGATTTTTTCCAGGTTTTTAAGGTGGAATTACTATATAATGGGGAAAAAAATAAAACAGAAAACCTCCCAAAACAAACCCATAAGTAAATTACCACTCTAGAAGCACTGAGTAATTTGATTTCTTCTCCTTTAAAATAAATCATGAGATAGACTTAATTCATTGAAGAGGCAAGTTATCCTGTGGTTACAAGAATTGAGTCCCGATAAATCTTTAGGAACTTTTTGTTTGCTTTTGTTTTTTAAGATAAAAATAAATCTATCCTAGTAAAGAATTTTTTCAACTGATGAGCACCTTGATATATATAAAAATATTATTGTGTAGTACCTTAGAAGGTGTAAATACCAAGGTTTTGAAGTCATTTAGGTTAGTGTGCTTTCCCATTGCTAATTCATCTATTTTTGAAGAACTCTTATCTGTGGAGTACAATTAGATCACGAATTATATGCATCATAACACCACAGACATCTAAATGTGCTCAGCAATGAACCACCTTGGATTAAGCAATGTTCAGGAGCAATAAGCTCAAATATGGTTATATGATTCCAGATTAACTCAAGTCTGGAAGCAGCATGGCTTGGAGGAGAGACCTCAGGAACAAGGACAGATGGGTTCACAGTGGCCATGAACTAAGTCAACTTAGTTTCTCAAAACACAAAACATGGAAAACTACAGTGCAAAGACATTCAGCTATACATGCAAGTGAGTATCAAACTGAGGGGAGCAACCAATACTCCGGAGAGTAGGGCTTTTATTCCAAGGGATCTCATCAGGTTGTGGAATGAACTGACAGAAATCTCAAAGACTTCACCAAAGACAAACCCAGTGTCACACAAACTAGATGAAATGACTCCATACACTACTACAGGCTGGGAGCTACCTGGCTACAAAATGGTTTTGTGGAAAAGGATATAAAAGCCCTGCAGGACAAAGGTCTGAGTGTGCAGCGTGCCTTTGTAGCAAAGGTGGCCAGCTGCATCCTGGACTGCGACTGCAAGACTTTAGCCAGTATCAGTAGCTGTGAGGCTCCATCTGGAGTATTGTGCTCAGTTTTGGGCTCCCCACTACAAGGCTGACACTGACAGCTGAACTGGTGCAAATCCAGCTGAGGGCCACCAAGGTGACTGGGAGCTGCAGCACATGATTTGTAAGGAAGGGCTAAGGGAATAGGATTTGTTCAGCCTTGAGAAAAAAATAAGATTTTGTTGCAGTCATCAGAGACTCAGCGGGTAGATGTAAAGAAAAAAACAGATTCAGAGGCCCACGGTGATATGAAAAGGGAAATGGACACAAGGCTGCCTCAGTGAATGTCATGTATAAGGAGAAATTTCTTCACCATTAGGGTGTACGAACACTGGAACATGCTGTCCATAGAAGCTGTGCATATCCTTGGAGATATTCAAAATTCAACAAGAAAATGTTGAATTTTAGGCAGCTCATCTAGTCAAAGCTGCTTTGACCACAGCACTGGATTAGGTAACATTTAGATGTTTCTTCCAACTGGGATTATGCTATGACCCTGTGCACAAAGCAAATCTTTGTCAATATTAGTAAATCAAGTCAGGCTTGAGATGACTTAGGCAAATAACAACGTGGAGCTCTCTGTATTCAAGCCTAACATTTAGATTCCAGGAAAATTTGTCTAACACAGCATGACACCACCACATGGCTCTTCATGTCTTGCTGGGCTTTTATCTCCTATAAGAAGTCAAATCCACGCTGCTTAATTCAGTCACTAGGGTGTTGTGGCAACCCATTATCTCAATGTGTTGTTTGATATAGTGGAAGATTGGTGGATTCCTAATAACAGAAAGTCAGATGAAGATTAATGTTAAGTGTTTTAGATTTTGGAAATTCCAACTTTCCAGAGTACTGGGAAAAAAAAAGAAAAAGAAAATAAAGGTCAAATAGGAAAAGTTGCTTTAGGGATGAAGTATCTTTAGAACTAGGAGACTAATGATCTAACTTTGGATTCTGTTACAACTTTTCTTCATGCCTTCACAAAATAAAAGATTCAATATTTCTATGACTCTCTTGCTCTCTGAATCAAAGTATAATTGTGAATTTCTATTAAAAAAATATCAAAATGTTACATCTGCTAAGTTTCTCATCTCTCAAATAGAATTATAAATACCAGAAGGTCTGCCTAAAGCATGAGTGAAGAGAAACTGGATATAGCTTCTTTCAATAGTCATCAGTGCAGACTACAAAATGTCATTACAACCTGAGAAGGTGTTCCAAGAATCTTGGCCTTAAAAATATTCAAGCTGCTGACCTTTACCAGTCCAACAAAGTGAGCAACATTCATGTTTCAATTTAAGCTTTAAGCATAGAAACAAATGGGTGTTCTGAGGAGAACACCCATTCTGGGTCAGGTCAGTCTTTGCAAGAATGTTTCTTAAACATTCACTTTAATGAAAGTTAAGGCACATGCATGAAATACACCTTACATTTGTCCTATATTCATGGTGTGTCTTTAAAAAGAGGTTACAACTAAAATTTTCATATCTGGACTTGTAGAAAAAAAACCCACACTACTCAATTTTTCCTCAAACAGCAAGGCAGAAGCTTATGTCTAGTCAAACCTAAACATTTCACCTCTATCTGCATACGAAACTGATGAGTCACAGCATCAGCTGCACAACTGCATTCTGTCCTAAGAGGTGCAGAATTTTTTCAATGCTTTCAACAGAGACACCTCTACAGTTCACATTAGCACACTTGAAAATGGGTGGGGGGAGGAGGGGAAAGGAGAGGAGGAAGAAAGGATGTGGCAGAAAAGCACACGTTAAGGAAAGAAAATCACATATATACCTTCTTTTTGGCCCAGGCTCTTCAATGCTACTGTCCCACCTTTGCGACATTACCAAGCTAAGTTCCATTTCCTCTTTCTCACACTGTGGCTCATTTTCTTCATCATCACTGTTCTGAGAATTTCGACAGCTTCCAAGAGAACGATGGTGAGAGAGTGTTTTGTGATGTCCCATCTGATAGCCATCATTCTCCAAACCAGCCAATAGATCAATCATGGCCTCATCAGCACTACTGTTCACTGTAGAAAGAGCCCCCAAAGCACAATTTATATTTTTTCTACTTGTAAATGACTAGTTATACTCCCCTGGTAAAACAAAACAAAACCCTCAACATTTAAAAATCTAATAGCCTGCTACTGTCCAAAGCAAGGTGGCTACAGAAACAAAGCTCTTTCATACCTGTCTTATTTTACAGT
Organism: Oxyura jamaicensis; assembly: GCF_011077185.1. Taxonomy (NCBI): domain Eukaryota; kingdom Metazoa; phylum Chordata; class Aves; order Anseriformes; family Anatidae; genus Oxyura; species Oxyura jamaicensis. Next base: position 70,231,963 of record NC_048895.1, on the reverse strand, counting down.
TTTACCATTTGTTATGTTTTCTAGCTCTTCATTTAGAATACTGACAATCTTTATTTTATTTCTGCCCTTCTGTTCCAACTGCAGTAGATTTAGTGGAAGCACTTCTCTTGGCCTCCACCCTCCTATACTTCCTCATGTTCAGTAAAGCCTCACTCTCCCCTTTCATTTCAGCATGCATGCCAGCTTCTGAAACATCCCTGCCTTCTCTTGCTCTCTCCATTTCAATGGCTGCACTAACTTCATTGGGCACTTCTCTGTATTGCTTGAAGACTTTCAATCACTGCATCTCATGAAAGATGCCGCTGATTTTTATTGACTGGTCCTTCCTTCCTTTTGTCATTTACTATAATGCTTAACTTCATCTCCCCTTTCTTGCCACTATAACCTACTCTATTTCCTTTGTTTCACCCCAAAAGTTCATCTGATTTAATTCATCCCTTATATCTCAGTTTTGATTTGCTTCATCTGAACCGAGTTTATACCAACTTATGCATGTCTTCTCATTCTTCATTTTTATTTCTTAATCATCATTCCAAATCGTAATTCTTCTATCACTCTCCTCCTGCTTACCTTTCATTTGACCTCATTGCCAATTTATGGTCCCCAGTCTATTAGGCATCTTTGTTACTTCTCTCTCCTTTTCCTCTGGCTGAAGAACTACAATGTCTATTTTCTTTCCTCAGGAATTATCACGATTTACAGTGATCCTGAGAATCATATGGGTCTCAGTATCTGTGATGAAGGCATCTTCCAGGCTTTACAAAGGCTTCACAAGACACCACACTATCATTAGAATGGAAAACACTACCTTTGCTGGAGTTCTGAATAAAACATCACTTTCTCTTCTTGCCTTCTTTGCCCTTCATAAGGCCTGTCATTAACCTCCAAACTTGACTTCCCATTAATATAAATATTATTATTTATTTCACAGCAGCAGCAGTAGTGTGTTTCACAGCTCCTATAGCACTTTGACTTTACAAAGGTATAGTAAAGACTAGTCCATGCTATGAAGGAACATGAGAAACTGATGGTACCGTGAGACACCAGCAATTAGTAGCCACATGATAAAAAGATAAAAGGAAAGAAAAAAAAAACAACAAAAAAAAATCAAGGCATAAGATTTCCATCTGATTCAGCTACCCATTGGAAAAAAATGCTCCTTTCAACACCCCTATTTGGTTGAGCAATTCAAGCACACAGACACAGGACACATCCGTATAATTTCAGCCATTTCTCAACCTCTCGAAATAACCTTTTAACTACAAAAAACAGTGCGTATGTTTGTCAGCTTCCAGTACCTTCTTCGAATATACATAAAATAGCATGAACTATGTACCTTTTGTCTCCTCTGTCAGGTAGCATTTCTACCTGAAGTAACTTTCCATGCAAGTTCCTTTGTTGTGCTATTCTATTATTGTTTTCCCCTCATGCCACTCACGTTTGTTTGCTGTCATGGTCTCTCTCCCTCTCTTTAATATTTTATTGTTCTGGTTTCTTTGCTTTCAACCATTATTTCGTATCCATACATTTTGGGAAATATTTCTTCTGTAATTTGCCTCTCATTATCAGCCTACTATAGCCCAGTATCTCCAGACAGCAGAAATTCTAAAGACAGCCCACGAGCATCTTCTCTACCATTACTGTGAAAAAGACATGGTAACTGCAAGAATATCACTGACAGTCAAAATCCTGTTTAGTCTATCTAACAGTTTTAGTCCTACAACCCAAGGAGCGTAAAGAATAGCACTACCCTCCAAGAGGCTGCATTGAGCTAACCCATCAAGAGGACAGGCTTACTTAACTAGTAAAGCACCGTAGCTTCTACTAACACACTGTACTGGTGACATTATTAGAAAATAAGATGCTTTTGTGGTGGCGGAGGTGAAGTTTCAATTTGCTTGACAAACTCTGTGAGATAAAATACTTCTTTCACAGCTAGGGTAAGAGAGCACAATGAAGACTGTAGAACAATAAAAACAGACCAGAATAAAAGACATTCCAATTATACTCACTAAAAACTGTAGTCTGACTCAGTCTTTGAGACAAATGATGAAAACTCTGACTATTCTCCACAATGTTTAAAATTGCTTCTTCATTAATAAGTGCTTCCTCTTCTTTATCAGTATGCATCCTATTAGATTCTTTAAAAGAAAAACAAAAAGCAAAAGGATAAAACTTCAAAGAGCCACAGACATCAATACAGTATGAAAGCAATCTACTTAAAATGGATTTTACTATTCAAATCTGTTTCCATTATTTGCTGTAGCAATTTTTAAAAGGCTTACTCTAACAACAAAATAAAAGTGAAACTACTCTTCAGAGGTTTTTTCATACTTGACAATCAAATCTTCCTTAGCTTCTGCTAATAGCATACACAGCCAAAGCATGACATAGATTTACGCCTAAGCAATTATGCTATTAAAAATACTCACCTTTGTTCATCTTTTTATCTTTATGCACTTCTACCATATTAGCTGGCGTACACTGAAAGGCTTCAGGAGAAAGTACCTCAGAATGTAGTGTTAGCTCAGCAGAGAACTCCTCTGATCCATTACTGTAGTCCACTGATCCTGACAACGTTCTAGTTAATTGAAAACCAATTTTTAAATGCATATTTAAGGTTTACACAGAATACTATAGTTTATGGCAAATGGCTAAGCACTTACACAGAGAAGTCATTTTGCTTGAGGATTTCTTTAAGTCTCTTCTGAAAATATTTCTCACTCTCTGTTGCTGGCACAAATCCACGGTCTTTAAAATGTAAAAAAGATATGTTACTCACTTTTACTTGGGCCTACCAACACAGAGAGAGGCTAAGATTCCAAATTCTATTAGGAAATGGCTCAAAGTGGAAGTGTCCACTAATTTTAAATGTCAAATTTGAGGGCTAATTTTTCAAGTGTGTTTAAAAACTTGAAAATACTTCGTCTACTCCCACTGATCTCATTTTCAGCTGCAAGTATTAACGGCATTTAAAAATCACGTGGCAATTACATCAAGGTGAGTATCCAAGAAAAGACTACTTAATCAGTGAACAATTTTGAAAATTCTGGTTTATGAAGCCTGAACAGAATTACAGAGAAACACGGGAACAAAAAGCAATCAGAAAGCAGTTTGCCTCAGCCAGAAACCTATCTTTTTCCTTCTTGCAGTCCTCTGACTTGCTTGCCAAATATCATTCATATTTTAAAAGAAACAAGGCCTAGGTTCTACAGAGAATAGTCTTGTTCATTATGCAATTAATTTGAAGAGCACAGTCTTCCCTGTATAATGAATTTTACATAAAAATAAGGGATTTCTCCATCCTTCTATAATTTTCATGTAACATCACCTTAGCTTTATTTCAAAGGAACTGGCCTTATGCATAAACTACCACAGAAAGCTTCAGGATAATTAATTTTGCCAGTATTTAAACATTTAAATATTTTCCATCCCAGAGTACGCAATCTTAATTGTCATCATCATTTATCCTGCAGAATGCTCTGTAGCTAGCTGAATCAAGAGGCTTCTAGGCAAAGCTTTGTATCTTACTTTTAAATCTGGAATACACATCCTGGTCAATCAGTAAACTTGGAGCAGCAAAACAGTACATCTAAAAAGCCCTGAAATTTGATACACTGCTTTCAATTCTACCTCCTATTTGTTTCTCATTTAAAGTTTTTGATAAGCAGCTGTATAATATGTTTGGTGGTGTTTTTTTTTTCATTTTTTTTTTTTTTAAATCTTTTTACCTTGTGAATCTGGTGTCTTAATCTGAGAAGATTCACATTTCTCTCTCCGTCGCTGCTTCTCATCTTCCCATATAGCTTGCAAACCAGGGTTTCTGCCAATCTGGGCTGAAGTACACAATAACACATGAAGGGAAGTCTGTCAACATGATGAAATGCATTCTTCCCCCCACGTTAAAAAAAAAAAAAAAAAAAAAAAAAAAGTATTTTTCAACTCTTGTCATTCTAACCTGTTATTTTTACTGCGATTCTTGCCTTACTCAAGGATTCAGTGTCATGCCAAAGTTATGGCATGAAACTCCTAATTGTTTCTAGAAAATTCTTTAGCTTTTGCTGGTCTTCTCACCAAGTTTCTGTATGTATATGTACGTACACATATACTTGATATTGGTATTTTACTTAGAGGTCTGAAGCCTTCTGTTATGCATTAACAAAACCCTTTTTGTATTGCTCTGAAAATAGACTATTTTCAAAATCTGTTAATGTTATGTTAATGTTATATTAATGTTAATGTTATAACATTAACAGATCACTAATACTGAAATCTGGAATCTGGACTGTGGCTTAACTAAGCTGAACTTTAACAAAGAGCTGACAATACAGTTTTAAAACATTTCATGTGCAAAGTAATTGATACTTCACCTTCAATATCCAGTTGATTTAAAATGTCAGCAGCTACTGCATCCACCTCCAATTCACAGGTACTTTGTGGCTCAACACCTTTCAACATTAAAGAACTGTGACAACATAAATAATGTTAGTTTATTTTATCAGTATGTTGATTTTGAAACATGCATCATCACTGTTTAACTAACATCTCAAGTATTTCAGGAGGGATGAGGATGAGTAAATGAATACAGAATTACCAGTTCCCATCCTCACCTGCGAAGTCTTAAATTAATGGTTATATCCAAATCTAATTAGATGGGGAATTTGTCTCTTCAGTTTAAAGGGATTATGCTTTTTCTTTGGTGGGTAGAAGAGAAAGAAGTGGTGAACGATACTAAATACTACAGCATTTATAATAACGTTCTCCTCATCAAGTATGAAATGGTTTGTAGAACTCTCAGCCAACAGACCACCTGTGTTAGCATAACCTTATATCCAGAAGAAATAGCAGGAAGAACTTTCCTTCCTTGTTCACAGTTCAGAGCAATCAAAACAGCGTAGAACTTCCCACTAAGGAAAGTGAAGCAAAAAAAAAAAAGTTTTATTTTTCACAACCTACCTTTTATTTAGAGGGTGGGTGTGCGCTTGGGTAAAGCCTGGTAAATACGAACAGGGTATTGGCATCCCAAACATAAGCACAATTAGGGATAACTAGCTTGGTAAAGACTTAAAACAGGAGAAACAGATTGAAGCTTATTGTGTAGTGATCTGATCATCTTCCTTTTCAGTGATATATCTGCTAAGGTCAGTGGCCTTCCACCTGTTGCTGTCAGTGAGCTAAATTTAAGAAGTCCATGGAGAAGAGAAACCTCTCAGATTTATGTCAAAGTCTGTTTACCCTTAGCAAACTTCTAGGGAAAGAGAGAAAATCCTTTTAATGCTATTAACAACTAAAATAGGCTATTCTTTAATTAAAATATGTTAATCTTTAAGATCCTCTGTCTAGGTTAATTATCTGGTTACTTACATCTGCATGTATTCTCTAACAACAACACAGCCTCAAGAATTTCAGTGTAGAATCTACGATATAATTCATCAGTATTCCCAATCCTCTGTAAGCTCTGAATAGAAGGCAGTGTAGTGCAAAGAGGCAGCAGATGTATTTAAAAGCTAGATATCCCTACACCTTCTCTGGAAATGAAGTATTAAGCTATCTAGACAACTGAAAGAAAGGTAAAATTAAACTGCTTAGACATATCGCTAACATTGTAAGAGGAAAATTCTGATGACTTCTCGGAAAACAGCCCATGCAAAGACCCACCTACAGTCCATGATGTAAGTGAATTGCCAAATGAAGGAATACTTCAAACACGTGCAACATTTCTTTTGTCTCACTTCCTTCTGGCCCCCAGCTTTCCTGGGTTACCCCAGAAGAACAACCCTTTTCTCCACAAACTGAGGTCCTACTGCCCAAAGGGCAAAGGCTGAGATATTATCTTCAAAAGAAGAAAAGGGGATGGGGGAGTGGGATAAATTAAGAAAGGGGATAAACTATAGATAAGGTCTTCTATAGACACATGCGAACAGCCTCATGTTCACAGCCCTGGTCATAACGAGGGACTTCAACCACCCCATTATCTGTTGGAGGGACAACGCAGCAGGGCATAAGCAATCCAGGAGGTTCCTGGAATGCATTGACGATAACTTCCAAGTGACAGAGGAGCTAACGAGGAGAGCTGCCATGCTGGGCCTTGTTCTCACCAACAAGGCTCGTGGGGAATGTGAAGCTCAAGTGCAGTCTTGGCTGCAGTGACCATGAAATGGTGGAGTTAAAGAACCTTAGGGCAGCAAGCAGGGCACACAGCAAGCTCACTGCCCTGAACTTCAGGAGAGCAGGCTTCAGTCTCCTTCAGGGATCTGTTTGGTAGAATACTGTGGGATAAAGCTCTGGAAGGAAGAGGGGTGCAGAAAAGATGGTTAATATTCAAGGATCACCTCAAGCTCAAGAGGGACGCATCCCCACAAAGAGAAGTCAGGAAGAAACACCAGAAGGCCTGCATGGATGAACAAGGAGCTCCTAGCCAAACTCAAACAGAAACAGGAGGCCTACAGAGGGTGGAAGCAAGGACAGGCAGCCTGGGAGAGATACAGAGAAATTGTCTGAGCAGCCAGGGATCAGGTTAGGAAAGCTAAAGCCCTGATAGAACTAAATCTGTCTAGGGATGTCAATGGCAAAAAAACAGGCTTCTATACGTGCATCTGTGATAAAAGAAAAACTAGGGGAAATGTGGGCCCTCACTGGAAGGAAATGGAAAACCTGGTTACCCAGAATATGCAAAAGACTGAGGTACTCAATGACTTTTTTGCCTCAGTCTTCACTGGCAAGTGCTCTAGCCATGCCACCCAAGCTGCAGAAGGCAAAAGCAGAGACTAGGAGAATGAAGAACTGCCCACTGTAGAAGAACACCAGCTTTGAGACCATCTAAAGAACCTGAAGTTGCACATGTCCATGGGACCTGATGAGATGCATCCAAGGACCTTGAGGGAACTGGTGGATAAGGTTCCCAAGCCACTCTCTCTTGTATTTGAGAAGTCATGACAGCCCAGTGAAGTTGCCATTGAATGTAACAAGAAAAATATAGCCCCCATTTTTAAAAAGGGGAAAAAAGAAGACCCAGGGAACTACAGATGAGTCAGTCTCACCTTTGTGCTGGGCAAGAACGTGGAGCAGATCGTTCTGCAAACTATGCTATGTCATATGGAAAACCAAGAGGTGATTGGTGACAGCCAGCATGGCTTCACTAAGGGCAAACTGTGCCTGACAAATTTGATGGCCTTCTACAACATGGCTACACAGATGGTGGATAAGGAAAAAGCAACTGACCTCACCTATGTGGACTTGTGCAACATGTTTGACATGGTCCTGTGTGACACCCTTGTCTCCAAATTGGAGAGACTTGGATTTGATGGATGGACCGTTATCCATTTGATTTGACGGACCACCTGGTGGATAAGGAATTGGATGCATGGTCACCCTCAAAGAGTTGTGGTTAACAGCTTGATGTCCAGGTGGAGACCAGTGATGAGTGGTGTTCCTCAGGGGTCAGTACTGCGACCAGCACTGTTTAACACCTTTGTTGGTGGCACCAACAGTGGGATTGAGTGCACCCTCTGCAAGTTTGCTGATAATCCCAGGCAGTGTGGTGCAGTCAACATGCTGGAGGGAATGGATGCCATTCAGAAGGACCATGACAGGCTAGAGAGGTGGGCCTGTGCAAAACTCACAAAGTTCTGCGAGGCCAAATGAAAAATCCTGCACCTGGGCCAGGGCTATCCCAAGCACAAATACAACCTGGTCAGAAAACAGATTGAGAGCATGCCTGCAGAGAAGCACTTGGGAGGGTGCGGGAGATGGTTGATGACAAACATAACATGAGCCAGGAACGTGCACTTGCAACCCAGAAAGCCAACCTACATAAAGATTAAGAAAGGCACTGGAAAACAAAAACTTTTCCTGGTAAGACTGTTAGATCACACTATTATGTAGAGACAAAACTGAAATTGTTAGGCTATAAATACTTCATTACTCCTGTATATATTTATCAACCTATGAAGAAATATTATCAGTTGAAATATCAACTGCATTTTTCATAATTCAGAAATAGTTTCCTGAATTGTTGGGGAGAACACTGAGATCTTCTAAGTAAATAAGAGAATTATTTTTAAACATAAAAGAACGAAGTTCTGAAACAGTTCATCTTTACTATTTTATTTAAATCTCACTTCTATACACTTACAGCTTGGTAGCTTTGTTTAGGCAAAGAACTGCATGACATGATGGAAATAAAACCAGTGTTAGAGTTTTAAGCAAAAAATTAAACCAGTCTTAAATAATCTTAAAATATTGGCATTTAGGGGTGTAAAGACAGAGAGGACTGGAAGGAGATATACAGTTATTTGGTCATCGATTCTGTCCATGTATCACTGTAATGCAAAGCTCTAGTTTGGTTGGGCAACTGATGTATAATGTGACTTTTGGGGAAAGGAAAAAATATTCTTCTACAATAAGCTGCTGGGGTTTTCTGTGATAACCTCATCTTGTCTATGGCAGACTCAGCTTCCAAGAATCATCTTTATTCTCGTATCACATTGTAACAAGGGAAACGCTATTGGGAAGTGAAACCCTGTATTATACATACTATAAAAATGAGAAACAGAACCAAAATGAAGGACAAGAAAAAATGAATAGGAATCATGAATGTAAATTTTAGAAATTGGTAGACACTTAATATTTTGAAAGCACATAATAATAAAGAGTAATTTCTGGGCAGCCATACTTTTACAATTTGTGATGTCAAGTTTTGTGGTTGCCTTAGTACCATAAATGTAATATTGCAAACTTTTTGCACTTTTATTTTGGTTTTTGCTCTGTTACAGGAAAATAATGCAGAGCAGGACATTTCTTTATTTTAAACACCGAAAAGCAGTCCAGCAGAAGCAGTGAAGCACCTATGCAAAATTCATTAATGACTGTAAGATACATATTAACATATGATTACCCATGCCTCCAGTCAGCAGTACTGGTTTAGAGCTTTTGTGATAATGAAAAAGAATAGATCATAGAACTCCTAAATCAAAGCAGCTCAGCCTTTTACCTGAAGCAGACTGCCCATGCCCTAATGCATACATACGGACTATCCATTGCCGTAATTTACCTTCCCTCCCAGTCACATTATCAATTGAGAAACAAGTCCACAATATGACCAGAATGCACACTTTTCATGTCACATGTCACTGCATCTTTCAATACTCCTACATCAAATCACATATCCTGAGAGCTATAAGGTTGCAATTATCAGGTGAGAAGACAGCATGAAAATGCCAGAAAATATCCAGTCTAAGCGGTCTGTTCATCACAGATTGCCCTATAGATACATAAGACTAACCATTGGGTTTATACCATATGAAAAAGACAATGTTAATGTAATCTCAAAATCATGATTTGAGAATCTCCCTATTAAAACAAGGTTAGAAAATAAGATTTATCATGTCCCAGCCAACACTTTTCATATCATCTAGGTTTCATTTTGTAAAACAGAACATAGATAGCATTGTTCACAAGACACAACTTGTAATACACATTTATGAAAATCAGGCCTAACTGAGGAGGAGCACAGGACTGGAGGCAACCTATCTGTACAAGAATAAAGTTTACTCTGATGAGAAGCAAGATAAATCATGATTGCAAAACACTGTGTTGCCATGACTAGACTACTAGAGATACTCAAACCAATTCATTTAGAATTCCCTTTTATACCTGCAGACTATGCTGAAAAATGGAAATACAAACCGTCTGTACCTTTGTAACTAAGCTCCAAATCAATTATTTTGAGACAAGGCAGAGAGGCTGATGAGAACGATCCTAATTTTTGAGGAAAGTAGAAGCTTGTTGGCACTATCCACTGCCATAATAACAATGTAGGATGAAAGCTGAGCTCACTGTACTCAAAGAAAGTAAGAAGGTCTGGTTCCTCAGGTGCTGAAATGTTGAACTAAAGTAAGAACTGACACAGTATTAAAAAATTACCCACTACAGTTTGCTAGATCAAAGCCCTCAAAAACCTTGAAGAATGGACATCAAGGTCAGTAACTTAATTCACCAATATTAATGGCAGGCTAGGGAAATTAGTTCTGTGATGACTGTCTCAGGTATTTATAATGTTAAACTGAGAATAGCAGATATAAAATGAATCCCACAGAGGACCTAGGAGACGTCACTCAACTGCACTGACAAGGACTCTACCCTTTCACATAAAAAAGTTATTATTCCATATTCCGTTCATGGAATAAAAACTTTCTTTTTCTGCACTTGTTCCAATGACTTGAATAACATACTTATTTTGCTAAAAGCCAAGTGGCTAAATAAAAACATGTACATTCAGACAAGTGAGAAAAGCAACTATGACAGACAGAAAACTAGTAGAAATCTTTAACATTATATAACTGCTAGACTGCACAATAGTGTCATTTGTCAGATCTCTCTGTTTCCACATTAAATAGAGTTCAATAGAAGATCTAGGATTTAAAAAAGAAAGCTTTTCTCAAAAAACATTTCGCCAATTGTTCTACTTTTAACACACCATGTCCAAGTGGTAGACTTGACTGTCAGATCACTCCAAGCCTGATGTTTATCAGAAAGTTCTCACTGGAACCCATGGAAGTGTTTCATGATTTATTATCAGCTACCTGAGGGATAAACATAAATGTGTCCTATATCAAGAATTCTTCTTGTCAAAGCTATTGGATAGCACTGCCTGTTTTTTGATGAGCTTTGCAGGTTCCAGTCTGGTAACACTGGCACGTATCATACCTAAAAACCTTACAACATCAGAGATTCCTGGGCACTACTGGCTTTGGACATCCGTCTACTTCATAACCGAATAACTCCAGAATTAGATTAAAAAAAACTACCTTGCTTAATAACGCAAGCTAACAACAGCAGCTAGTTAGTCATTAGTAATTCAGAGATTTATTAGAAGTAAGATAGGACATGGCTGGGTTAAATGGTGCTCTGGAGAAGCGGTACAGTAGCAAGGTGCTACCTAGCACTGAAGAATTTAGTCACCAAGAAACTTTGGCACAGTTCTCATTTTTTTCCAGAAATAGGAATTCACCGCTGGCATTTACTCGTGCAAAATGCTGCTAATGTTGCATACATAAATTCTGAGTAATGTTTTGTATATTAAATACCAGGCACCAGATTCAACCATTTACTATACTGTGCCACGAAGTCAAGAAATGACAAGTCACTGGCACAGCTTGGTCAAATCAGAGAACCTGGTATCACCTGCAGCAAGGACTTGGCAGATACACGCTAGAATTTCTCTATAAGACTGATTCTGAATGTACGCAATATCAAGAATAATGATTCTAAACAGATATCCGCATCATTAACATAAGGCAGCCCTATAAATTTTGTGGTCTCCAACAACATTTGACTCAGTTTTCCCCTTCTGCTTTTTCTTGAAAGACCAGCTAACAACCTAAAATATGTATAGGTGACACAGATTCGTGAGATCTTCTAATTTCATACAAATGAAGAGCAAAGACTTTAGAGTTCAGTACTGACATGTAAACTCCAAGTACTGCTGCAAGCATTCAAATGGTGAAATACAGTAAGAACTTTGTGCTCAACAATTCACAAAGCACTTAAATATTTAACTTGAGCTCTTCAAGAAGACTGAATAATAACACGAAGGGACTGTGCTGGCAGTGCACAACAAAGTACATACTAATACAGCTGCAGATATAGCTATACACAGAAAACTAACGTTTGGAGTATAGAATATACTTTGTTAAGGAAGAATAGAAGAGAAGGCAGGACACCTTTACACGTGCCCAATAATATTGTAGAATACAAGAATAAAACGACATGGAAAAACACTGAGTCACAATCACTTTAGGTAACAACTACAAGGGTTTTCTTGGATAGACATCTCCTATACCATCTGGGTCAGATCTATCCTCAGCAAGGTTGATCATAATGCTTTCGGGCCCACTAAACTGCTGCAGATGGAAGTTTTCAGAATTTTAAAGGAAATGAAGTAGGAAGGCAAACTGAAAGTGAGACAAACTACAATATGGCTATAATGACAAGAACACTGTTTTAAGTTGATGTCTCCCATAATTAATCCAGGAGAAACGAGGCAAATAATTTTGTATAGATTTAGAATAAAGACAAATCATGAACAGAAAAGAGTTTAGGTTTGTCACTTTGCAGTGACATGTGCATCCTATAGCACATGGAAGACAGCCATGCTAGAAAATCTTTAATAAAATAATTAATTTTCTAGACAAAGGAACATTTGACACAGTATCAAATGGGAAGCAATTTAAGTTGGAGGAGACGTAAATTAGTTCCTAAATTATTAAAGCAAGTAAAAAGCTGGCTAAAGGCAAAATTCCTACTGGTTATACAAAAAAGACAGCAGGGTTGATAAAAAAAAAACAAACCTTAGCATGGAATATGGATCAGTTTATGGGACTGAGTTTATTTCTCATCTCATTAATATCGTTGTCAGGAAATCCAGAAACGTACTAATGAAACGTGCTGATAAGACAGTCTGGTAGATATACTGGATAAATTGCAAGATCATAGTATCATAAAACAAGAGCTGTACAACTGAGAACTAGAATAAGAAAAAGTACAATGAAATTAAAAAATGGGATACAAGGCCCTATATAAACTTATAAGAGATTCCAACTAGAGTATTATCACTTGGAAAAAAAAAAGGAAGAGGAGAAACATCTTGTACTAATGAATCATAAAACGACTGTGAGACAAAGTGACATGGTAAAATGAGACTGTAAAAGATGTCAGGGAGAGAACTAACAATATCATTGAATAACACACTAAAGACAATTTGTTTGGTATTGTGGTGGTTTTACCCTGCTGGGCAGCTAAACTCCACCACAACCACCCTCTTACTCCCCCTGCTCAAAGAAAGAAGAGGGAGAAAATATGATGGAAAGGGCCCAATGGTTGAGATAAGGACAGGGAGGTCTCTCACCAATTATCGTCACAGGCAAAACACATTCAGCATAGGGAGATTAACATAATTTATTGCCCATCATTAGTAGGCTAGAACAGTCAGAAACTAAAAACAAACTAAAAACACCTTCCCCCCATTCACCCTCTTCTACATCTGCCCCCCGTGTGGCGCAGGGGAATGGGGAATGGGGGCTGTGGTCAGTCCCTAACACTTCATCTCCAATGCTCCTTCACGGTCACTCTTTGCCCTTGGCTCCACATCTTCAAGACGCCTCCAACGTGGGCCCATGCGGTGGGGTGCCGTCCTTCAGGAACAAACTGCTCCTCCATGGGCTACAGCATGGAGATCTGGTCCATGTGGGACCCATGGACTGCAGGGGGACAGCCTGCTCCACCAGGGGCCTCTCCACAGGCCGCAGGGGTACTGCTGCTGCCTGCCTGGAGCACCTCCTGCCCTCCTGCTGCACTGACCTTTGGGTCTGCAGGGCTGGTTCTCACTCCTGTCTCAGCTGCAGGTTTTTTTTTTTTTTTCCCCTTTCTTCAATCTGCTCTCCCAGAGGCCCACCCAGTGTTACTCCATGGCTTGGCTCTGGCCAGCAGCAGGTCCCTTTTGGAGCCGGCTGGAGCTGGCTCTGCTCTGACATGAGGCAGCTGCTGGGCTCTGCTCACAGAGGCCACCCCTGCAGCCCCCTGCATCCAAGCCCTTGGCACATAAACCCAGGACAGGTAATAGTGTGTAGTATGCAGGCTTCACGCTTGAACAAATTCCTACTGGCAAAAGCACAGAGTACAAATGGAAAGGCTTGATATTTGCCCCACTACTGTTAACATCCCATTGTTGAATGTGTGTGAGAGCTGGAGATAGGATGGCACGAGTGAAGTGTTACACCCCTGACTGTATACACAAAAGCATGGAAGCAGGGGGAAAGAAGGCTTGTGTGTAGAGCCATGAACATGAGAGCTTCGAGAGGAGACACCCATGGCTCCTACTGCACTGGGTGCATCCCTCTTTGGGTGCGACAGCCAAGGGAGAGCTATTTGCTTCCTTTTTCTGCTTTCCTCAGAATGCATCAAGTAACATCAGGTTAATTCTGGCCTACGTTATGATCCACCTCTCTACCCCCAAAAAGGTCAAGTAATTTGGCTCACATAACCTCGTCAGATAAAGGTTGAAACGTGCTATGAATGAAGTAACAAGCCCAGAACATGAGAAGTAATAGCCCAAGAAAAAACAGCTCTTAATTGAGTACAAATAAAACCATGAAACAACTCTCAGATTGATGTTGTTAAAAACTCAAGTTTTTAACACACTGGAAAAATAAGAAATATGGTTTAAAGGACTTGCTTTCCTCTGTGGAAGTGAATGATCCCAGCATATAATGCTAGCAAGCAGCATCGCATGTTGAACCTGATAAGCTGCTCAGGGAAGAATGACAGGAACTACCCAAAGACTAAGACTAATAGATGACAGAGTATTTAAAAAGACTTGTCAAACATTAAAAAGTAGCTTAAAAATGGATTTGTTACAGGTAAACTACACAAATTTGGGTTGCAGCAGATCCGGGCTGTTTCCCTCCCTCCCTCTCTCTCTCTCAACTGCAAAAAACAAATACATGCTTTTTCTTACAGAAGCAAAGCCATTACAAGCTGTAGACTATCAAACGTCTAGAAAAAATTAAGAGCATGGGAGACAGACATGAGAATTCTAAGCAGAGATTCTTACATAGCTATCTGAAATGGACAAAGTGGAACAGGGGCAGCATGCTATTTATCTTAGTTAAGGGTAATTACAAAAACAGAATCTGTGAACTGATGCGTAAGTATTCTCTGTGACTTTTAAACTGGTTTAGCTTTTCATCAGAAGTTGTTAGCTAGAAACATATTTTCTAAGAAACAGAAAACTAAATCTGCCTTATACATTGTTATTGTTAACTTCCAGTTAGATTCTCCCCACCATTTACCAAGGATACAAAATCTCAGATGGACGAAATACTAAGAAACAATTTTTTTTTTTTTTTTTAAAAAGACATATGAAACCCTGTATGTAGGGTTCCTTTAAATGTGAGACTGCAACACTGTAGTACATACAAGTTGCTATTAATGAGCAAATACAGTGTATGTTAAAAAAAAAATTAGGCACACCGACCTTGGTATTTCATCTTCATCCCATTCAATGAAAGATGTGCTGTTTGAATTTTCTGCAAAATGAACTCTATGATGTTTACTTGCACCTGATGTATCACCTAAAAAGAAAAATAGTATGAGAAATTAATTAATGTATGCTTCAGTAATGTTTTATTTTTTTTTTGCAAATATAATTACACAATTTCAACTATTATTTAATATTATCAGCCAAAATGCTTCTGAAGAATGAACTACACTGCATGATACTGGCTTCAGAATAACTACACTCTCACTGAAATGACTTGACTTTCTTAATTACATGTGGACACACACAAGAAAAGTTTTTTCAACACACCAACTTTATTAGAACTGAATTTGCTGTTGTCTGCTTGTATCTTAACCTAAATTCTACCTTTTATTTTTTGAGTACATTAGTATATCATTGCTTTGTCTTAAGTAAAATTCAGGATTCCCACATGTCTGGGCCCTCGGGTCAGATCCCAATGGAAATTAGAAGCCAAAGTAAACACTAAATTCTGCTTCACACTTTTCCTCTTTCTTATCCATGAGCTGCAATAGAATACAGTATGTTCCAGAAGTAGTGGCATAGTAGAAGTTAAGAGGAAAACTACAATGAAGGCAGACGTCTGACCTACAAATACAGAAAACACTTGCTTGGAGTTTTCAGTGTAAGGAAGTGTGCTCCAAGGTCATCCTGGAGAAGTCCCCTTTGAAGATTTACCACCTCCCTTGTGGTCTCCTTCTGAACCTTCGCTCTTCAGCCGAAGGAAAGACAATATACACAGGATGTGGCACAGGAAAGAAAAAAGCCCCAGAATGGGGTTGGAGAGGAAACTGGAGGTGAAAACCTGAAAAATTACTCAGTCTCCCACTTCAACATAAAAGACCTGCTTGAACCTTGAATTTTCTCAGCTGTATCAGCTTATGTCTGTGTATTGCTGTTACTACAAACTTACCAGCTGACCCCTCTCAGCCTTTAAAACTGTCTACTCATCTAAGTGACAAAAATAGCACTGGAAACAGGCTTTTGATGCTGCTGACTTACATTTAGGAACAGATTTATTATGGATGTTTCTATTCCTCATCAAACTGATTTTTAGATCATCGTCTGCAAGGGAATAAAAATAAATATGCTGCACATATTTAGGTAAAGGCTTATATTGCCATCTAGGACGCACAGTTCAGCCTGGCCTGCAGGACACAAACTACAGTTGACTAAAATGAATGTATACACTGCTTCTATTATCTGATCAAGCCAGGACAAAGTAGTCTGTCAGTTTCTTGCTTTTATCCTCTTGGATTCTCCCCTGTAAGAACAGTTAAGGTCCAATGGTTTCAGCCCCTCTTCCATCCTCTCCTCCCCATTCAAGACCTAGGTCTCTCACTCTTAAATAAATGATGAATGACAGTATAAACAGCTTACATCTCCATCATCTATCATGTGAAAGGGAAGGGAAGAAGGGCTATGGAAAACCAGTGTGAGCAACTATTTAAGCAGTTGGATTATGTGTCTCCAGAAGGCCACTTTGGATGTTTGGAAGATGACAGGTACTGACTATTCTTCCTCAGGACTGAAGGTCCTGAAAATGCTGGGGCTGAGCTTTTGATTTTCTGCAGTTATGACACCACTAAAAAGCGTGGCCTACTGCTGTGTATGGAAAGAATATTTTTCTTTAGATGTTATGAAACTCCACAAAGTAATATATTGCTGTCTAGATATATATGCAGAAGAATAATGGGAAGAATTAAAGTCAGCATGATTCATTTCCTGTTTTTACAAAAAGGTACTTTACCGTTCTTTTAAAATCTTGCTTTAGCTGTAAGAACAATTATGATTTAACAAAACGTTTATTTTTCTAAATGTAAGTACCAAAGACATAATGTTTTTCCTACCACTACATCCCCTTTATACTGAAGCATTTAGATAAAATTATGGATGTTCTTACCAATATTTTGTTTTATCTAATTGTATACATTCCAAATGCCAAGCTCATTTTTAAAACGAAAAATGAAAAATACCTCTATTGCTCAGACATTTATACCTCAAATTTCAACAGTGAGCAAATGACCTTAGTACAAGCAGAAGCATTCCAATTAACAACATTGGAACATTGTAATCTAGCTGAAATTTTGTCAAGTCACTACTGCAGCAAAAAATGAATTAAAATTGGCATAGGGATGAAAAACAAATGTCAGTAAAATTAAAGGAACACAATTACTATGCATCTTTTGTATAAATTCATATATCAAATATTATAAATAATAACTTTTGTTTTAAATGTCTAACTTGAAAAGAGCAATGAACATCTTGTGAAAATGGTCAAAGTGACATTGCTGACAGAACATGTGGTTTTTGATCCATAGCATCTAATTTCAGATGGTCTTTTCTCCAGTCCCAATACACAGGCAGAAAAAGGAAAAAAAAAAATACAGAAACTACACATGGAATTTGTTTTGACCCAGAATACAAACTACAAGGAACAAAATGTGATACCCATTCAGACACAAACCATGGCAGGAACGTGACAACTAGTGACATTTTATTCAAAATGTTAGCTGTTAGCTTTCAGAACAATTATTTAGTCTTAAGAAAAAACTCCTTACTTTTCCTCCTTGCCTTTCTGAATTTTACAGCAGCCAGGTTTATTAAATTCATTCCATATAAGTTGTAGTCTATAAAGAGTTGAAGGAGGTAGGGAATATGGGCTTCATGAGGCTGGTAAGATTTGTTCATTATGGCTCCACCTTGCAGAAGCTCACATACTCTAAAATTAAAAACAAATTAGAACATAAAACAACAATTGTGTTTCCTGTACAACAATACTGATGTCTGATTTTACCAAAATATAAAGTATGTAAACTTCTTAAATTTTGCTTTACTTGTAAATCTTAAGAGCTTTGTTTTCACAATAATGGATCCACAAAAATGTTTCCTGGTAATGAACACCAGGAGTAAATTACAAAGGAGCTGTAAATCCTCCAGCTTTAAAACAAACAAACAAAAAAGTAAAACAAAACCTCCAAAGAAAAATCACACCATGTACTATTTCTGCAACATGTCTAAAGCCATGTGGTCCACGGAAATCCATTTACAAAACAACTATGGCAGCTGTATGCCTACAAACCAGTAATAACTTTGAATTTCTCTCCAGTTCTCCCTTGCATATATATGAAGTCCTGCATGTTTTTAAGGTTTCAAACTGTCTACATAGAAGCAGCTTTTTAATAGCTTCCCAGAAGCCTGACAAATCTGCTGTTTTAAACACCTGCACATTAAAAAGCAACTGCAGGTATTTGCATAATTATATATCGGTGCAATACATTTATCCCTAAGCAATATGAGATTTATAAATCAAAGACTAGCACTAAGTATTTCTAAATGCAATAAATTGTATTCAAAAGCATAAAGTTTTATCTAAGATTAAAAGAATAAACTATGTGAAGTGTCAGTCCTTATTTGGGTAAGAGTAATTCAAACATGAGAAGTTTCAAAGTAAAAGGTCCGAACAACTGTCACCAAGTCATACATGCACGTAGATTACATTAAGATGGAAATTTAACATAATGCAGAATTTTACTAGCCTAGAGCAAAAATAGGCAATCCTATCTTATGATCACTTATTAGACCTTTAAAAAAAAGTTATGAGAGGTAATACTAGACAATCAATGCTTGAGAAATAATTCCTCCTTATTTATTACTGTCACAGTAGTTGCAGCAAATTCAGGAAGTCTGAGGTCAACAGTGCCTTTATTTTACAGGATATTACTCTACTGAGAAATACAGAAACTGTCTAATAACAAAAACTATCCAATTTTCCAAGTATATTTTAATTTTAGCAATGGGTAAACGTAAGAACTACCAAAATCCACTTCATAATATATGAAAGAGTACTATACATGTACTAACTACATCATTTTCCTTAGGCATTACAGGAAAAATAACCTGATGCATGGATGTTCAAATGCAGAGTAATTACAGTTAAGACAAGATAACTAGGCATGTATAATTTGGTCTTGTTTTCTTAACATGTTACTCCTTTAAAAAGATTATTGATGTGCTTAAAATTAGTAATTTTCTCAGTGTTTTGAAAAACTTGAGCAATACTTCTATTGCTTCTCTTGTTAAAATGTTCAATCTTGCTCCAAATATGACTTTTTTGATTCAAGATGCAAGCTAGAACTTCACATCACCATATCCTTACCTTTTTACCATTGCAGGATTGTAAAGATAGATCTTCATGAACTGTCTCTCCTTTTCATGGTAGCCATAAAAAGGCCTGGAGAGGAAGAAGTAAAAGCAAGAGGCTAGCCAGTTATTTAGTGGCATTTATTCTGCTGCAATTTACCATGAAGTGTATTAAAATTCAGAAGGGAAAAAAAAAAAAACACAGATGAACTGCATATCCAGGAGACTGAAAACTCCCACGCATTGGGCCAAAGATTATTATAATCCAAATGTATTACTTAATAATACACTGTCACTCAATTTCAAAACAATCTTAACCCATTATCTTTACACACTATTAAAAACACATCACACATTTCTGAACAGACATTTCATAAAAGATGCTGACTCAGTGGGGTCAGATGTGGAGCACGCATGTGAATTTGGGGAGGAAGGCAAAGCAAGAATGGAAAAAAAGAATGCAGAGGCTGGGGTAAGACAGGGCTACGCTGCACACTTTGCAGTAGAAATTTCAGTCTAATGCAGGTAGGTGGGTTCATCAGGAAGCTCTCACCATGGGTCACAAGTTTGCCAGAGATGGCAAGATTACAAAATGACTGGTAGGTAGTGTTTTTTCAGTGCTGTCATTCCTTTTCTGAAGGACCAATTTAAAACATTTTCCACTTTATTTGGTGAAATGCCAAGTACTCAAAGCTGTAGCTGATGCTAAAGGGAGCACTACATTACTATATGTTAAAGATAAAAACAATAGGCTCTATGCATGTCCGAATATTTAACAAAAAAAATCACTTAAGCACTTCTGGCCTAGCATTGTTTCTCACCTTTCCCCCATGTAAACACATTGATGCTGTATCATAATAGTACTTTCACTGCATTTATTAGCGCTGGACTGCCTCAAAACGGCATTCAACTCTTCTGATAAATGTTTTAACAAAGTCCTTGAGAACATTAATTCCACAGATCAGGTGTAAATGAATAAATATCAGCTGTGTAATGTAAATAACTGAACAATGAGAGCAGCTTAAAAGAATGAATAGCTGCCCCTTTCCAGTGATTACTAGTCATCTCGTGCACTAAATGAGGCATGAATCCTGAAGAAAATAGGATTTGAGAATGCAATTAAAGAATACATGTCATAATGAATATGTCAAGTTTAAGCTGAGGTTGCACAGGCAATATTAATTCTGGTATTACTTGACTGAATTACTGACTTTTCAGCATCAAGAATGCTAATCTAATCTAACATGCTTGTAATACAGCATGTTAAGGAAACAGGCCATAATTCAACACATTGGGTAAATGCTAGAAGCCTGCAGTTTGCAGTAATCGTGACTGAAGTCAGCAGAAGTTCGTGAATACGTACATTTAAATGTTACCTCTCCAAGATAAAATAAAATCTCTTAGTCAAGAATATTATTAGAAAGTGCAACTTTGATGGCTTTGATGCTTACTTGCTAAGTCTAAAAAATGGGGTAGTGAGAAGGTTTTCAGTCCTAAATTAAATGCAAACTCAACAGAACTGTACAACCACAGCATTAATACTGTTGTCCTTAATACGATTATGTTTGCACACATTTATACGAAAGTGTTTCAAAAGATGTTTGTGCTATTAAAGCTGAGCTAAGTTGTAACAACAAACTTAGAGCTGTTGTGCTGAAAAGGAGAAAATGAGATCTTATATAATGAAGCAATCACTTACAGAAATAGTAGGAAACTTAATGACAGTTTATACACATTGAGTTACAATGGCTCAATATGCTGTAGGCAGGGAAATTAAAAGCCTGATTTTAAAAAGTCAGCACTTGCATGGCAAATGATCCATGCTTACACTGACCTGGCACAACAGGGAAAGTAAGATTTATGACCCCTTCAAGGTTGGATATGAACACCTACTTCAACTACACGATGCAAAAGGCCAGCATATTTTAACCTCTTGCTTATTCCTGGACTTCCACTATGTTGGAAGTTAACAACAATCCTATGTTAAACCTGCAAAGGTTTAATAAACACCCTTATTACATAACACATTTCCTACTAATACAGAAAAGAACAGGTAAGATAAGATTTAAAGAAAAATAGAGGTTTCTCACCATGGAGACACTCTAAGGTCCAAAACTCCAGTCAGAACAGAAGAAAGCAAACAGATTTCTGTCACTACATAAGCATGTCTATCTACCCAGGTAAAAGACGAAGGTGTGTTGCAATTTCTGCTAGGTGTATCCCATCAGCCTCTTATGTAAGCAAAGAAAATACTTGAAACAGTCTTTCCAATGCTTCTTTGAGGCAGTCAGAATCTGACCTTCAGTAATGACTTGAAGCTCTAGGGCAAGAGAGCTGACAAAAAGGCAAGTTCTCCTACTCTGTGCCTGCTGCCTTCTCATTGATTTGAGAAAGAAAGATTACCTTCAACATTTTAATCCACCTGAGTTAAACATGAACAGCTATGCCAATGTCCACATAGCTCTCAAAGAAATAAATTAAAAAAAAAAGAAAATACGGTGGGTTAGCTTTCCTGCTATTGCAAAAACAAAGTTCTGATTTTAAATATTAATAAAAAAAGATATTGCAGCTACTGTGCTAGCAATATCTAAAAGATAGCACTACAACTAGCTGGGAACAGAAAGATTATCTTCCTGAGACTAATTGTTAGAAAGGATGTCTTTCAACAGAGCGTGGAACAAGAAAAGTAAAAGGTAGTGCTGCACAGTACTGAAAATTAGCATTTACATTGTTTTGCAGATGAAAAATTCAATGCATATACAGATTAACTGTTTTCCTCCAGGACAGCTTCCTATTATTCACCATGATTTGACACATTTTTCAGTCCTTGGTTATGCAAGTCAAATAAAAATTGATCAAGAGAATCCTTAAAATGTTAACATTCAGTAATAATATATAGTTTCAGCAGCAGTAGAAAGCTACACTAAATAAAAACAGAGCAGTCAGCTTGACAGATAAGTGAGAGCCTCATCTTCATGGTCTGTGCTGCTTGGAGAATCAGATGGATAAGCATGACCTGACAGTCCCTATGGTAGACTTTCTGAAGTGGCCATCTTAGATGATCAGAAAAAGAAGACCTGGATGCAGATTCCTGCAAGATATGCTTGGTCACAGGGAACCTAGAATAACCCAGACATGTAGCAAATGCTGGCTGGAAAGTACTGCTGTAACAGCAGAGACAGAAAAAATTCAAAGGAACGCATTTGGAAACATGATGGGCAGAAGGATCCAAGTTTGGGAAAAATGTTGTGCCAACCATGTGTGTCAAGCATAACTGTTGATTATGTTAGATTAAAGCAAGTCAGAAAAGTTTTTTAGTTGTACAGGCCTGTAGGAAATCACACATTGAGGGGAAAAGAAAAAAAAGAAAAAGGAAGAGTACCACAGTCACCCAAGTCCACGTTAAGTGTTTCTAGATCGAACTGCAAAAAGCATTTCAAAACAAGTAACAGAAAGAACCGTAGCAGGTCATACTTACATTCCGGATACTAATGACACTTTGAAAACATGTTGAACAGTAGAAGACGGATTGCCTAAAGCCACATTAAGTGCTCTGTCAATGCTGAATGCCACTTTGCGGAGATAGTGTTCTGGATGCTGTCCAAAACCATCGTATGGTATGTAGAGGTAAGGAAAGATACCATGTAAGTGGAGACAAGTCTTCTGACCTAAAAAGAGAAGGTAAACATTTATTTTCCAATGACTACATCATTGTTTCTTTTAAGTAGTCCCTGAATTTGAAAATTTTCCAGGATATTTTCAGGTTCTGCTGTCAAGGTAAATTGAAACAAGTTCAGGTCTAATTCATAGAACGGTGCCAATTTAGAGCAGTTCTCACACTTGATTCATTGACTAAAGCAGTAAGAATCAGATGTGGTTAGATGACATACACAGTGGCAAATTCTGCTATTATATAAGCATGATCCTAACGATTTTCTTTGTAGTAATAAGACAACACCACTCTGAGAATAATTTTGCATAGTGAATTAGTGTTGGACAGTTAATAGTTTCCCAATCCTTGTAAAAATTTTGCGATATCAAAATTCTTCCCATTCCTCACTGGGAGGAGCATATAACTTCTCAGAAATTAAAAAAGAATGACCTGATGGATGCTCTGGACATTCAATGTTCTAGCCATTGAGGCATAAATTAGGACACAGAAAAAAACAACAGTGATTTTCAACTTTTTCAGAATGTGAATCTCTGTGAAGTCTCCACTGCCAGGGCAGGTCTCTAACCTTCTAACAACATGCTTACCTCTCAACATCAGCTTTCATGAGTCTGCAATAACAGTAGAATGAAAAAACACACCCTGAAAAAAACATTGTGCTAGACTAGGCCATGGCTCAAGCTTCTGTTTTGGACAAGGTGAGGACAGGACTGGGATATCCCAAACACGACCATTTTATTTTTATTTTTTTGGCTAGTCTCAGCTGTAACGCATGTTCTTTCCTTTCCTCACCATAAGACACCAGAGCATGCATTCCCTCCTGAACCTAACAAATTCCACATCACCATCCTCCTAGCCCACAAAAGTCCTCATGACTTCTCACTGGTCAGTGAAAAAGGTTCGCAGAAAACTCCTATAAGCACACATCCTTTATTCCCCGTCCCACTGCAATGACAGGCAAAGAATAGCATTTTGTATTCTGCTTGGCTAGGCACTCTGCATGAAGGCAGCCAAACAGTGTCTAAAGGCAGCGCTTTCATCCATCACAGGATAACGCTACAGGGAGGCAGCACAACTTCACTGGTCCACAACTCCAAGGAACAAGGCTTCCACAAGTTTATTCTTCCAAACTGAGATTACTTATCAGCAGAGGGACCTTGCATGGACGCACCACTGGCCACCCAGTGAAGAGAGCTCTAAGTCCTCTAATGAGCAAGCAGAACATGCTTCCAGGGTCAGGATGTCTGTCCATTTTTATACCTATGAAACCCATACCTCCAAATACCATAAGCAGCACAGTTTAAAAAACAAAACAAAACAAAACCCCCCTACCAAACTGGGTTTCAGATGCGTCATTCTTTCTTCAAGTATTTATCAGTCTCTCGTGTAATGTCCAAAAGGGAAAGAAATGGCGCAGAGGATGCTAGCACACGGGACTGTTCCCCACTGATTTTTTCTTTTTACTTCCTAGAAAATCAACCCCATCAAGTCTCTTCAACAATGTCTAAATACATCCCAAGTACACAATACACATTCATAACGTCGAGGTCATGTATGATGAAATCTGCCCACATTAAAGAAACCAAACTAACTAAAGAAACTAAACAATATGAACTAGAATTTTTTGAATGACAAAACAAAGGACAGAATCAGCAGCTTTTTATGGCAGGAAAACCTCTGGCACCTTTTTGTGGGAAAAGTCATTTATTAGTAGCATGTGAACTGAGACAGTATTGATCCGTGCAGTGATGGCAGACAAGTAATTTTCTGTACGAAGTCACCACCAGATGTGTGTCTCCCCACGGCTGTACTTAAGACTGACTGAAATAAAGGGTTTTTAACCCCCACATTAAAAATAGCAGTGGTCTAAACCTCTGCAGTTCCTTTCTTTCCCTTTATTTTTTTTTTTTAAATTAAAAAAAAGCACGTATGCAAGAATGACATTTGGGGAAAAATTCCATTTTTTCATATATATTTCTGAGAATGCTTACTGAGGCATTACAAAAAATGAACAAACCAACCCACCCTGAACTATACTTGATACTGGAGCTACAGAATAAGAACTTCTGGCAGATATATAGGTCTATCTCCCTGTGAATGTGGGAAATTCCCACTTTTGTAACCTTTAAATTGTCAAGCCAAATCAGTTCTTCACTTGGGTCTGTTTTACAGAAGTAGCTATGAACTCTTGTTCTTCCTGATAGTGCTTAAAAACCTTTGCTTTAATGGCTGCCAAACTATTCTGAATTATAATTAAATTGTGTTCCCTCACAAAACAAAATTAAAAAGCACTAAATAAAACAGGGAGATGGTCTGAACTTATTGTTTAAATTCAGGCTCCTTTCAAGTTATGGAGAACAATTAATAATGCTTTTATAGCTAACATCTGATTAGTCAAGTTAATTGAGTTAAAAATATGTATCCATTTCAACTGCATATATTGAACAGTTTTTGCTGAACTGAAACACCACTTTATTGCTGAATAAAAAAGGACATGTACAGAGGAAGCTTCCTTCTATTCCCTTCCCTCCCCTTGCTCTGTACTCCCTCTCTATGCACAAAAAAAAAAAAACAAAACACAAAAAGCAACCAACAGCATGGAAAACACTATAGCTTTTGATTGACTGAAGAATCAAAATGCCTCTAAGTCCAGGGAAATCTAAAACATACACACTGAGTCACTCCTCGGTTTTGATTCTGCCAAGAAAGCAAGCAGGCTAGCAGCTGTCAAGTTACATGGGTTTATACAGTTCCTCACTTTGATCAGCATTAACTCATTTATCATGGCCTTTGGTTATACTTCTATTTTTATTTACAACCCGCATTACTACGAGTCTTACCCTACTGATGTAAGCACAGAGTCATTTGCTCCTGTCGTTGAAGTAAAAGCCCCAGATTGCACCGATGGCTGTGGTGTTGGGTCTGAGGCTGGAGCCCTGGAGCAGTGGCCATGGTTTGCACTACGCTGCAACGGATTCAAGTGGATCCCTTTCAGCAGAGCCACAAGAAGAAAACAGATCTACCCGCCAAGGATCTCAGACCACACAGACTTACAATTAACATAAATTAAAAACTTGGCCTGGGATAAGGTTAAGAGGTTTTATGCTTTAAACACGTCAATCTCACGTTTCTCTTTCTCTTCAGAGATACAGACAGAAGCGAATTTGCACCACTGGAACAACAGCGACCACCTACAGGGCCCAGCAGATGTTATTTTCACATCTATTCACCAGTTCCTTTACATCTGCCGAATCAGTGGAAGCAGTGCTGTACAGCGCGTTCTGGAGAAGAGCCATCCAGGTCGCAGGGCCACTCTCCTCAGCTTCCTGAGGCAAAACTGAAGCCTAGCAGAGGGATCCCCAGAGTTTTCAGACCAGACAGGCCACCTACCTCTCCTCAGCAAGAAAAAAGTTTTGTGCTACGGCCTCACTGTGGGCCTACCGTGCATGTACATCACAACCACTCTGTACACGAGCAGTACGTATGATGTCTTTGTTAAGAAAAGGAAGCAACATGTACATAAATATACCAATTGGTGGTGATAATGGGCTATCAGCCTGGATGCGGCTGCTGCCCAAACAACTTCTCTAGCCTGAGCTCTGTTAAAGAACAGGGCCTGCACTGGTTGAGCCACCTGCAAGTCACAGAGCACACACACCAGAACGTGACTCGAAGGGGCTCCTCGGTAAATACACAGAAGCCGGGAAGCAGAGCTGCAGCTTACTCAGTGAATGAATGAACCTGGGAAGTGCTGCTGTAGCACAGGAAGGGAGCAATACACAAAACCTTGAGATGTTACGAGACACTCAACTAGCAAATTGGCTGCATTCCAAGAAAAGAAGGAACTGGAGACTAAACGTCGATAAAGGTGAATAGCCAGAATAACAATGCATCGATACGTCAAAAACATTTTGGTTTCTAGACAGTAAAGGAAGTGAGCCTTAACATTTTTTAGACAGAGCCCTAAACCCATACTTACCAAAGCAAGTGGCATAAATGTTGGTGAAGTATTAAAGCCAAACATAGCATTTTGTACACTTGAAACCCATGAGACAGGGATTAAGAAATCAAGCCTGCTAATTTTTGAAGCTGGTTGCTGTATGCATTACAATTAGGAACACATACCAAACGTAATCCTTGCTCTACGGTATCATTTAAAATAGAAGAAGAAAAAGCTGTAGTACGCCTGAGACAGAAATCTTTGGTAAGATTAGAAGAGAAATGAAACCAGTAGGATAAAGGAACACACAACTATTAGACTTCTACTCAGGAACTCCGCCACAGAGGATGATGGGGCATGGATAAAACTGAGATGCAATCTATACAGAATCACAGAACGACTGAGGTTGGAGGGACCTCTGGAGGTAATCTGGTCCAACCCCCAACTCAGACATAAGTACACTTCATTTCCCATTACAGCAAGCTACAGAACCTGAGGATTATGATTCCAGCATCCTCAGAGAAGTGCTTATCCTCCATTTGAAAATAAAATTTATTTTGCTTTGAACTTCTAAAAACATCTTTGAGCTAAGAGCAAATTGGACAAATTTCAGCACAAATTAAAACCATGAAAAATATTATGGAAATATGACTGGTTTGGGTTGGAAGGGACCTTTAAAGATCATCTAGTCCAAGGTCCACGACCCCTGACAGAAGTAGAGACACCTCGCACTAGATCAGGCTGCCCAAAGCCCCACCCAGCCTGGATTTGAACATTTCTAAGGATGGGACATCCACAGCTTCTCTGGGCAACCTGTACCAGTGCCTCACCACCCCTTGTGATAAAAAAGATTTATTTCCAATATCTAACCTAAATCTAGCCTCTTTCAACGTGAAACTGTTGCCCCTTGTCCTACCACTACAGGACTTGGTGGAAGTCTTTCCCCCCTTAAGTATTGAAAGGCTGCAATAAGGTCTCCCCACGTCTCTTCTCCAGGCTGAACAGATGATAGACATCATCTTATTTCATATTTAGGAAAAAACCCTAAGTCTAGACAAACACAACATTAGAGAAAAGTTCAACGATGGTCTACAAGCAACCGTATTTTGCTGTGGCATTTCTGCCGCAGAACAAGATACTCCTGTTATAAGAAGGTAAGCAAGAGCCAGAGGGAACAAGTGCACAAAATCCATTCCTATATGTAAATGAGCATTGTTTTGTTGAAACGCTCCCTAGAATTGTTACTTTAATTAGTGAACCATGACACATTTTTCCCATACCGCCATACAATGCAACAGGATGGGAGCAAAAATGACAAGGGAGCAGCACTTAAATACATGGCAAAATCCCAAGGTTTTAGGAAAATTCTGGCTGGAGATTAAGAAAATGATGTAAAATATGGAAAACAAAGGGCTTTTTATGCAGTTGCAATCTATTAAAAGAACTTTAAGTGCAGTTTTGTACAGTGGCAGGACTAATTAAACACGGATTGTATTAGTGGAAGAACGTATGTGAATGCATCAAGTGTGTGTCACTGCAGGATGCAGAAAGGCTGGGAAGGCATAAGGAATTCTCTTCCTTTACCAGTAATAGTAAAGCAAACTCAACAGAAATCAGAAGATGTGACATTGGCATCTTTAAAATAGGAACAGGTATTTTCTGGTAACTGTTTAACTATCTCTAGATTTAAAATTTTCAAAAGAACCACAAACCCTGTAAGTGCTATTGACTACTGGGAGTGAGAGAATTAACAATTCTGTTAGAAAAAAATATATATATAAAAATCAAAAAATTTGCAAATAGCACAAATACTAGAACAAAAAATGGTAAAAAATATTAGAATAGTACAACTTACTCTACCCCAACTGCTGGCTCGTAGCAATGTGAGCATCCCCTGCCAGGTCAGATAACACTTTAAACCATCTCACTCACTGCAGTGAGTTTGTCAAGACACTGATCACTGAATACTACTCAGTACTGAGCTACTAAAAATGGATAGGACTCAATTGCTTTATACTGCTAATACAACCCGTGAAATGAAAGCCATCACTCTTTGATTCACACAAAAAGCACATAAGCCACGTACATGAATTCAGAAACAACGTAATACTTTGATGAAGTCAAACCCCTTCACCAGCATAACTCAGGAAGGCCCTTCTCTCTTAAAATGTCTGCCACGTCATTAAAAACATAAGAGTTTCATCCTTTAACGTCAAAGTGTCCTTTAACAGTATATTACACTTATGTAAACTCTTCAGTGACTAAGTGAAAACTCAACATTTCCCAGAGTCCTAAATCAAGCCATCTTTTTTCCAAGAGGGTGAGAAGAAAGGGAGGAGTACACATATTGTAGTCTTAAACACTGGACACTGGAGAAACAATAATAGAAAAAGATCTTGCATCAGCAAGATAACTTCAAAACAAAATGAGGAACAGAGCCCAAAGACCATATTTCATATACAATATTACACATTTCTGTCAAAGCTTTCAGTTTTTCTCTGGCACATATGAAAACACTTATTTCGGTAACATTTGTAAGAGGAATTGAAAAATAGCTTAATTAACTTTGTTTGAATCCAAACGGAGTGTTTGGCTAGAGACTTGCCACTGTTTATAACTATAAAGTCAGCAACCGTTTCCTCTAACATGCAACACCTCTACTCTCATGAAAAGAAAAAAAAAATAAAGTTTATCCATTAGGAAAATGAGGGCCTGTGATTCATTACAGCACAATTACTCCTCACCCTTGACACAGAGATCCTTAGAGATGGAGACGGACTGGGTTTTCCATTTGTAATTTAAAATTAGGAATCTGTGTTGCTAGGTGCATATTGAAGTAATACCTAGCCGAAAAGCGAAGACAAGAGTTCAATTACCACCTAGGGAGACTTCATGTGTGGCCCTGGGCAAATTGCTTACCACAGATGATGCACTTTCTCGTGAAACAGCTGTAACAGTACTTGCATATCTGAAAGATCTGTTACAGGGATAAATATACAAAGGAACACTAAGGCAGAAAGTTGGCTTCTCAGAGTGTGCAACAGCTAGAAAAACAGGATGAAGCCTGCACATGAGCAGCAGTATCCTATTGAGGACATTGCTATGTCTGTCTCAGCTAGCCTTCATGAAGAGAAAGCAAACTGGCACAAGCAATTTGCATGCCTAGAATCTCAGCACTGAATGTATTCTTAGAGTAGCAGGTCCCCTGCATCCTTTCTGATGTCACACTAAGAAACTCTGAAATCGTACCCAGCTTTCTTTAACCCTTTTGCGCCACCAAAACTGAAACAACCTGCTTCCTTGAATCCATTACCTTTCAAATGACCAATTCCTCTGAAATTCTTTAAGTTTCACAGCCCAGAGGTCTGAGAACCCTGGAATGTTTGTACTGCTCGGAGGTTCAAAGACAATAGCACAGGTAACACCAAACAAAATTACCTCTGAAACACTGATTTAACCGAGTGCCTAGGTATACACTTCAGTTGTCACATCTCCAACTGATACCTGCTCAACTAATGTGCTTTCATTTGAAACATAGAACGTAAGAGACAATTTGGTTCACCAAATCCTGTTTTCTCCAGTCTGGAAAGTCGCACGATCATCACACAGAACTGAAAGCTGTTAGACACTTTGAACTGAGAGGTATTTACAAAATAAATAATCTTTGTGGCTGCTCTCCCCAGAGTACATGCTGGATATTGCTGTTGATGGCAAGTCCATCAATTGTAAGCCACCAAAGCAAGGCTACTATCTTCACCTTATTGAGAGTTTTTAACAATTCACCCCCAGTATGGAAATATGTAACACAGACTCCGATATTCCTTTTTCACATAAACAACAAATAAACCCAAGGAAAAGCACAGAAATTGAAACAGTAATGTGCCAACTCAGTGAGGCTGTTCTGATCATTTCCATAAAACTGCCTGCTCCTACCTTGAATTGATTAGGACCTTTTCTGAACTTCTGATGTGACATTAGAAAATAATCTGATCTCCAATTTTAGAAGTACTGCTGATAAACCTAGCCATTTACAGCATGTAAGGGTACACCATCAGACAGGAACAGCGATTACCTACAGTTCTCATCAAGGAAAAGAACAGAATACATATTGGAGATTCTAGGAAAAGTCTAACTCATGAAATTTACTGTCACACAGCCAAACTTGAACCAGGAAAGTCCAGAAGTAAGGAAGATTGTTTAAAAGTACTGTTAGTCTCCTGAAATGAAGGAGACTGAGTAATTTAAGCACCTCAAAGATCAAGGGTGAGCTATGTACAAAGCATTCTTCGTAAGTTTGATGATTTCTGAATTAGGAGGAAACAGGAACACTATTCACCTCCTTTCTTAGTACAAACAAGAGGACATACAAGACTAGGTTTGGTATTCGTGTATCAAATACCCATCTACAAAACGAGCCATACAAAATGTTATTCTTGTTTCCTCTACTGACAGACAGCTCATGTAAGCAGCTGGACAATATCAGTAATATTTTTAGGATGAGTGTCAAAAATCACCGGATAGGTTGCCAGCTAAAATGACCATGTGAAGGTGGAAAATGCAGCTGGCTCTAGCTGCAGATCCTAACTATCATACTAGGCTCTTGCCACATACAGGCTGGCAACAGAGGCCAAACTAGTATTCCACTATGAAAAAGCAACCCTATGACTGCAGCAGAGGCAGGCTGTATTAGACCACATTGACCAAAGCACAGCTGAATATAAAATAGAATATTTCCTATATCCAGATAAACTAGTGGTGTGTGTTTTACTGCATTCTGTAAAAGATGGAAAAATAAGTCAGCAATAAAAAGAGGATGCAGTGTAGCCACACAGCCTCTTTCTTCCCACTTCTTTCAAGTAGCTTTCATTAAAAACCATTGCTGCTACACAGATTTCTCTTAGCTATCTTATTAGTCTTTCTTGATGAGAGTAAAACAAACCACATATAAATGGATATTGGTGCATATATATCCAAAGGAGAACAAGTTTCGTTTGTTGTTAACTGCAGTTGAACTTCGATCTCTGTATCAGGCTCATCTGTATGTACGGATTTGTGCAAGTACCGTAAAGTGCACGCATCATTCCAATCATGACTCTCGTCTTCCCTGCATCAGACAAAACCAGCTGAAACATTTTTGTTCAACCAGAAGAAAACACATACTCTTCTGTCAGCTAGATAGCATGTTAGAAAAAAACACACCGTAAGATATTGCCAAAGACAATTTATTACTCTAAATTGTAGGCAAAATACCTGACATTAATTGTGATAAGGTTAACAGTGTTTTCATCAGCATTACGTTTCCACAGACACTTTTCAGAAATCTTGAATATTTATAAATTCATGAATAAAACCATGCTGGTGTAATCCCAGAGAAGTGATACGCTGTAGAGTATAAACACTTTCACGAGTCACTTATGTTAACAAATAAATGACACCATATTCTGTTGGCTTTCTCTTGCCCTATTCTTCAAACAGGACTAACTAACTCCATAAATACTTCTTGCACTTTTTTTTTGCATTTGCATTAAGACCTCTGGCTTGCAGGTAACTGTCTCATCTCAGCCTATTCCTCTGGCTGACAGCTAGATAACACGCTCCACAAAAACAAGCACTGTTCTTATCTATTAGGTTTATGTGACAAGGACTTGGTAGCAGGAGGGCTGCAGGGGTGGCCTCTGAGCAGAGCCCAGCAGCTGCCCCATGTCAGTGCAGAGCCAGCTCCAGCTGGCTCCAAAACGGACCTGCTGCTGGCCAGAGCTGAGCCAGTGAGCAATGCTGGTTGGGCCTCTGGGACAGCAGATTTAAGGAAGGGGAAAAATAAAGTGCTGCACAGCAACAGCTGAGAGAGAGGAGTGAGAAAAAAGAGAGCCAGCCCTGCAGACCCCAAGGTCAGTGCAGAAGAAGGTCTGGATGTGCTCCAGCTGACAGAGGAGCAGATCCCCTGCAGCCTGTGGAGGCCCCTGGTGGAGCAGGCTGTCCCCCTGCAGCCCATGGGTCCCACATGGAGCAGATCTCCACCCTGCAGCCCGTGGAGGAGCCCCTGGGGGAGCAGGTGGATGTGGCCTGGAGGAGGCTGCGGCCCATGGAGAGCCCCCACAGGAGCAGGCCCCAGACCAGAGCTGCAGCCCGTGGAGAGGAGCCCACGCAGGAGCAGGGGTCTGGGGGGAGCTGCCGCCCGTGGGGGACCCGTGCTGGAGCAGTTTGCTCCTGGGGGATGGACCCTGTGGTACGGAGCTGTGTGGGAGCAGTGCTTGAGGAGCTGCTGCCTGTGGGCAGGCTCAGTTCAGGAAGGATGGCATCCGTGGGAGGGATCCCACGGGGAGCAGGGGCAGGGAGGGACCGTGAGGGAGCGGCAGAGATGAAGCATCAGGGACTGACCGCAGCCCCCATTCCCTTGCACTGCTTGGAGGGAGAAGGTGGAAGAGGGTGGATGCGGGGGGGGTTAGTTTGCTTTTAGCTCTCATTGCTCTAGTTTTATCAACTGGAAATAAATTAATCTTCCACACGCTGAGTCTGTTTTGCCTATGATGCCAATTGGTGAGCAACCTCCTTATCCTTATTTTAATCCATGAGCTTTTTTCACTGTATTTTCTCCCCCTGCTCTGTTGAGGAGGGGGAAGCAAAAGACTGGTTGTGTAGCGCTGGGCTATCTACCAGTGTTACACCACAACATCTCAGGATACCCAAGAGCAAATCTGAGAGACATGATTTCTCATCACACATCGCCTTTAACGAAATAAAAAAGTTCTTTACATCTTATGTGCTTGAAGCTTACCAGTTTGAAGCTTACCACTAGCAGCAACTTCGTTTAAGGCATACTTCCTTACTTTAGACACCTTTTAAACTTCTCCGTAAGCATTGGAAAGGGCTATATGGTGTCTGACAGTAGTAGTAGGGAACAGATCTTCACAACCCAGAAAAGAAACTGCTTTCTAAAGCCCTTACTAACTCTGTGTTCAGGTTTTTGTGTCCAGGTGTGGCAGCAGGGGTGGCCTCTGTGAGAGGAAAGCAAGGGGCTGCCCCGTGCCAGCCGCAGACAGCTCCAGCTGGCTC
Organism: Oxyura jamaicensis; assembly: GCF_011077185.1. Lineage (NCBI taxonomy): Eukaryota > Metazoa > Chordata > Aves > Anseriformes > Anatidae > Oxyura > Oxyura jamaicensis. The sequence goes on along the minus strand of NC_048895.1, from coordinate 70,198,081 downwards.
CAAGGGCCCCACCGCAGGGTGCAGCTGACGGTACCTCCGGGACAGCAGGGCTAGGAAAGGGAACACCAAGGTCAGAGTTCCCCTGCAGTTCTGCTGCAGCCCGTGGAAAAGCCCACCCTGCAGCAGATATTCAGTGCAGCCCATGCAGGACTCCATGCTGGAGAACAGAGATACTCCTGAGGGAAGTGCAGCCTGTGAAGGGACCACAGCAGAGCAGAAGAAAGATGACAGAAGGACGGAGTGGCAGAGAGCAGCCAACACACACTGGCTGCAACCTCCCCCTGTCACCCTCCATGCGTGGAGTACAGGACGGGGTGGGGTGGTTTGGGCAAACTCTGGAGTGATGGATGAAGCTGAGCCTGGGAAAAGGGGGAAGAAAGGTGTTGGTTTATGTCCGAGTTTGCTTCTCATTACTTGAATCAATTTTAACAGACAATAAATTCACTTAATTTTCTGGCTGTCGACCTCAGAAGCCTAAAAACTATTTCAGAAGGTTTGAAAAAGGTAACCAAGCAAAACAAGTCCTTGTGTTAGTTGACTTATACTTGCTACCAAGTAATCTACAGTTTCACCAGAAGATTTCAGTGTTTTCAGCTGAAAATATCTGCTTTAAACTTACTCAGAGTAGAAGTTTCAGCCTACCCACATTAACTTAATATAAAGTAGCATATGCCCTCAGTGCCCGAGGTAATAAAAACTTTCTGTGCACCATTAGCATATTTGACCACAAACTTTTCATAAATTAGCCATATTATTGTAACTTACATTGAATACCATAATGGTATAAACATTGTCCATTTGTTGTATTATAACAATAAAAAATGATGTGGAAGAAAGTAATACCCTTTACAAGGAACCTATCTAAAAATATATTAGTGACAGATATGCTTGTTCATTAGTCTTCCAAGAAAGGCTATACACAAAGGCGCAGGATGTTTGGGACATTTCCAAGTGTGGGAAAAAGAAACTCCAGCAAGCAGGCCGGGTGTCAAAGTACTCTAATCCATTGTAGCATTTTCAAACGATGCTACAAATTGAGATTGTACATATCTCAAATCCTTCTAAGTTTTCCCTAAGGATTCTCGTGCTAAGACCCTTCAGTTACACGAGGGAAACGCTTTTCAGCCAGCCAAATTCGATTCTATGGAGCTGTTACAGAGAGAGCAACCCCACAAATGGCTTACGGAAGCTGTATTCCTGAAAGCTGGTGGTCTGAATCCCAAGTCATCTTGCAGAACTGTAAATCCTCAGCAGCTCTACAGCTTGTACCATAAAAAGCCACACACTGAAAAAACACTCCATCTTACTGTCCCCCTTTCCCCAGGTCTTTTTTTACCTCTTTGCTGCAGTTTAACAGCTGTTTGATGATTATCATACTTATCATCAATAGGTATTCATGAGTAATATAAGAGGTACTGTGCAAGTGCAAAAATAATTGTTTTGACCTGTAGAAATAAAAGCTTCATTAGAAAACTTATATCCAAGTTATAGTATTTTTCTGTATCATTTTTTGTTCTGATGAAAGATCTCTTCCTCCTTTACCCTAAAATAGCATGGACTATAGAAATCACACATTATTTCTGTATATTTATTTTGCTTGCCATTCAATTACTAGATAGCCTCCTTGCTTGACAAGACACGAGGGTAAGTCTTATACAATAAAAAAGTCCTTGAAAACCAAAGCAAATGAAACTAGCTCTTTTTGCACTTACTCTTCTGCCCTCCACCCCAGATTTATCCACTAGGTCTCAAAGAAATCTGTACTGTAGCTTTTTGTCTTCAGCTGTGAATATAGTCCCCAGATCTCTACCACACCCTCAGCTGCAGTTTCTAACAAGCTGTTGGTTTTTCATTTACTCCAGGTAAACAAAGATCTAGACATCCACTAAAGTCAATAGATGCTAAGCGCATGCACAGCATCTGTCACTCTCCCAATGTGATCTTTTCATGCCTTCATCTGATCTTTTATATATTACAAAATATGTAAATGAATGCTCTTTCAGTAATACAGCTGGTGTTACTATTTTATTCTGCACATTTTGCAATACTATTAAGTATCTTACTTCCTATTTCGGTTTCTTTTGTAACATGCTACTTCACTTCCTGATCTTGAATTAGGCATCCATCCCCCTCTTTTCATCTTCTGTAAAGTCTGCTGTCTCTTGGCAGCACTTGAAGGGTTCCATGGCTTTCTGCCTGCTCTAGCCTTTCTTTCTGCAAAGAATGCCCAGCCTTTGTAGCACTCTTATCTTAGGCTTGTTACAGTCATTAATTGGTAACATACACACTGTTCTAGTTCTTCGCATAATTAAAATTGCAAGGCCCTTTTTTGTCTCAGCGTTAGAGAAAAAAATATTAAACATTTGAGCACTTTACAGAAAGCATGTATCCAAAGACTGCTTGCCTTGTACAGATCATTTCATGTGGTTGGCTTGTATTTACTCAATAACCTTCAGAGTGACTGCGAAGACTGGATGCTTCATTTGCCAAGAGAAGGTATTTATAGCCATGTCTGCATTCTTTAAGAAATGTTTAAGAAGTGTTATTCAGAACTATCTGTTGCTAATGCAGTATCACCCAATGCAGATATTCCTATTTTACAGGGTCATCTCATTGGCTATTAAATTTTGAATTGTTGAAATTCTGTGCACAGCACTACTCAAATTACTGATCACCTTTCTGCATGGAAAACAAAAGCTCTCCCTCACACATAATTAAAAAGAACAAGGGGGGAAAGACAGCTAACAATCTAACTTCACATTTTAAGCTAATACACTAAATGCTCAGAGTAGAGGGAGTACCTCATACCAGTTCTTCCCCCGCATTGCTCTGTTCAGATTTAACTCCCATCTCCCCCTGCTTACTCCTTTTCCTAGCCCAATGACAGCAGTGATATGTAGGCAGTACGTTAGAACACCTTCTAACCATAAATCCACAAATTAAATCTTGTCTAACAATCATAATCACTTCAACTTTGCTCATCCTGCAGTTGTAAAAAGCAGTAGATGAGGGAGCTCTTAGCCACACTTGGAGACAAATCACTGCTCTCCTGGCAACATGACTACTAAGGAGAGACTTCTGAACTACACTTTTTGTTAAGGTACTTAAGTATCAGTGCCCTAGGTTTTGTTTTCAAAATCAAGAGGAACGAGTACCTAAAGTAATGCTCTTGCATGATTGTCTGTGTTAGAACAAATTGCACAAGTAGGTGTGTCAATCTTCTTCTAAACACATTTTCTTCACATTTGACCTTAAAACTCTAAGATCCAGACTAAAACATTACCAAAAGCAACAGAAGTGTGACAGATTCCTTCTGCCTGATGTGTTGTCAAAAAGGATGTTTAATTCTCATCACCAGACCACTGCTTTTTCTAAAACGTAGCTTTCTGTTAATGCTTTCAGAGATCTGCTCTTCCATGAGTCAGGACACCATGCTTCAGAAGCTCCCTCCACCCTATGTTCTGAAAGGCCCGCAGAAGACTGAACTCGGAGGAGGAGAAGACAGAGTACATGTTCCTGGGGAATTACCAGCACTGCTCAGGCTCCTGAAAGGTCACTGTGAACTCACGACTCAGACAGCTTGCTAGGATTATACCTACTCGAAGACTCTTAACGCCATTATCATTGACAATTTAATGAACTGTGTATCCACATACTTATGACAGCAACTACTTGGATGACCACATTACTTGTTAAGTAGCACTATGTAAGGAGACCGCTCATGTATCTGATTTTCCTTTAATGTAGCACATTGTTCAGAGAAAAACAGGGAAAAACCTGGGTAACTGTAGAATCAACAAGAAGAAAAGAGAAGTTAATATTTTCTGACAAAGTGATACGTGACACTATTAATAACATCCTTTATGAATTATTTTGAAAATTGCTAATTTGCAAAGATCTTGAGATGAGACTGTTTCTAACAAATTAGCTTTAAAAACCTACTTAGATTTTTAATTTTCAAATGTATGGCATATTATATTTCAAGTCAGACAAGTTTTCACGTGTTATAGTTTTTTTTTTAAATCATGTCATTAAAATGACTCAGACAACTGGATTTTTTTTGAGCTGCATTTTCATATTATTTGTGACTGAAAACAGGTAACAGATTCTCTAGCCAATTAATTAAACACTAAAGTAACATTGTAAAAAAGTAACATTATTTGTCAACGATGATTTAGCATTACTTGAGATTACAGTATTCAAATATTCTACATAAAGCATTATGTAAAAAAGTTTTAATTGCTCTCGTTGTATAGAAATACTGTTACAAACAAGGACTACTAAACTACATAAAAGGAGATGCTTCATTTTCATCCCATAAACAGTCCCATGGAAGTCGACGTGAAAAGACGAGTGTGGGCACAGGGTTTTTTTTCAGAATTAAGGAGTTCCTGAATACATTGCTGTCAGATTTAGCGACAGCAATTTCACTCTAGAATGCTTAAATTTAGCTTTCTTCTCAAGATTTACTATACATATGTAGCTATTCCAGTCCTTAACACATTTAGTGACGTCTAAAATTAAGCAAAGCCAAATACGGCCATCTAGCCACACATCCTTAAGTAAAACTTTTCCTTCAAAAAGAAAATCTGAGCAATAATAGGGATTTCTTCAGCGGTTTTGTCTGAAAGCATAACTACAGTGTGCAGCAGGCCACCTGCCCCCCCAGGTTTTCAATAGCTCTCCCACTGGGATCCTGCTAGCATAGGAAGAAAAAAGCAAAAAGCACATGGAGTGGGGGGGCAAGAAGATAAAGGGAGAGACAAAGAAACTCAGGGAGAAGACAGGAAGGAGGAGTCTGAGCACAACAGGAAGGACAGACAGAGCAGTCTGGCAGATAACCCTGACACCACACTAAATCCAACTTGCAGCTCAAACAGCCCATCTACCAAGAGAAACCTGAACAAACTGCTACTACCTAAGCCTTTGGCTCCTCATGTTCTTTCACAGAACCTTAGCTTCACTTGGTGAGGAGAGAGCTGGAATCTGCAAGCAAGTCAGAGCTGCACCCGGGTGAATTGCTTACAGAATGCACACATCTCGTTTGTCACTGTAGTTAGGCCTTTATGCAAGTACAGCAGGCACCAACACAGAGAAAGACTCATCACCGAGGCAGATGAATGTCATTCTAAAACAGATATTATTCCCACCTTTCTCTTCGAATTTTATTGGGGCTGAATCAGTCATCAGTTAAAAAAAAAGGCACAGAGTCTTTTTTACACTCAATCATCCAGAAATGTTTTAGAAAACTGCTACACATTTCCGTGTTTTAAACATTTTTAATTAAATCATTAAGCACAGTAGTAATATAGAAACTTAAACCCTAATACTTTGTGGTTGAGACCCCGCAGGAGTTCTAACAGTTCTAACTCAAATATTGGCATTTTGGAATCTCAGTTCTTCACGTACAAGACAGTTATGTTACCTCAGCCCTGACTGGTGGGAGTTTCACAAAACATTATGAATACATCAGTATTACAGGAGAAAACCTCTCAGAAAGTGAATGCTTTACTTGGAATCTGTTTTTGACTGTAGATGGTAAGATTATGTCTAGCAGTTAAATAATTGGATAAAATGTCACTAAGTACCATGTGTTAATTGGTGGAAAGAATGTGAAAAAATAGCAGCTGATCCCATTATTGAAAACCATTCTAATGCTTTCACACAAGGAAAATGAATTCTGGCATACCTTCACACTATTTAGTGACTGCAACCCTGGCTTTCTTTTAAGAAGGAATTTACACACATCAGGCTGATAAGCAAGGACTGCAGAACTCCTACAGAAGATGAGGAAAAGATGAGACAGGCTGGCAATGGGGTTGGGGAACTAGTTAAAATTTGGCAGTTTGGAAGAGGATGAACAATCTATTTCAATTGCCCATTAAATGCCACCAGACAGACCTTGCTGAGCTAGATCAAGAGCTAGAACAATCCACTCCTTCCTCATGACACAGGAGGACCAAAAGTCTTTATTATCAAAATTTCTGTTGGTATTTCCCAGGGCCAATAAGCCCGTATTTCTCTGCTGCTGAGATGTGGCTGATCTTTCCAGGTAGACTTCTCTGCTGATTTCCTACATGTTGGTAAACAGTTTAAAGAAGCAAATCAATTAACAATAAGGGATTGAATAACCAGAGAGTCTGAAATAGGTAAAAGCTGTATGCATTCAAGCTGAAAACATCAATTTATAAAAGTTCAAGGATGCTGGTTAAGTCATAAAATTGTTGCAGGAACCAGCAATGCATTACTACAACTTAGAGAACAAAGCAACCATGAATAGTACGATGGCAAGTATGCTTTACTGGTGTAAGCTCCTACATCAGCTCTTAAACGCATCACGTTTGAGAACAACTGCCTACCTACCACAAAGTGACTGACAGTAAATTCAGCCTCAGCACAACTGACACCTCTCCCTCTATTTAATCTTCTCAGTCATGATGAGGCCAGGCCAAAAATAGGGAACCTGGCACTTTACAAACTGCCTTGGGTTCGGCTATCTCCGCATCTGTCCTTCATTGTCTGTCTATTCTTTCTTGCACAATTTCAGTTCTGCAAGAGCGACCTACCAGCAGGAGTCACCTTGTGGCTGGAATGACTAATATGTCAGATTCCTTATGAACTTTAACCTAAACACAGTTTTATGACAGTACTGCACATTCAGCATCTGCACACATCAACAAGTGTATCAGAAGGTGAAACAATGAATGCAGCTGGTTGCAGAGATTTCCTTCCCACACTAACACAGCAGAAGCTCCATTATAAGGGTACGTAGATACACAAGGTCAAGCATTTGCTCACTGGTTAGTTTTTGCAAATTAAAATGTCACATTTATGTAAAAAGATGTATGACTGTACTGTTGAAAATATGCATATTCTAATTTATTATGATTTAAAATTACTTTTTAAAGAGATTTATTAAAAACATCATTTGAACCTTGCATATAGTAAGCTGTTTAGATTTCTGAGTTTTCTGATTATGCTAAATTGAATGGAAAATATTTCAGTGTTCAAGATACTACCTCCTTCTCCCCCACCCCTGCTTTTAACATAAACACCATTTAGGAAGAAATGAAGTAATATACTGCTATATAAAACCAAAGTATTAAACCTGTTATATATGTTCCTTAGTTTTAAATTTTAGCCCCTTTATTCCTCTAGGAGAGGTGAAGAGGGGAAAAATTTATATATATATATCAGAAGGAAAGAAAAAAAAATTGTCTTCCTAGAATTTAAATACAAGATATTGCCCATGTATTTATACTGAGAGATGACATGAAATACAGAATGATTATTCTTTAGAAAAAGCAATTCAGCTGCAGAGACAAAGTCAGATGAAAATCAAGCTGCCACAGTCATCTGCTCTTGCCCCATTTCTCCACATCTTGTTTGAAACTGCAAAAGCTTTTGAACATACACACTAAGAACTGGGATGGAACATCTATTTAGCTAAAAACTCACCCTACAAAAATATCACCCTTTTCAATACACCAGTTCTCCAAGTCCGGATCACCATTGCCACTCAAATTACTGTGCCGGCACGCACACAAAGCTGCACAAGGCAGGTGACAGCAGTTCTTGCTTGCTCTGTACGGTACCAATGCCAGCAAAGAGACAGCTTAAGCAGCATTCAAAAGTACAACCTAAAAGTTCACCGCTTCCAAAGCAAAGGAAAGCATGCTCCTGTACTGCCACATTCTTGCAAGTGGGAAGGAACTGTCAGACAGTATGTACATCCATATGCACACAGTTTTGCTGAAGAGATAAAAAGCGGCATTTTCTGCAAATACAAGGAAATAGCAAAAAGGTCAGTTAGCCACATACTAAAACTTAACTGGGCAAACAGTCTTTTGTGAGGTCTTTTATTGGATATTGACACAAAACTCTTAAGTAGTACAAGTAGTTAAAAAAAAGAGAACATTCTCTAGATGCCCGTTGCTTTTCAAGCAAGCAGGTCAGACAGCAATTTACAACTGTTTTGGAAAATAGGTTGAGAAAGCAAGTAACTTCTAATGACTAATAAAATGAAATGGGATTTGTTCTACATTTGCAAGATGTAAACCCTACTATTCTGAACACTTGTAAACAACATAAGATGACTTGAGGTTCACGCTGAAAAAAGACCTAATCAATCCAGAGTGTAAAGTAAATCAAGTGTTACTAAAAGCAGAGCAACTCTGCCAGTGTTAATATACTGGATCGGAGTTAGGACACTGGTTATTGGATCGGAAACTCATGTTTTCTCCTTTTTTTTTTTTTTTTTTAAAGTCATGCAATCAAGAATTTTGCCAGTAAAGTTTTATATAGCTTGCAGTTTTTTATTGCATAACATAAACAGACAAATAACTAATGTTAAATCATGTGATTCTACTTTAAGGCAATGGGAACACAATACACCAAAATGAAGAAAGAAAGTACAGTTTCAAGTGCACCACTTCAAGACAAATTTCCTGAACACCTACTAACTAGAATATAGCCACAACTCCCAGACTGGTTAAAAGAATTAAGAAGAACTCAAACATGACAAAAATTTCATACAGTAAGATATTTTTTTCCCGCCAAAGTGAATTAATGCCAGCCTGGGGAATGTTCCTTATTTATGAAGATCTATACAATGAAAATAAATGGGGGGAAAAAAGTTCAGAAAAATCATAGCACAAGAAATTGGCTTGGCAGTGGAGCTTCAAACACATCTACACAATAGATGCAACGCATCCCCCAGGGATAGCACAGCACACTTTTAGTTACTGTGTCAGAGCTATAATTTATCAAACCACTTAAAAAAAAAAATGAAACAAAAGCAATCTAACTGTAATACCCCCAATAGAGGATCTGAGACACACCCACCACAATCTGTAGCTAGGCGTGCAAAAAGAACACCAGCTTACTTGAACATTTGGAAAAAAAAAAGTAAGTGTATTGTTAAAAGAAAACAAAACTTTTAACAAATACTGATGATAGAAATCAACATTGTGGCCTGCCATGTGACCAGGCTTACATTTTTCCTCCAGAGAAATTTGAGGTTAACCAACTAATAATTAACATCTGCACTCAACTGGAAGACATATAGCTCTAGGGATGTGTATTACAAAACACGGTATTTTCTAAAGTCTCTTTATTCTAGTTAAAAAGAAATACTTAATACTAATTTGCAGCTCATTGCTTATAAAAAGAATGTGCAGACAAGCTCCCACTGTACACCATAAACATGAATAACTATAACTTTCCTTTTTCTAATGGAAACATCTAAGGAAGTATTATCTAAGTTCAGATGGAAATAATGTGCTCAAAATAATTTTTAAAACTTTCCTGGTTCCCAGTCAATTATTCCAGCAGAGGCACAATTATTGCAAAAATAAGTAGACACAAGAAAATATAGTGATAATATTACTCTTTGTACAATTATCACACTGTAAGTAAATTAATCTGTCTAGTTACCTGCCTGCACTTACAGACCACATGCATCTTGTCTGTGTGAGGCTCTTTATTGGTAATTCCCTTTCTTGACCCATTTCACTATGTCTACTTGAATCCCAACTTTCTATCACGTGCTTTGTGCTACCATTCACTCCAGGAAGATGTTTCTGTAGTCCCCTGAGGACAAAAGGGTACATACATTTTCATCTGTCTAATGGTCAACAGAACTGGACTGTTTACATGAACCGAACAGCAAAAGGAGCCTCAAAACACCTACCACAGAAGTCTGACTTGGGAGGAAAAGGTTAAGTGTTCAGATAGAACCACAGAAAATAGTAGGAACAGCACTGGCATCTCTAACAGCCTGGATTTCACACATACCTGCTATAAGAAGTCAATTGAGTCTTTTTTTCTGGGTCCACAGACCTACCTTTTAAGCATGGAATTCATCCACACAATGACTTAAGCATTATGCTCCCTCTACAGTCAAAGAGGTACGGGGCAGATGCACACCTTCAGTGGGTAATTCATCTTACTTCAAGACAGCGGGTATGCAGACAACACCCCTGCAGTGTTTGGGGAGCACTGTCAGCTGTGCCAATCTAGAATTGGCTACAAAGCAGCATAGCGGTAAAAGATGGAAAAATGAATCCCCCACCCATGTAAATTCTGAATAGCACTTAACAGGCACGGTATGTACATAAAGTTTTGGAAGAGTTGGGTGAAATTTCAAGTTCTTCCCACCAGATGCATTTCTCTAACAAACTGTAGTTACCAGCCATGACACTGCATCAAGTTTCTTCCTATTACCATCCAATCTAAAACGTTACACTAAGATGTAAAGGAAACAAACTGAGCACCACTTGTCATTCTATCACTTGCCTTTGAAATTGAGGAAAAAACCCCAAATGATGTTTTCATAGGCACAAAGAAAATCGCTTCTGATACTTAATTTATGAAAATTTAAATTAAATCATAAGTTTCACTGCCTTCCTTAAGCAGAGGAATGGTCAATGGTTGTCACCTTCCTAAAGTTGCCTAGGGAGAACATCCTGCTTAAAGAATCAATGCCACAAGCAATACTTCATCAGAAACATCAAACACAACTTACTCTGCCAACCAAATCACAGTGATTCTGTGCTGTGAAGCTTTATGAGAAACATATGAAGACTGCCTTGATAGTTTGCCACTACGATATAATGTCTTCTTAGCTAAGTACTTTTTCAAGCCTGTCTTTTGCCCCCCTCAAAAAGGAGGATCTACCCTAGTTTTGTAGGAGTTTCTACTTGCATGAACCCTAACATTGGCAGGTGAAGACTGCTGACAGAAGGGGAACAATAGCAAGTTGTTCAGAGGTGGACGAGACAGAGAGCAGTGATCTCCTGGCAAATAATTTTTCCTTTATTAATCAAAGTATGAAGGGGTGAATAAATTCTATCCACACCACAGTTACTTTACAAGCTACAAACTGAATTGGTTACTTGCTACGGGTTAAGGTACGCAGACATCACACGTTTCTGGCTTATAACCAGCAGATGACAGCAGGTTGAAGCCACTTGCCCTTTATACTCTGAGCTACCCAAGACGAGAGCACGCACAGTACAGGCATCGGCACTCAGATCAAAAGCAGACACAAAAAAAGAATCCAATCCTGCCATGCTGAATTATTAATCAGCTGCATTTCTAAGAACAAGCCAGTCTCAAAAGCTGGATTATTGACGCAGAGATTACTCAGACTGTGCACTTAACAGCTACTTTCGGAAGGCAGTACAGGCTTCTCTGCTCTGTGACACTAACCTCTTTCCCCCTTAACGAGATACTAAGATAATTGCGGAGAGAAACCCTGATTACCCGAAGAGACATTTCACAGAAGTTACATTTAGCTTCCAAGCCTGATTCCGCTGTGACAGGGTGAACGGTGGCTGTAACACCAGGTGAAGATGCAACAATTGATTGCTCAAATGCTTTTGAAAGCGCAGGCATTTTGTTTTGCCTGTCATCTCTGAGACACTCACAAGTTACATCAGGGTTAAGTCACACATAACTTTACCAGGTATCAGCTGCTCCTGCCGGGCAGTTTGCCTTGCTGGTACTACAGGGTAACACCACGAGAGCGGAGCTGCAGCCAGAGAGCTCACACCAGCTCTCAGAGACAGCACGCCCAACCCTGTTTGTATCCCCAGCAGAGTGACTACAACATTTATCGATATCCCTAGTAACTGGGGTCAGGTGTTTAGATGTAGCTCTGATCAGCACAAGCCACTAAGTTCTAACATAATGCACGGAGGGAGGCTCACAGGAAATTTGATCTCCAGTCCTCCTTCACACGCCTATAATTAGCAGTCCACATTGCTGAGAGTGGAGCAGAAGCAGAGCTGCCCAGGGCAGCTTGGCATCGTATTGACGCAGTGGACTGATATTTAGTGTACTTTAATGTATGGGGGAAGATGGGATCATTGTATCTGCCTTCCAGATTATTGCAGACCTACAAGTTAACCTGGTTTCACAGCAGCTCACATGACAAAAGCAGGCCTTTCTAGAAGGAAGATCAATGTCCAGCTTTAAGAGAAGAGGCAGCTACCACTTTCCTTGAGCAGGCAATCCCAAATGCCTCACACTCTAAAACTCTTCCTTTCATGAGTATTTAAGATGTTGTCTAGCTTAAACTCAAGGTGTTTGTTCTTCCTGTGTTTTTCTCCCCTATACTAGAACTTCCAGTACAGAACTAGAACTTCCCCACCCTCCCGGTACAGCCTAATGAAAATGCGTCTTAGTATCCTCTAGAGGAGGACGGACAAGCACGTTTGAGCTCTCTTCTGATCTCCATTTTTTCAACATCACTTAAAATACATTGGTGCAGGAGTCAAGAAACACTGCTTACAACACGTTTCACAAATGCTACCTTCAACCTCCTTAGCATTCTCCTGTTTTTAATGTACCCAGAAATGACACCAGCTCTTCAGCACCACACAGAGATTCACTCAGCTGCTTGTCTGCAATCACCCCAAATTCATGTCACAGCCATTGTTTTCTATACAGTGGACACCACTTACATGTTTTGTTCTTATATACAATGTCACTCTCTGTTTGAATACCCAAACTTTATCAAGTGATTTACGTAACTACGTGTGACTGCTGTACTACTTAACTTAATTCTTTGCCTTCCTCAAACTCTATCAGTATTATACTTTAACGATACAAGTCAACTGTACAGTAAACTTGCACTAGAATAGCTTATTATAAATACAATAACCAGTAGCTTCTCCTGGAAAGCACAAGAAATATTTATGCTCCTTAAAGGGACTAGAAGTTAAACTTTTCCAAAAATGAGACTCCAGCACTTGTTCTGCAACCACATACTGTAATTCAAAACAGATAAAGCATACAGCACCAGGTGATATGCTCTATCTGGAAACTCTGACCTTGAATTCTCTGCATCACAGTGTAATTTTTTTTTTTTAAATCACCAAGAAGCAATTCTGCATCTTGTACTCTCAAAAAATTACTTTCCTTAGTTTAATTATAGTTGCAATGAATATTGCCAGAAACAACCAATAAATATACTTCATGGCACATGGCTCAAGAACAATAAAGCTGCAATAAAGCAAACAAACAGTGGAAAAATAAAAACATAAAAATGCATCAATTACAATATCAAAAACACATGGCCAAAAGCATGCAAGAATTAATGTTTATACCATAGAGGTAAAAAAGAACAAACCAAATGCAAAATGCATTGGATATTTAAAAGATAATTATCATTTTTAACTATATGTACTATATAAATGTGGCGCGTGTGTGTGTTCAAAGCAGCAGCACTGCAGCTGAAATATCTGCATGCTAGAATTTACGTGCAGGAAGAAGAGAGTACTGTCATGCTCTGCATCTTTGCACTTGCATTGAAGCATTCCTAGTTTAAAATTCTTTGGTACTCATTGCAATCACCAAAACTGACAAATGAAAATTTGCTAAAGGGATACTCTGCATCCTAAGTGAGATGTTAAATGCCAACAATCAAGTGTAACTTAATCTGAACTATGCAAATTCTACCAAGTGTTGGCTGTTTGCCTTTGTTCCGTGATCGAAGATTTAATCACTTACTGCCTTAATAGTATGTCTCTTGTCAAACTCTGGTAGTTCTTAGAAGTCTGCAATGCTCGAGTGGAACAGCTGTAGTATGTCACCATGAACAACTACGGTGTACCTCTGTTAGCAGCATTAAATTTCTCCCTTAACACCACTCGGTTAAAATCACGGTCCCTTACCCAAGCAGGTAACTGTCACACTTACATTTTTAGACAGTCACAAATTATGTCAGTACTGTCCGCTAATCACATTTCTGAAAAGACCAATAAATGTGAACTAAAACATAATCAACCCAGCCCTGAGCCTTAAATCACTTAAGTGCTGGGGGCAGTGCCATTTGACTCTTTCAGGAAATGGATACAAAAAAAAGCCTCAGCAACTAAATACCAAAAAACTATTAAACCTTTTTGATAGGATCATATTAGGGGGAGAGAGCCATAAAGCCAAACTGTTTCCATTTAAGTAACTTTCAAACAAACCCTTTCCTTTTAAAGCACACCTTTTAAGGATTAAGTCTGAAAGTACAACTTACACTGAGGGTTTAAGTTTGATGCAATCCATTAACATCATTTCAATTAAATGTTTTTAAAAGTTAAGGAAGCCATGTACAACAAACTTTTTAAAGAAAATTAAACCACGGAAATGGAAAAGCAAGCAATCTAAAATTACATTTTTTTTCTAAATCCAGTTTGTGACAATCTCTCTCAAACAGATGCAGAACATATCTTCACTTTATTTTTTCAATCAGCCCAATGATATTCATTTAAAGCTCAAAACTTGGTTTTAGTTTAGGTTCTCTGAATAAATACTAGGTAAAGTGGCTTTCTTTTCATTGAATACAACAGAATGAGTTGAACTACTTCAACAAAAACAAAGAACAAAATACTTTCAAATATAAACTAGTTGGATATTTTAATTCAACTATTTTAATTCAATAAATTGAAATGCAATACTTCTGTCTCATTAACAGAATCACAGAAGAGTTGAGGACAGAACATCTGGAGATCCATCAAGTCCAACCTTCCTGCTCAAAGCACCAACTAGATGAAAATATCAGCTAGCTCAAAGGATCAACTAGAATATGTTGGCCAGGACCTTGTCCAGTCAGCTTTTAAATATCTGCAAGGATAGATGTATGTGTTACTTTATTCAACATATTTTGTTGTTGTTTTCTTTCTTAGATTTGACTTGAGCTTCTATTTCAACGCATTTTGACAAAAGTTTAAGCCATTCCTTCACAGTTAACCTTTATCCTAACACAAAAGAGAAACAAGAGAAAAAGCAGTGAAGGTAGTTTTTCCTCAAGAAATTTTCTCTAAACTTCACAAATGAACGTGTGTATGCTCTATAAGTATAGCACCCTGAATTGACAATAAATATATCACCATGTCTAAACGTTTACACTATTTATTTCAGAAAAGTCACATCAATTCTAAGAGTTTGCTGCTGGTTGGTTTACTACCCATGTACATATGTACTTCTGCTTATTTCATTGACTCTGCCAGACTGTCTAGGCTCTGTATTTTTCAAAATGTGAGAAGTTGCATCATGGTATTACTTTCTAGATCTTGATGAACGGTAACAGTAAATAGTAAAAGCAGAATAGTAAAATACTGACATTTTAAAACATCATTATTGGCACTCAAATCGGCAAAGTTAAGAACAAGTTTGTTCGTACCTAAGAGCTGTTGCCTCAAGCTCTCTGACAAGCTCAAGTTGACAGTATTTTATTGGGCTGACTTAGTTTTAGTGTTGAATGTTTCTTTGCAATTACAACTACAGAACTGATTCTTATTTGAAATCAAAGCTAGGAAGACAAATCACAGTTCTACCTGTTTTCCCAAGTGCTTTCTTTCATGTCCTTTGGGATTGCTGCTAATATTCTAGGAAATCTGTCTTCACATATGATCCTGCTTAAATTGAAGGTGACAAGGAATAGCATACATTACACAAACCTGCATACACAATTCCATGAACAGAACTTTACTGATAAAGGTTTTGAAAATTTAAGTCTACAGAATACCACATTTGGAAAAAGGAATCAAAGATCTATACAAATTTAACACTACCATTTCAAATATTACTACATTTTGATCAATAGATGATCAAAAGCCATTTGAATTGAAAAATGCAAAAGAGTATGCACTTTCAATGTATTGAGAAAATACTAACAGTCATCACCATTGAGATGGATCAAAGTAAATCCACAATTTTTATCTGTTTAAATGCTACACGTTTTAGTAATAGGACGGAAGACATCCCACATTTAAGATACCCATAGGACTTCATTAAGCTCCTCAGTTCAGACTGATAACTGAAGAAACAACAATATCCAAATAAAATGCAGACATCTCACTGCATTAATCAAAGGGCTTTTCATACAAAACTACATACTACAGGTTTTTTCATACAAAAGCACGGGTAGTGCAGACCTAAAGAAAACCAAAACAACAAAAAGAACATTGGAGAGTTTTGGGACCAAATGTCAGCTCAAAATGGAAGTGGTCAAAACAAAGCAAAACAAGCCATTCATCTCCCAGGACAACATACACTATGTAAGTAAACAGGATGCAATCTCTTTATCAAAGCAACAGAGGTAAAACTTGGGGCTAACGCTATAGGTTAGCTATGAGATGTCATTTATGCATTTTGACTATACCTTTTAATGAAACGACTGCAAAGTAAACATTTGATACCAGTAAGTTCCATACTAATTGGCTTTCTTCAGTGGCTCTGTTGCTTTTTACCCAAGGGCTTACAGAAAAAGAAGCAGTTATAAGGCCTTTTTTTCAGCTGATGGCAGAATAGACGTATGGCAATCTTCCGAAACCATTGTTTTCCCGTGGTGCAACTACTAGAACAGTAGAAGCACTGAAGGAAAACAAAGACTACTAGAAGCTACTGAACATACATTTTTCTTCTCATTTTCAGAGACGCAATTGCCCCCATCACTTTGGAAATATCTGTTGTTTTATTCAGATGTACTGCTGTTTACCCCATGAGAGCTCAAATGAACCTGAACATCCAGGTCAGCCTTGCAAACCACCAACCATACTGCGATTCTGCTCTCTCAGTACCTTTTGCATTCATCCATTTTCCTCCAGTGGCACATTCCAGTTGTTCATGTTGAGATCCTCCAAGAGCCTTTACCAGCCATAATGCCTGATACACGTCCTTCAAGAACTGCAGCAAGAGGACTGGAAGACTACAGGCCATTAAGTAATTTTACCTGCATTGTCACAGCAAGCTTGAGTAGGAAATGTGCTTGAATTCTAATCTATGACTTTCCCAAAAGGCAGTAAATTTGAAAGCATGTGCAGGTTGTTAATATAAATGGTATGATACAGTTTTGGGCAAGAACCAAAAGCACTGCTACTAATTGCTTAGTGAAGGCACACTGTAAGAGAGCCCTTAAGAGTCCTCTTTAGAAGCAATTATTTAAATTTCCAAGAGTTGAAAAGAAAGGTTGTCTTCCTGAAGTCATGCAACAACTTCACTCTAATGAGTGTCAGGAGACAGATGAGTAAGTTTATACAAGTTCAGAAGCATACTCTCCAATGTCTCCAATTTTCTACTCACTGAGGTCTGTTGGACAGTTGCTGATGCAGATAACTCACAGTCCATACACATTACTAATTAAGAAAATGTTTGGGGGCTGTTGGAGTATAAAGTCACCATCATCTCTCAGGGTATACTCGATTTTGAAAAGTAAAAGGTCTCTGAGAACGCCAGTACGACAGAACACAAATATCTCATTCTTGGGTTGCAGATTTATGTAGCACTTGGATTTTATTTTCCACTACTAATGGTATGACTTTTACTTTAGATGTTGCAATCTGTTTTGCTGTCCCAGCTGCTGGCCCTTATGAGAAGAACTGAGTAGGTTTAATTCAACCCTCTGGATGATAAAGATGCCATTAACAATGAGTTTAAGAAACAACGGACATAGTTCAACTTGTTCTGGCACCCACAACAGAAGAAACTGGAAGTATTGATAGCAGAGACAAAGCCCAAGACAATGACGAAACAGAAGGGATATGTTTCTTATTCACAATTAGACCAAAAGGTAATGTGATAATGTAGATTTAAATTATTTCGGTCAGACTACATGGACAGCATTGTGCCAATTTATTAATTTAGTTTTCTCTTCTGCTTTATTTTCTTTTTACAGATATCAGAAGCATCTTCCAAAGTGTCACAGGAAATTGTTGGAACAAAACAAAAATTTTCGAATTATTTTCAAACTCTTACTGCTCTTTGACTTTTATTCTTCCAGTGAACACTCAAACACTTGGGCAACTGGAGGAAACACATGACCATAACCAGGAATAAATGTGTGTTTAAAAAGTATTTGCATAGTTGGGAAAAACAATTAGTGATTATTTCAAATCCTGATCATTTAACTTGAATATATCAAAAGTAAAATAAATGAGAAGTGCGTCCAGGGCAAACCACAGATCAACAGGTATCTTATACAGCATGTGACTTCTACATCAAATTAATGATTGATGGCTGTGAACTGGGAAACCAACCTGAAAACCCTGTATTGAGAGAAGGTAACGGTAAGGCCTGGGCAACTCTTAACAGAAGCTGCCTATAAGAACATCTGGGGCTCCGGCCCCTCGAGAGACAAAGAATTCCTTTGTTTCTAGGAGAAGTAGAAAAGAATCACCATCAGAAGTAACAAAAGACCTTGAGATCTAAAAACATAGATTAGGCTATTTTTTTCCTTTATCTTTGGTCAGAACATCATTCATCAGTGCCGCCAGGGGTATTTCTCCAGTGCCTTTTCTAAAATGAATGTCCCATCAAAATTTTTGAATTCTATTTAATATTACATGTTATTAATTTTCCCAGAAAAACTTTAAGAGAAGAACTATGTTTCTAACTCCAATGACAAAGGCAAACTTCCAAATACGAATCGTTTCAACCCTATGCCTGTAGAAAAATTGCTCCTCTGCCTCTCCTGTAGCATGCTATTCATAGATCTCTAAGCAGCTACTAGTCCAGACCAGATGACTGTAACAAATTCAAACACTTCTGGCAGAGGCATGCTTATTATTTTCCAATATGACTGTCTGCCAAGTTTCCCTGTCCAGGATTTTTTTTTTTTTTGTTAAAGAAAGGAATTGTGCGAGCCAAGCTATGGCAGGGACTAGCCTTCAAATAATTCTTGTAGAAAGTGGAAGTGCACTAGCATACACACAGCCCAGTATCTGAAAGGGGGTCAAAACATTAGAAGACACAGCACAATCAAAACTCAAATCTTCAGGAAACAAAATGCTGTGCTGTCACTCCTAAGTCATTTATCAGTACAGAATACTCAAACACCTTACTAATACATGTGCTGAAAAAAGCATAAACTTTAATGAAATAAGCTGAAATTGATGAAAACGGACATCTTTATTTCCCCTGAAAATATAGGTTTTTAATAACACCCTTTGTTTTATGACTTTTCAGTACATATTCTACAATGTCTGTTTCCACTCTATTTCTCATTACTTTCGTTGTACAACTCTGCACACAAAATTACGGCAAAAAGGCAAGTATCTTGTGAGGAATTGTTAGAGGCACAGCCTCGTACCGTTATCTTAACTTAAATGCCGCTGTGATTAAGACACCCTAGGGCAAGAAAAGTGGGGTGAATCCCACTTCAAGCACTCCATGACCTTGTACAAGTCATTCAATCCTCACACTCTTGATTCTACATCTACACTACCAAATTAAAAATCACCCAAGCAATTTACAGCACAAGTTCATTCACTAACTGTATGCATGGCACTCAGAAAGAAATACAGCCGTGCAGTCTATAAATGAGAAACACACACACGAATCCTTCCAAAAGAAAGTAGAGTTAAAAGACAAAACTCAAGAAGTCGAATGTATTCAAGGGGTTCTGCGTGTGATTCACTGTTTTCAGTCTGAACACAATCTTGAAAAGCAAAGTTGAATGAATTAGCAAGAATTTAATCCCATTTATAGTTACTCTAATGAGCAAAAATACAAAGTCATGACCAAACAACACAGATACTTCCTAAAACAGCAGTGTTTTGATATGGCAAGTCTTTTGATTTTTCTTGCCATTATCAGGTTTTCAGGACTTGGTATGTAAAATTCGGTTTGGGACATGAACTTCCCATAGGGAGAGGAGAAAACATTTCTGAAGTTATGACTGCAAGAAAAATGCCAATCATGTAAAAATTATGACCCTAAGAAACAAAAAGCTTAACCTCCGACGCAAAGCAGAAATAAGACTATGAGTTCTGTCTATTCTCCCCTACAAATAAGTAACTACCCTTGACAATTACGCATTAGAAGGAAACAGGACTCCAATTATTGTTTCTAAATAAAAACATTTGTAGCACATTTCCATAAAAAAAAAAAAAAAAAAAAAAGACCATAAGGGCAGAACTCCTGGATGCAGCCAGAAATACATTGATTTTACAGGAATCGTGAATGTTACATACTTTTAAAAACCAGGTCTTGTTGTTGTAGAACCCAATTAATGAGATAATCTACTGACAAACTGCTTTGCACCTGAGGAATTGTCGCTAGAAATTTTAATAACATCCCAAATATTAAGAAGCTGTCTTACAACAAAGAAAGATCTAATCCATGATTTCCTGCAACTGGCTAGTTACCAGAAATCTTTAACGTGAGATCTGACACGTTAATCCTGTTGTTGTGGCTGCTGCTGTTCAATATCCAGGGAATCGAGATCTCTGTTAAAAACAGACAATTACAGAGCGTTAATACTTGTGTTCCCCCTCAAAAAAAAGGCAGCCTATTTCTAAGTAAACAGTAATTATAATCTTTTACTACATTTCTCGCTTTTTTCCACATTTTGCTAATTGAAAATTGTGTTTTAATTGTATCTAGTTTCTTTTTGTGTTATTTCTCACTTTTGGAGAAGGTCACTCCATTTTCATCATGCTCTTTAGCAACAGTATGAAATGTCCAATTTTTTACAGATTTC
Source organism: Oxyura jamaicensis (assembly GCF_011077185.1). Lineage (NCBI taxonomy): Eukaryota > Metazoa > Chordata > Aves > Anseriformes > Anatidae > Oxyura > Oxyura jamaicensis. The sequence goes on along the minus strand of NC_048895.1, from coordinate 70,177,605 downwards.
TTAACCGGTTGAGCAAATCTAAATACAAAACAACATGAGTTCCAGCCATTACAAACCCTCTTTGGAGGAAAGCCTTTTGTCTATGATCAGGCCTACGCAGAAGTACCCCTAGGCCTCGTGAGAGATGATTTTAGAAGTCTTTTTTAAGCTAAACATTTAACCATAGAGGTTAGCGATGAGAGGCACTGACGGCCAGTTGCAACCGAGCTTCTTCGCAAAGTTCCTGAATGGAACAAAGAGCTCTTGAAGCCATTGCACAACCACAAACCCAGTCAAAACAGCAACAATCTTCACTACAGATGTGACCTGTGCTTCGTTAATTCAGAGCTGAACTTCAAGTAACTCGCAGAGTCGGAAACTACCTCAGATCGGATTTAATTCCGAGTTCGGGATGAGTGTACACAGAAGCTATTTGCCAGAAAAACAACGCTCCCTGCAGTTGGCGCCTTATCCTTTTACATGGCCAGCCTCCAACATCAACTTGGAGATTTCCTTCTTCTAAATGCTGGCAGCTACTAAAACACAGGTTGATGAAAACACACTTTTCTCCTTGTAATATATGTAACGTACCACGGTGGTGAATTCTGTTGGTCACCTCAAAAATTATCAGAAATAGAAAAAAAAAACAAAACACAAAAAGGTTAAAAAAAAAAAAAAAAAAAAGGACTGCTCTGCTTCCTTACATAGAAAAAAAGAAAATCCACTAAAGACCCACATATTCTTTCCTTTCAGTTCCAATCCTGGCTAGCAAATAATATCAGAGGATATAAAGTTCCTTTATATTGTGTACTAATAATCACAATACATTAAACGCTAAAATTAGAGAGTGCTTAAAACACAGCGCTTTGGAAGAAAACAATTATTGTAATCAGGCGCTGTAAAACGGCTGCTGTACTGCAGAATATGTAATTTCATTTTCTTTCCTAAAGTGATTTTTTAAAGACATGACATAGTTAAAACCACATTTAGTTCTCACATTTCTTTCAAAATGGAGAGCAATACAATCACCGCAAAGAGAAAAGAAAGATCTTTCTTTTTAAAATATAATCGATCCGTATTCTAACAGCAATAACAACGGTGGTTTTGTGTTGTTTTTTTTCCCCTTAGCTGGAACAAGGAAAAAATTCCCCAAGGTAGTTCCAGTTCCCTACCACTGTGACAACCACACCATGTTGCCCTTTCTGCTGGCATTGTAAGACTCAGCGTAGAAACATCCAGGCAAGTAGCAGCAGTGCCACCAACAGATTTGAGCTGACAAATCAGTAACAATAACCTGGTTTTAAGAATCCTTAGAAAACAGATGCCAAAAAAGAACTGGCACCACCTTTATAAAAGTTTACTAGAAGTAATTCCCTTTGTATATGTAACACTGTCACCCTTCCTTACAGTTATTTTTTTAAAACTGATTTTTTAAACATATTTTACCAAGCATTTTCATTTTCTCTAAGAAACCCACAGCAACAAATAAAATATACACTTCCAAGTATAACAACAAGAGGCTGCAATCATAACCAATCACTCCAGTAACTAAATATTGACAGAGCTCAAGATTTAGGAGATAGCTCTCCCTATCCCATTTTCCTCCTCACCTATCCTAAAAACACGCCTCCAATGATCACTGGATGCTGTAAGAAAATAAATGCTTGCAATCCAACACTTGAAGAATTTTCCAGTTATGACTTAACTGCGAGAAGAGTAAAAGATCAAAACTATACTGAATTTTAACATCGTTTTAACCACAATTTTGGATATCATGAGATTTGTAACAGCTATACTGGGTTCTATTCCATCAGAAAGACTGTGGTTCTGGGTATGCATTTAAACATACAATTTACAGATATTGAAGAGCCAGGCTTACACTCAAAATACCAGACCATATCTAACTTCATATGGTACGGTAATGAGTTCCTTACAGTAAGGAATGGCTTGGTATCTGTAACAAATCACTACATATTTGGAGAAATTTAGAAACTGTTTCTAATAATGCTTTGAAGAAAAAAAAACTGAGACTGCTTCGTAACTGCAGGTGCAATGGACTTCTAATTCCCTGAGTTGTATTTTTGTCCTCTGTATGTCTCCTCCTGCAATCTTCACATGAATACACTCTCTCCAGTACCAGCAACAGCCTTTTCTAGTGTTTTGATCAACTGAAACATAGCAGAATTCTTCTGCAGAGCTTCTGTAATGTGTAATATTTAAGAATAAAAAAGCAGTAGAAAATCATGTACCCTTCTCCAATTACTTCTTACAACATCAAATATAAGCTCACAAAATTCCCTGCAACATTATTTTCAGCTCTAGAATAGTCACGACCTAAATTATGCTGTAGTTGCACGAAGAACCCAGTTATTTGAGGGCAACAGACTGAATCTACCTCCATAAAAACAAATCCCCCAAACCTCCTCAGCTCTGCAAATGTATTTCATCAATCTTTCCCCTCCTCTTTCTCATTCCCTGCAATTCTAAGTGACTTCCTAGTGTAAAATCACTAGCATAATTGCATTTGTACAAAATCAAGGCAAAAAAAATGAATGGCTTCAGAACGCCACATTCATGCAAAGCGACTGCTACTGCATCAAAGTCTTGGACTAAAGTTCCAGGTCAATACTGCACATCACAAAATATTTAAAATTATTAACATAAAAAATGCAAGCTACTAGATTTGAAAGCTCATTGGAAATAATCTTAGAGACGTGTGCACATATTCAGATGTACAACCAAGCTTTGAGATTTAACTGATGGCTGCTGCAGAGCAGCTACAAAAACTGCCAACATTTTGTACGACAGTTTTAAACATTACTTGTGCTTCCCCCGACTGCTGTGTATCAAATTAAGTATCTTCAGATGATAAAAGCATTATAATGCAATCTTATTCATCAGATTTTCTCCTAAACCAACTTATCACAAAGTCTCAAAAGGAACTGAAAGAGACTCATTGACATTTCTGTCTATATTTACTAATGCTGCAATAGTTAAAGCTTTGTTTGCAACAAGAGGACAATATTTAGATATAGACACTTGATTAAGCGATGAATCAGCTTTTTACTCCAGAAACCCTATCCCTGGGCTAACGTGGAACTCGCACAGGAGTGAAAGACACGTATACACACCAGAGGATTAAAAATAAAAAGCCCAAGCACCACCCTGATAACCAAACCATGCTGACCTAGTTCCCACTAAGCCTTTACCCCTTCTTTAAGATTGTTTTAAGAATGAAATGTTTTTCAGAAGAATTTAAGAAGTCCTGCAGAAGGCTCGTAAATGGTAACAACGCTATGTCTGCGTGAGATTTGTCTACCGTGTAACAGAGAACGTAATATGCAACATGTAAATTATTCTGCTCACTTGAGCTGCATCCAGACTAAGAAAATAAGAGAGCAACTTCTAAAAGTGTTGCCTGGCATTTGGTAAAGCTGCACGTAAGGTTAACTGTTATGGTGCTCACTCAACTCATTCACAGTGAAGTAACTGCGGGTATCTGTGAGAACACAGGACAAGAGACTATTGGGCTTTCAAGAAATATCTCAGTCACCTGATTCTACTAGAGCATACTATATGTATATCACATGGCGTTAGTCCCTCTTTTAGTCACACACAAGAAAGTCCTTATTCAAGGTCCTAGAGGCACCTGTGCCACCTTCACTCTGGTCTACTGTCATTTTTCCATCACCATTTTATCTCCACAACTTTCTTTCCAAATGCCTACACTTCAGCTTCTCACCATGAAGGTCCTGCTATCAAAATATTAAATCTCTGGTCAGGAGGGTGTTGTAAGAAAGGCAATCGTTCATCCTTTAAAAACCATAGGATTCAAAATTTTGGTGAAATTAAACAGTCTGCTAGGAGTCAGACAGCTACAGAAGCCAGATTATTTATCAAATTAAAATGTATCATTGCTAGTGGGCTGTTTAAGGGAATGACATTCTGAAAATGCTGAAGATGACCTTGGAAAGAATAAAGCATTGCTGAGGTGTCCCCCGCCCAACGCACCGAGCTTACACAAAACGAGTAAGGTTTGTATGGAGGCAACTGAAGAATGTGACCTAAGAGCAAGCTACTGAAAGCATCATTTACACTAAAGAGATGATCACTTGAAGTGATTCATTTCTCTCTTTTTTTAATTTACACATCTGCCACATACATACTCGTGTTATGTGGACCCATCTATCTTCCTCTGCCAACAAATGATCTATTTTCTCCCGCATGCTTCACACTGCATCATCAGGCTTGAAGTCTGGTTTTATTGCCACTGATACATTGGGAAGATGAACACAGGATATTCAGAATTTGTTTCATTTGCATTTTCACATCCCTTCACCTACAAACAGCGATACAAGTTTTCATGAAAGCCAACAACGCAAAAGGTGCTTGCAAACTGCAAATCCTCCTGGGGATATTGTAGTTCTCCACGATGCTCCACACCTCTTGGGCAGTTCTCGCTACCGGGGGCTTTGTTTTCTTCCTCTTCTCCCACTGCACAGAGCAATAAGCCTCGTGTAACACCTCCTTTGCTTCCAGCCACCAGGCTGGAGAGAAGAAATTCCAGGGGATGAACCAGTCCCAAGGGCCAAAGCAAGTGAAACCAGCAGGGAGCAGCCTCAGATAACTGGTCCCTGTTGTTGCTGCTCCAACATCACTATTTTCCCCAGGCCTGGCCCTCAGCACTCTGTTTCGCCCGCCTCCCCCTCCCCACCTCACCTCACATGCTCTCCATATCCCCATCCGCTCCCGGCTTTCCTTTCAACACGTTCTTCCCTCGTCCTGTTTTTCCATTCAAGCAATCCCTCCTACAAAATTCCACTTCAAAATAATGACTAGCAATATCACCGCACCATCTGCTTTCCTAACATATCACTCTTTCTACACCTTTTAACGTCCCATTTCAAACAGAACACAATTTTCTTGGAGCGAGGACTACCCACCATTATCTGCACGCTGTCTGAAACAACCGGGTTCTGTTCTTAAGCCTTTCATCTTTATTACAGCAGTGGTTAAAAACACCAGTTTATTTCTTTGATTAGGCTTCCAACTGCTGGCATAAGAACATAAGCTCACCAAAATCTGACACGCTGGCACAATCTGTAAATGCTTAGCAAAACTTTAGTTCTTCCCACCCATCCTAAGGTTTTTGGTTTGGATTTTTTTTTAATGCAGACTCAAAACAGGAATCCAGCCTGTGACGATATAGGGTCACCTTTGCATGGGAATTGCAGGTTTACAAACCTGCCTAGTATACAAGAATACACAAATTCATGAAGAACCATACATAAAAAATGTAATAAAGAATGGCCTCAATTACCATGGCAAGTTAAATTACTTTATTCACAACAAATGCCATTTTGCCCTAACCAGGGAAAATGGGAGGATTTCAAGTAGTAACTGATACAGAGCATGGTTTTAGTCAAATGATGACTTACATGCAGTTATTTTGTATCATTCCCACATTTTCTGTTCAGGTGAAACACACCATAAAAATAGAGAATGTAAAAATAATAATTTTGGGGTCTATATAGTTATACTTTGAGATATCTACATATAAATGTTACAAACACTACAAAACAAACCTGGCTGTAAGCAGGAATGAAATGAAGCACACGTTCAGTCACCCCAGAAGATGATATTGTTAAATAAACGAGGAGGTAACAACAAAAACATGCTGTGGAGAAAGAGCTCTGAAATGGCCTTGACTTATGCTGTGAAGTAAGAAATTAAGTGTGAGGGGGAGAAGTCTTGCAATAACACATAGGCAAGTCCTTTGTGGTATACCCCAGAGGTCAATACTGGGCCAGTACCGTTTAACAATTACCTCAGTGACCTGGACGTTGAACAGGTGCACCCTCAACACGCTTGCAGATGATACAAAATTTGGAGGAGCGCCTTATACAGCAGAGGGTTGTGCTGTGAGATTCAGCAGGACCTTGCCAAGCAGAGAGGAACCTCAGGGAGACCAGAAAAGGGAACACAAAGTCCTCACCTGCAGAGGAACGACTCCACGCATCTGTACAAGCTGGTCTGAAAGAAGCTTTGCAGAATAGGACCTCAGGGCCCTGGATGAATGTGAGCCAGCAACACCTCAGCAGCATCCCCAGTTGCGCTAGGAATGCCTCCAGCAGCAGGTCCAGGGAGGTGACCCTTCTCCCCTCCTCAGCACTGCCAAGATGCGCAGAGCGCCGGGTCCAGGCCTGGGCTCCCAGGTCCAAGGCAGACACGGACACATTGGAGCCAAGGCATGAAGGTGACCAAGGGCTTGCAGCACACAAGGGGAGGCTGCGTGAGCTCCGACCCTGTAAGCCTGAAGAAAAAGACTGGGGGTGGGGGGAGTCAAGCACTGGAACTTACTGCTCCAAGGGAGGTTGTGGAGTTCCCACCCCTGGAGCTGCTCCAGGTGACCCCGCTTGGACAACCCAGATACCTCCAGGTCCCTTCCAACCCCAACAGTTCTGTGAGCATTAATCTGAGGGCAAAACCACCCTTCAGCTGAAGGAAATGCACAAACAGTTAATACTCAGAGCACCACTGGGTTGTTTTTACTGCTGCGATTTAGGCCTAACAGTAAAGACGGTTAAGCCATAGTTCTATAAAGCTAATTCAAACAGCTCAAATATTAAAATATTTGATTCCAAGTATTTATAAAATATTGTCAGTGTATGTCAACATAAGAAAGAGCCTGTAATCCCTTCTAATTCCTTACAGATATTAAAGTGGGTTTCACTGCTTATAAACATGAATTCGCAGAACCTCTTGTTTAATGGTCAGTGGATAAAAACACAACACAGAAGAACATGAAGGAAGAGTGATCTGCAATGAAAGCCTGTTGTAACACCTTTGCTAGGTTAAATAGGTAACTTTTAAAATGGAAACGTAAAAGCTGCTATATTGAGAACTCCACAAAATAACCTCCTCGTCTGGATAATAAATATAATAGGGGTGGCAGCAATAAAAATTTGTTCATTACTGATCTGAAGGCAGTACCTGCAGAAATGAGGGCTGAATCAGTTTCCAATTCCCACTGCTTAATAGGATTGGTGCTATACAGAAAACCACCTAGGTAGTTTCAAACACAAAGTGAACGACTCATTATACATCTCATTATACAAAACTCAGAAAACTTGTATTGTAAACCTCCCCTGAGGAGTAATGCCAAGTATTATGGATTAGGTGCAACATTACACAGCCCTTTCAATATTCGCACAGAGTATTGCATGTTGATATCGCACCTAAAATAGGACATGCAGCCTTGCTGTAGTAAACACTCGTTTAGTCAGCAAACAGTATAGAGGTGCGATTTGAATGTAAATCAGCAGTGGCTGCTCATACTCTCTCTGTAATTTGGGGGAAAAAAACCTGTCGAAGAGGGACAAGCCCAACCCAGCAATGGTACATGTAGTAAATACTCTTTCCAAATCTCTATTGGCTTTCAGTAATACCACCAAGAGCTTCCAGGAACTTTTACAGTAGTAATGTAACCAACTCAAAGCCAGGTTGCTGGCACCCTTCCCACACCCTCTGGATGCCACCATGCTGCCCTGGACGCTGGAACAGGCTGTACGGAGCACCTCGTGCTGACAAGAGCAGTCTCAGTAAGCTCAGAATGGCTGAGGTTGGAAGGGACCTCTGGAGATCACCTGGCCCAACCAGGACCTCTTACCCAGGCTCACGTCCAGCCAGATTCTGAATACCTCCATGGAGGGAGACTCCACAACCTGAAAATCAGAGAGGGCATGCACATGTACACCAAAGCCACACACGTGAACTCAGAAACACACAGGCAATGTTATGGGCTGCATACATACATGGGCGGTGGAAGAAGTTACCTGAAATGGCCGTCTGCATGCTGATGGCAGGACAGCGAAAAGCGGGAGCATCCAGACATCAAACGGCTCTGTAATAACTCACACGAGCCACTACCAGCCAGCAGGTGTGAGGTGTTATTTAAGCACTTGGCCAAAATACCCACAAACTTCTAATGCATCTTATAGCTGCTCTATAAAAAAACAACTCTTGAAAGAAGAGAAGCTTAACAAGCATGCATGAATGAAGCCTGTGCAAACGCTGGCATTTCAGGCAATCCCTTTATCTCATACAAACTTTTTTGATATTTGTTTAGATTCTTGCATATTTTGGGCTGTATCCTCATCCTTAAAGTCACTGTAGCACAGGCAGGAAAACAGTGCCTGTTTGTACACTCACAGATTTGATTCTTCCTCTGCATTCTGCAAAATTGTTTTCACCAGAATACACAGAGGTATCATGAGCAACAGTGCAATTACAGACTAACTATGCAGATTTCATGGCAGATCTTGCCAGCCAGTCCCTGGACCCTGTTAATCAAGTCTAGGCTTTAATGTTATAATTGTTACCATGACTATAACTTTTCTCAGCATATAAAGGAACATTATTTTGCTATTTACATGAATTCATCATGGGGCAGCGTAGTATCATAGAAAAAAATACTGCCTGCAGACAGTAACTGCTTCATTGTATTATCAGTTTTGCTATTGATGTGATGTGGGACCCTATGCAAATCCATTTTCTCTACCCAGGTATATCTCGCCATCTGTCAAGAATACGTTCCCGAAATGCATGATAGCGATTCAATAGACAGGGAAACAGTTTCTCCCCAAAGAGCAAGTTAATATAGAGGAGATGTACACAGGAATGTAGGAAAGGCACGTAATTTTAATATGCAGGGACGATACATGTGACATGGCAAAGAGAGGAAAAAGCAAGTCTATCAAGGGTCAACTTGATGTCCAACAATGACAGGTGAGGTGCAAGAGATGCAGGCTTGTCAGAGGCTGGCTTTGTGACAGCTGGAGATACAGAATGCTTAATTAAAAAAACAACCCCCCCCCAATCAAAACCACACAAAGGTTTGCTGCTAATTGGCCTGAGACTTTGATCAGCAGATCTCCCACAACACGAGACTGAATCTCCAGTGATACTGTCCAATCATTCCGAAAGATTTCAGCTGCTTCATCTGAGAACAAACTTCCAACATAAATCTTTCAGCATGAGCGTTCTTGCTGCCTCCCTCTGAACAGTTCGTTTCATTGTCATCTTCGTCCTTCTCAGAGGCACGCTGAGGTCAATCAAGTCAATCAAGGGGAAAGGACAAAAACAGGGTAATGACAACAGTTAGCAGAACAGGCTATTAAATGATCGATACTGGAAGTCTGAAAGAGGAGACTGAGAAGAAATGGATAGCATGGTGTTACCACACCTGTTTCCTTCTTCCAGAGATTTATCTTGTCTGCTCAGACTGCAAAAATTACTAAGCAGGAGCTGTTTCTCACTGAGTGTTTACACATTGCCTAATCCTGCCAACCTCAGTTGTGACATCCATGTGCTACTCTGGTAAAAATAAGAGAGACGACTATTTTCAGCCCAGCGTGTTATTTTGAGGAGGTTCCTCTTACACACCGAAACAGAAAATATTTCAACAAGCAGCCAAAAAAGACCCACAAGAAATATGTAGCAGAACTGGAAGTGGTATCTGAGACAGATAAGCTGCTTCAAGGGGTGCTGAGCATAGAAATGAGTTCCAAGTTAGGTATTGTGGACAATACTCAGTATGGACACGGCTACTTTGTGAAAAACTCGGGACTCTACAACAGCTGAAGGGGTTGTAGGCAGATAGTGCCAGTTACACATCTATTTTTGATTGAATTACAAGAGCACAAACATTCAGTGACTTGACCGAGAGCTACTCTACAGCCGCAAACAGAACAATGGCTATGCAACCAGTGGCTGGATTCTGATTAGAATATCAACTTTGTCACAGTATTTTAAGGTTTATTTAAGAAACTATTATAGCAAGCTCCATACACATAGGTACTTAATTTGCTACTTAACGAGTTTCATACCAGCAGAGCAGAATCTCACTGTTTATTCAGGCAGCCTCTCATTGCTCAAACACCTCAGCAGGCAATCTATACAAAGTAGGTAACAAATGCCTCCAAAGAAGGACAGTTTTTAAAAAATACAAAACAAAACAAAACAAAAAAACAACAAAGGAAACAAAAAACGGACTAGAAAACACACTATTTTTTAAAATCAGGTAAGTTACTGGCTAATGACCTCCAATCACACCACCGACACACCTCAAACAGTGAGAAGAATCTCAGCATAAATGCATTATTCCAAATTCCTCAATTCCTACTTAAGCCCTGTTCACATGTTATGGAAACTACAAACCTCTGGAGAAAAGTGAAACAAATGGGCATGAGGCTATTTTTCAAATAGCTCTTCAGAAGCCTGAGAAGCCTGCCACTGCCCAACGCAGAAATGGGATGCTGGAAGTGGAGCTACACTGTGCAGTCCCAGGCCAGTTGTACCTGGGTATATTGAGGGAGGAGAGCAAAGAGGTAAGGCAGAGGCATTAGCCTCACCACAGCAGCTGCATCCTATTTTGCATCCTCATATCCCCCCAGTGAAGGGACTGGAAGGCCGTAAGAGAAGTGCCCACTTGTGGAGAACTGAACATTGGAAGCAGGGGCAACCAGAAGGATCCCTGGCTGAGAACGCTGGGATAATGAAAGGAGGAGGCTATGGGGAATGGCTATCACTGGACAACGTGTCTGGAGTGATAGCAGGAAAGAAGGGAGGAAAAAGGTTAATCTTGAGCTGAGCATAAAAAGCAGCCAGTTCCTGTGATGAGCTCATTCCTTCTCAAGCGAGCAGCAAGGGAGGAGAGAGAGAGAGACACTGGGATGGGATCAGATATACAGCCCTACAGCCCAGCCAGGTCAGTGAAGGGGGAAAGGGGAGGGAAGAACAGAAGAAGATAAGCAGGCCCCCTCACTGAGTCATAGCAGAGCTACCGCTGCTGGAAGGGAGCCAGATCTGAGCTGGAGCCTTTGCCTCTGCTTTTTTCCTCTCGGAAAACCAAGAAACCAAACTCAGCTGCCTACCTGAAACACATTCAGACTTGGTTGGCTGAAAAGCCCTGCTCTCAATTATGCCCAGCCTCAGAAAAACTCGGGGCCAAAAGTAACTTAAAAACATCCTTTTCTTCAGCTGAGCTTTTGTGCTGCCCTGAAGTAAAATTCAGTCTTGAATCAGTGATTTCATAACACAAAATATAAAAATTCTTCAAAAAGAGACGAAGAGTGGCAGTTGAGGACAGCAGTCTTATGTTATCCCTCAAATTACACGCCGCTTTTTCTTAGGTAAATTTCTAATCTGCCTTCTCCAAAGTCTCTTCCATCAATTGAACAAACATTTCTCAGCCTAACAGCCTTCAAAGCAATTTCAAAACATGTACCTATTTCTGTAGAATTTATCACGTGTCAGCCTCAAATCGCACCCAAATCTGAATTCTGGTTTATTTTTTTTTAATATTTCAACTATCCATTTAAAATACCCATTATCGTGCACCAACAGGCATCTTCTGTGCGGCTTAAGAGTGTCCTCAGCTACTTGGACGCAGTGTCGTTAAGTGAAGTGATTAATTTAGCAACCTCAGCTCATTTATTAATGTCTCCCGTAACACGACACGTATTCTCACCCCAATTTCTTTATGGATGGATTTACAGTTTGCCTCTGTCTTTCAGCAGTTGAACAACACCTGACAAACATGCAGCTGAGCATTCAGATACTTCTTCAGAGGTAGTCAGTGAAATCCTGTGGAAAAACTCCAAGACCTTGAAATGGCCAAGAGCTAGCAGGAAATAAATCACAACCTTGATAGCTCCACATGCCACAACCCAGCAACAAGAACGACAACTCAAGAACCACCAATTAAAGAAATGACCGTTCATAAACAGAAATTCGATTTTCAGCATGCTTTCATTGTTACGAACAGGCCTTGCCTTTTCTCAAAGGTTTATTTCTTTTATAAAAAGCATTTACAAAGATTGCTAGCCAGCAGAACAGAAATACTGCTTGAGAAGATAATGAAATTTTGTTTCATAGTTAAGCATTACCTGGTGAATTAAAGCCTATTGTTTCTAAACATAAGAAGCAATATCACGAGCCTCCTTTAGAAATGCAAAGATGTCTACATCAAATAGTATCTATGATCTTATACAACAAAGCGTGAATTTAATACTGCTTTTACTGTATTACCACCACGGCAGCGTTGCAGCATTTCTGAAATTTTACTTTTTGCCCAATTCATTATGCCAACAGACGTGTAAGTCTGCTTTTCAAGCATCAAGCCACTAAAACGAAATGAAATGGCTTAACCAGCTAAGATGCATTCAAACAGGAATTCTAGCAGTGCTTCACTTCGCTGTTTGCCATCGCAGTCAGAATTTTGCTCTTTGTGTTTCACAGAAAAACAGAAAATAGTAGGCGGGCTCTGGGCTTAAGGAAAGTTTTGATTCCTTGCCTTTTGAGCTCTTATTCAGCAAAGATGTAGGACACCACAAGATGACTCGCATGGTCTTGCTGAAAAGAATGACATTTCTTCTTCTTCAAACGACCCAAAGAAGTTGTCGAGCATTATCACATATACAGCCCATTCTGGGAGTTCATTCCTTCGTTATTTTTAACTAGAAGCCTCATTTTACCTCCCCCAACCACCTTTACCACAAACCACTTTAACTTTGGAATGGTTTGCCAGTACAATCTCTAAATCAATTGTTAAGTATGGGATTACAAAAAAAGCCCTCAAAGATAAGAACATGGGCAGCTTTTGTCATTCATACACCTCTCTGAACGCAGAAGAAGAGGCAGAAAGAGCCCGTGCCTTCAGAACCAAGGTCCATTGCTGTTCCCAGACACAAGATACACTGCTGCCAGACGTTTAACTTTCTGAACATCTGCATAAACCACTCGCGTACACCAATCAATCTCCCTTCACTCAGCAGGTGGGGTTTGGAGCCTGGTCTGAACCTGACTCCCAATTAGCTGCACAGCATGGACGCGCAGCTTTAAACGTACCAAGATTCGTGCAGAGCTAATCATGCTGGAGGTGCAGCAGCCTACGCAGACGTAGTGGTTTGCTATCATGCAGGCAGCGTGGCAACTGAACACCTGTCCTGCAGGCAAGACGTACACGTTAAACCCAACAAGAAGGGGCTGTTCTCCTCCCGACCAACTCACGTGAAGACAAGCATCACGGTGCCCGTAAACCAAACAATAAGCACACACCGTTGCCCTATAGGGTGTATTACAAGTTGGTTTTACCTTTTTTTATTTTTTTTTCCCCTCAAGGAAAACATCAATATAGACGTGACTGTACTTGATTTCATTTTATATTTTGACTCTCCAGCCGAGAATCAGATAGCCCTCTCTCTGAGGTTCTGAGGTCAGGCACTCTGCTTCTGACAATGACTGCTTATTCCCAACACCTCTGCAGACAGGCTTACAGGCTTTTTTGTTTTGTTTTGTTTTTTTAAAAATAGAGATGCAGTAAGAAACTGTTGAAGACAATGAACAAACATTAGGTGGAGAGAAAAGAAGAGTGCCATAAAAAAGTTTAACAAGGAAACGCAGAGAGGATAGCCAAGTCATGCTTCCTTTGCAGACTATAGTAAAACGTGCTTTCTAACCAAGATGAATTAGAAACACTTCAATTATGCAAACTAACATTAAAGCTTATGGTTTGGGAAGCCAAGGATTTCCTACTGTGTTCCTAATAGCTGGACAACGAAACTACTGCACTGTTTACTTTCGGATGCCACATTCATGATATGGCATAGCCTAAACATTTTCTGTAAAGAAAATAAGCCTTAATGAGTTAACCACACACACGCACGCACGCACACAAAGCCTGCTACCTGCCAGACAACCTCAGGCTCTACATTTTTTAATAATGAAATAGCTACTCATGCCATTACATAAATATTATTACATAATATCTCCCTTTGTATGCAAAATTAGAGCTACAATAAAACGGGCCCCACTACCTCAATATTGTATCTATTAATCCCACTCATCCACTTTGTAATTTTGGAGCTGGAGATGCACCAGATCACACCAGCTTTAATACCTCGCGTTTCTCCATATCTGGGAGCAGATAATTGGGGAAAATGAAAAATGTCTGGTCTGCCATGTAAGTGGATGAAGGAAATACGCTATTGCCAGGCTGTTTTATTACCCGTTTTTTGTCTTGCTTAATGTTTAATGTCTACGAGCGATCGGTTTTTCAACGCGTCGATAAAACACGGAGAAATACCTTAATCCCCAAGGTCAGCCTTATACAACGTAAGCATAAAGGGAACGTAAGCGATGACCCCTTAAACACGTCTACCACCTCGGAGAGGAGGCTGTTGTCTAAAAAACACGCCGATTAACGCGTGGGGGGGGGGGCAGAAAGGGGGACGAAGCCCGTGCTGCCGCGCACCGCGCACCGCGGCCGGCCCCGAGCACGGCCGGCTGCGGGCGGCTGGCGACGCGGGGCAGCCCCGGGGGGCAACGTGTGGCCGGCGGCGGGGCCGTGCCCGTCTGCACTGCAGCACCCGCCGCCGCCGGGGGGAATGATAACGATAACGGTGATAATAACAGTAATAATTAAAAAATAAACCGCGGGGTGAGTGCTCCCCCCTCCCCCCCCCCCTTCACGGGGGGCCGGCAGGTGAGAGGCGGGGAGGGGAGGGGAAGGGAAGGGGAAGGGAAAAGGGGAAGGGAAGGGGAAAGAGAAGGGGAAGAAGGGAAAGGGGAAGAAGGGGAAGGGGCCGCGACCCAGCCACAAAGAGCAGGAGCTGCCTCCCCCCGCGCCGCCGGGCGGGCGGCCACAGGCCCGCCGCCAGCGGGCCCCGCGCCGCAGCGGGTGAGGGGAGGGGTGAAGGGGGGGGGTCTGTCTGTCGGTCTGTCTGTCTGTCTGTCTGTCCGTCTGTCCGTCCGTCTCCGTCCGTCCCTCTGTCGGTCCCTTACCTGCGGGGGTGGCGCCGAAGACTCTGACGACGGGCACCCGCCCGGCCGGGGCCTCTCGGAAGTGGGCCTGGCAGGGGTCCAGGCCGGGCAGCGGGCTGCCCATGTAGTAGTCGGCGGTCACGATCCTCACTGAGAACATGGTGCTGGCCGCCGCGAGCCCGCACCGACACCGCCTCCGCCGCCGCCGCCACCAGCGAGGCGCGCGACCGGAGCCGACGCCGAGCCCGCAACGGCTCCGGCCCCCCCCGCCCCCCCCCCC
>NC_048895.1:70059671-70162123 GCF_011077185.1 Oxyura jamaicensis | reverse complement strand
CGCGGGCGCGACCGCCGGGGGGGGGGGCGCCCCCCGCCCCCCCCCCCCCCCCCCTTTCCCCTCCGGGTCGTTTAGGGCCCCGCCGGCCGGCGGCGCCTCAGGGGCGGCGGCAGCACCGCCAGCACCGCCGCCACCGCGCGTGAGGCCTCGGCTGGCCGCCGGCTGCGCGCTGCGGCTGCTGTTGCCATGATGATGGCGTCACGGGCGCAACCATCGCGGGGCGACGCGGAGAAGGGAGGAGGGGGAAGGAAGGGGGCCGCGCCGCCCGCCCCGCCCCGCCCCGCCCCGCCCGTGCGTGAGGGGAGCGGGGAAATGTCCGCCCGCGGCTCGGCGCTCGGCCCAGCGGGCTGACGGAGGGGCTGCGGAGCCCCGAGCCGCCGATGGCGCCGAGGGGCCGAGGGGGCTGAGGCGCAGGGCGGGCCCGGCCGCCATTTTGGACGCCGAGCCGCCTCGCTGCGGGAAGGTGAGTGTCGGCACGCTGCCCGGCAGCGAGACCCGAAGGAAAAATAAAGCAAAGTTCTTTCAAAGGCAGTTCTTGCAAAGGCAGACAGAACTACACGCGGCGGCGGCGGGAGGGGGCAGCCGGGTGGCGCCGTCCCTCGGCGCTGCCCGCCGGGGCCTGCGCCCCCTGCGGCCGGAGCGGCGGTGGGGGCGGCTGCGGCCGGGGCGGGGCCGGGCCCTCACCTGCCCGCGGCGGCCCGGCCCCCTCGTTAGCGCCCCGCCGTAATTTGGTGGGCGGGGGGGTGCGAAGGGGGTTCCTCACGCCGCCCCCGGGCCTCCAGGAGGGTGTGCTTGGCGGTGCGCGGCTGCCCTCCTAAACGGGGAGGGAGCCCCCGGCCGCGTCCCCCTCGCAGCCTCTTGGTCGTGGAGGTGAGGCGTGGGGGAGCGGCAGCGCGGAGGGCCCGCCCGTGAGAGCATTCGGCACGTTTACACCGAGCGGCGCCGTGTCACGGCTGCGGGCCAGAACGGATGGCAAGAGGCTGCCTGCGAGTCTGTAAAACCCGGCAAAAGGCCGACGTGCAAAACACGTGTTTCGCATTTTCCTTCCATGTGTTTTGGGTTTGGGCTTAAACAAAAGGCAGGTCAGGCGGTTGCTACCCTTCGTTCTTTTATTGTAATGAACAGGAAGCTTGCCTGCCTGCTCCGAGGGTAACCGTTCAGCTACTCCTTCTTTGTAAGCTGTTTATTTTCACTACCTTGCCACTGTGTCCCGTAAACTCATTTCTATGCAAGCAGAAACAAAAAGTCGAACTAGCTAGTCTTCAAGAGATCTTGTATCATAAAAGTAATTGAAATGTGGCCGAAACCAAGCTGTTTTCAACTAAAGAATAACTGAGCTACAGCTTCATTTTCTATTTTTTAATAGATATTTACTTTTTCAAGGCTAATATTTGGAAAACCTTTGGAAGTGAAAAAATGTTCTGTAATGATTACTGGAATTGAGCGAAGACCAGTAAATTACTCGGAGGTTACCAAGCATGTTACCAAATAAAGCTTTTAGCCCTTCCTTGCTATATAATACGTCTTGTACTGCTGCTTAATTAACAGCATTTCCTTGATTTTTCCATCGGACTTCAGTGTGGACATGACTTCATTCCATGTTCTTGTCTTTCTGTTCACATGATGGTAGGACTTCCTCAACTTTGTATCTTCCAACCGCGTCTTATCGAAGACAATAGGATGCCCAAAGACATCCCAATGTCTTTGAACGCTGACAGGTGTGCTTTGGCACCCCTTTCTGCCCAGGTGTAAGGTACTACAGTATCAGCAGTCCACCTCTGTACTGGGAGGTGCCAATCCAGTACCATATTCTGTTATACACATAGGCAGCAGGACGAGAGTGTAGCTGCACCTCAGCTGGGCTGGAATATAATCCAAGGCGTTTAAGCTACTGGAAGATTCTGGCTCCTTCTGAACAGGTGCGGTGTATGAGGTGCAGGCACAAGTTCACATCTGCTAGCCTGGCTGAAGAGAAGGCAACTGCCCGTGACAGGTTAGCATAGATAGCTGGGATAACAAACTTCTTAGAAGCACAAAGCAAGAGTCACTAAAGCACAATCAGTCTTCTATTTCATTACCCCAAAAATTGTTTATTAAATCAGAGAGGGCTGTGTTTTTAATTAGGAGGAACTGTTGCAAAAAGGAAGACAGTGGGATTGAGACAAGAAAAGTTGGTACCTAACCAAGAGCCAGCTTCCTGTTCCTACGGGCTATTCAATTTCTGAATGTGTTGCAAAGCACTTTAAGAAAAAATTAAGTGTCTTTCCTTTTTGATGTAAGTAGCTTGATCCAAGTCTCAGACGTGAAGACATTTATTGGGTACTTCCTCTGAGCTGTACTTCTTCAGTTTCTCTTCATTTCTTAGAACACACTTCGACTGCAAGAAGGATATGAAAGTAGAATAAAGAATTGTCTGCAAGGTCACACCGGGGTAAGAATGTATTTTCAGAAGAGGTTTGAGTCAGCAGTGTCACGAGAGGTCCCCTGCCTCCCTCTTCATGGTAGTGCAAGTATTGGAATAGCTGCATAATAAATTGGATTTGGGAACTGAGCCAGGTAAAAGTGATCCAACTAAAAAGTTGGGGTTATATTTAACCTAGATCGGGTCCCTCGTCTGCCTCGTTATGTAGGTGTGTGAGTGCCTGCGCTTGCACAGTGGAGGAGGCAGCGCAGGGGCTGAGTTTGAGCAGCAGCGAGGAAAAGCGAACACTGCTCGCAGCAATGTTGGCTTGTGGTAGCTTAAGTTGATCGCTCGTTTAAGTTGCCGAAGTCAAAAAAGTGTTGATGGTATTGTCAGTAACCCTTACAGGAGGTGATGGAAACAAAGTCTGTTTCCGGATTTTCCTACATTTCAGCTTGTGTCTCAGGGTTTGGCTTTAGTACATGCTTTATTTGTTGTTCATGCATGCGTATATGCGACTATCACATACACATTTCGTCGTAGCTGATCCCTTATTACCTGAAGATGCCAACATCCTAGGATGTCAACAATCGCAAAAGGAAGCGTCGCAGTTAGAGAGCGCTGCCGCCCATTCCCCCTGCTATCTTCAAACTCTGAATGGACTGACTCTGTAAGGTTTTAGTCAGTTTTAAAGCAAGTCACCCCCTTTCTCTGCTCCTCCAGTTGCTAAGCAGCAGCTGTTCTCCCCATTAGCCAACCACGTATTTGCATGAAAATAATCAAGCTCGCATATATAACTGCTTCTAATCATGCAGTTAAACAGCTGTACAGTAAAAAATGGAGTGTTAGTAGTATTAGTTATCACTGTAACTGATTGCTGTTTTAAACGTTAGGATTTCCATGTAGAGTAATATCAGGACAGCTACGCTTTTTTTAACAAAAGACACATCAGTCTTCTTTCTTTTAATCCATGCTATGTGCCTATTTCAAAAAACTGTTCAAAAATGATATCCGCAGTTCACAAAAAAAACGACAAATGCAAGTATGAGCAGTCAGCTAGCAACTAAGCATGGTAGGGGGCAGGGGGAAGCCACCTCTTCCAAATATCTGATTATAATAGCAAGATCCAAAAAAAATGGCATTGAAAGGTTAAAGTATCACCCAGAAGGTAACATTTTGTACAGGACATCTTAACTTCATAACTGACTTACGTATCCATGTTTGCATTCCTATTGATTTCCAAGACACTGCGTTTTTTGAAGATCTGTGCTCTGAAATCTTGGAGTGCTCTCTCTGTCTGAGGAGGCCCTGGATTTATTCCAACTATATTGCAGAGCGAGAGCCGGGTGAGGGCTGTATCTTCTCAAGTGTCGATTCAGCTTACAGAAACACGGTTTCTGCAGGGAGAAAACCTGGGCATACTGATCTGGAGTAGTATCTGCTATGCTCAGCGTCCCGATCTAGACGGTCTGCATTGCACAGGAACTGAATTTATTGGTGTGCACCACAGGCGAAGTGAATATAGGCTGTATCTTCAGACTGACGTATTTGGTGCTATGCTGTGTAGTGCTGGACTACTAAACTTTGACATACTTTGCCACGTGTAAGAATCCATAGTCTCGTGTTAGGCTCAAAGCTGTCTAGCAATGCTAAGAAAGTATAACCTAAATATTCCCCTGTCCAAAGGAGTAAGGGTCAAGTCTTCTCTCAGGATTCTCGCTTTGGAGTCCTTTCTTAGTGTTGGGTACCTAAGCCAAGTACAACCTTGATCTTATCTGGGAGATGAAAGAGCAAGGAAAGCTCTCTTTCTTCTAAATTAGGCAGATATGCGGTTTGAAAACAGATAAGCATTTCACATACGAGTGCCTTAACAGCAGGTTAATGGATAAATCCATGTATCCATGCAAAATACTAGGAAAGATTAGTTTCAGACTGTCTTTCATGTTTTAAGAATGCTTATTAGACTGCGCATCTTAGGCAAGGTACCCAGGAAAATTCTTCATATGACAGTCCTGACAAACCCTTCTTATGCTCTGGGTGGGTAGGCCTGCTTTGGCCAGAATTTGAGGCAGCGTTGTGTGTGCCCATCGTAGCAGTGGAAAGTCAAGTGCTGTGTGGATGTTATCAGATAAAAATCGAAACACAGTATATGAACAGCAGGGAATTGAGCAACTCCCAAGGTACCAGACTGGCTTAAAGTGCCACTTAGGCTGCAGAATTCATTTGTGGAGGTAACTGTACTTTGGAAATAGTGCTTAAGATCCTAATTCAGGAGAACTCTTTTAAAAAATAAAAGTTCTCAGTAAACATATAGGGTAGGCAATTGGCTCTGAAGTACAATACAGTTGGGTTCTACCAGAAGCAGGGCAATTACGCCTTTCATTAATGGTCTTACACCAACAGTGTCTTGCCACTAGAAACCTGATGGGAAAACTAACCTAGGTCTCAATTACAAAAATACTGGAATTATCAAAGCAATATTTTAGCAAAGCCTAGTGCCATATGACAAATTCAGTGGGAAACATAAAGAATTGCTAATAGGAAATGATAGTAGATGGTGTTGAAAAGAGAACTATAAAACTGGAAGTTGTAAGTAGAGTCTACCAATCGAGTGTCTTTCGGTTAGTCTTATTTAGCATATAAGTAAGAGTTGCTGGTAACCTTAATTTTGGAGGAGAACAGGCATATGTAAGAAGAATTGTCTGGGTTGGATTTGTATAGTAGAAATATCATAATATCTTGCTTATAAAATGCAAAGTTTTGAACTTTAAAATAGCTGAAAATTTTTTAATGTTTAATGTTTTAATGGAAAGTTATGCAGGAATAACGGGTATTTTTTTCCCCCATCATTTTCAGGTCTTGCCTTGGCCTCGCATCAGAAAAACCTACCAGTGAACATGCGTACAGGAAAATGCTTAAGTATGCAAGAAAATGATATCATCTGAAATGTAAAAATGAATAAAGAATTACACGTATGTAACAAAGCAGAACTATACCGCTTTTTTTTTAGTTGAAAAAGTGTCCTTATTGATTTAACAGCATTAGGGTTACAAGCGTCATACAAGAAAATTGAAGGTAAACACTTCATTTTGGTTCCAGAAATAAGACGATATTCCTGATCTCATATTTATATGGTTCTGTAATGAGTTCAGGTTAGTATAACAAGAACACACACATTGTTAGGGAACAGCTAACAGTATAGTAACAAGTAAAGTTTATTGATTGTGTGTATGATGATGAGAAGTTCATAAATGAAATTTGATTAAGATGAACTGATTAAGTCTGAGGTAATTGAGGAGTAGTGCTAGAGCTGATTTTATTAGAGGTATTGCTGAATCATAGTGATTAAAAGAAATAAAACCCTTTCTACTGCTTAGGTCTAATGACTAAAAGTTGGGTATGGACATAAAAGAGAAAATTGTGTGTAATGACATCTAATATGTGAACATTAATGCTGTTTGTGGGAATGTTGTGCTTGACAGTGAGGGTTACTCGCAAATATTGGAGTGATGGGGAAAAAATTGAGTGTTTGAGTAGCTTCTGTTGTAAAAATAAAAGTCCTTGGTTTATTTTTACAACAGAGCTACCAGTATAGGCTGGATATGGTTGATCCTTTCATTGCCTTTCCAGGAGGAAATATGTGTAACTGGATGGGGTTTACTAACTTAAAATACGTATCATTTATTTGTACACATATCTATGTGTGTACGTAACCCTCCCAAACTGTTATTTCTGTTCCATGCAACGGAGCTCAGGCAAATGGTTGTAGGAATTGTTTTTAAATTAGCAAACATAACATAATTTTTCATCTTATTGTTCTGATAAATAGCCAAAACATTGAGCTGATACTCTCCATGGAGGAATGTGTATGATGTGAACAGAGTTAGCCCAAATGGTTCAAGTAGTGAGTAATTAAAAAGATTTCATAATGGAAAATTTTCAAGTAGTGTAACTGCAAAAAGTCCTGTCAGCCTACCGTAGCTTATGTAGGCAAACATACATGCACTTACAGTGATTCAAATTTTTGCCGTTTCAATATGTGAAATGTGTTTTTGTGAATGAATCACAGAAATGGGACTGGATGGGAAGTGGTGAAACCCATTTCATTTTAAATGCTGTATTTTTTTTTCTCTTATGTGGTCTGACTTACGGGAGGCATTCCCCATTCATGCATCAGACAAAGCAAAAGAAGCCTCAGTCCAATATGACAGCCATCTGTTACCCAGGGAGAGACAGGAGAGTCACCATCAGAGTAAACTTAAAGTGCTGTAAGATTAAATTAGAGATGGCAGGGACCAATTAAATGCTTTGCCCATCTCTGTCAGTATTGGTTCCTGTAACATATGGGTGCATAGTTTATGCTGCAGTTCCAGATACCTACTTTTTTTTTTTCCATTAGGACAATTACCAGTACTTTAGAACTCAGTTTACATTTCCAGTATTGTCTGAATCTTTCTGTTCCTAGTTAATTATATGTGTATAACTTTTTATCACCTCATATAATTATTTTCCTTCTTGGTTTTTGTTTCTTTCAAATAATTTTCCAGAACAAGCTGAATGCTAAGAAAAATAGCATTTTGAGCTCTTTATTTGCCTACCTTAAGCTACGCTTGCTGAGGTTTGTTACATTTCCTTTTGAGTCTTTCCAGCTCCCAAAGAATTTCTGTTATTTTTATGTGAATTCCATCGAATTTGCTGAGATCTTTTTGGTAAAATGCCTAGAACTCATTGGTGAATTCCAGGTGTGGTTACAAGAAGTGTGGATGAAGAATTTATGGTTTATGTCCACACAGAGTCTCTTACTTGGTTTCAGGCATCCATGTGACCTCCATGTGTAGGGCAGAATGAGTTGCCAGAGGGTATTAATGTTTGGTTCACCAAGAGTCTTGAAGTGCTTAGTTGGTTGTTCACAAAGAAAATGTTCTACAGGCTGCCCTAGAGCTATAGAGAGGGAAAGTGTTATCTTCCTCCTCCAGGATACAGTGCTTCCAAGTATGCAAGTTAAATCTAAATTAGTCTTTTTGTTGGTATTCTGTTACAAATTTATTTGTAGTTTCTGCTTGCTTGTTATCCTTAGATCCTTTACAAATATTATGCCTTGGGGTTATTTCCATCCTATTGAATACATTCCAGAATACGTTCCAGAATATTTTTCTCAGTCTTTTCCATAGCAGTAGCTTGCTTTTTCTTTAACTTAACTTCATCTTGCTGTTTTCTAACTGCATTTGAGCCACACTAAATTACTTTGAGCTATCTCCATGTCCTCAAAGTTGTCCACATTGTGGCTGCTCAGAGATTAATGAAGATGTCAAAGAAAACAAGGCCTCATAACAGTTCCTTTGGCACCGCACACACACATACATTGCTGCATGTCCTTTTTCCTAGAAGTCTTTTATTTGCTGACAGTTTTTAGTTTTATCTTGAGCCCAATAATATTCACTGTTTTCTGTAAGCTTCAGAATTTTTACACAGTCCTTGCTTGTTGTATAATCGCCTCTCGTTCAGCACTGTAATCTATCCGACAAATTCTGAGGGATTTGGAGGTTTCGTGAGAGCACCAAATGCTTTCCTGAACTTGGAGTATGTAATATCTAAAGATTTCCTTTGGACCTTGTATTTTGTTTTGGCTTTTGGGAAGAGTGTTATTTGTTCTCTGGTAAGCTAAATATTGCCTAAGATTCTATTGTCCTTTAAGGCTAACATGTTCAGACTTGCTTGGCCTAAAGTTAAGCTTAGTGAGTTTAGTGTAGTTTAGAATTTCAAAGGTAGTGTTCTTATCTAGATGTTAAACAAACAAAAAACCACCCTAATTTTTTGTGGCAACTACTGAAAACCTAGTTTAGAAAATGCTCACTTAGTACTGAGCTTAATATTCTTTTTCTGTACTCACACTGATGGGCTTTTCAATGTTTTCAGGGGGTTGCTTCCTCCAATGCAGATCTTAATGGTAATATATAACCAGGAGAAGAAGAAAAGAATGGTGTACATAGGTTCAGATGTATCTTCCTAAAATGCAGAAAGCCACAGAACACCATGAAATGATTTAGTAGATACTATTTAGTAAATATCTGATATTTAGCCAGCAACTAGTGACGTTTTATTTTCGTGTGACATGCATCAGTTAACACAGTTGCACTTCCTAACTCTTTCCAAAATCAAAGCACACTTCCATTTAAAGATGTGAATACTAGTATTGATGCTAGTTAATAGCACTGTAGGCATTTTTAGATGCTGCTGGGTAAATGGCACATCTGGGAAAAGGCAATGCAATCAGAGTGGTTACAGGTAATCCCAGAAAGATATTACTGTAAGTTCTTCCAGAACCTGGTCTTCCTACAAACAGATGCCCTATATATAAATACTTGTGTGTGTGCTTGAGATATGTGTGTATACTTACTGTTACAGTCCGCTGATTACAGTAATGTCTGCTGAAGGTTGATGCTGCACAAGTGCAGGTCCCTTCAGCAGACAGACCTACCTCATCAACTTTGGAGTCTGGCAAATAAAATTAACTTTCTTACCAGTACGTTGGTTGTTTTGTATCTCAAAGCATGAGATAGAATACTGTTTGAGATACTTAGGAAGAATCCAACTTTGCAGAGTAGCTCTGTTACTCTAATGGGATACGGTAGCAGAAATTAGGAAATATTGAAAGGAAAGACACCATAATTATGTGTTTTGGTTATGGACTTCTGGTCAAGTAGGGAAATCAGATACATTCACTCTGGAAGCTGTGCAGTTAAGTGACTGAGACTTGATTCTGTTACAGTATGGTCTGTGTTGCTTGAGTAGTCTTGTAGCTGCTGCAGTTAGAAAAGCAGTGATAGCTGTTTTCCTTCAGAAACATTAACTTGATGGCTTGGCTAATAAGATTAAACAACACTAAGCAAAATCCTTAAAATAATACCTGCTGTGCCATATTCCAGTCTCCCCACCCACAGCACCGTCACCTTCCTTTTCCTATACTACTTCAAAAGCTATTTTGTGGAGATAGCATTTTGAGTAGTTGTGTTTCTTAGGACAGAACATAGGCTTTCGACCTGCTTGGTATTTTTCCTCTA
Source organism: Oxyura jamaicensis (assembly GCF_011077185.1). Classification (NCBI taxonomy): domain Eukaryota; kingdom Metazoa; phylum Chordata; class Aves; order Anseriformes; family Anatidae; genus Oxyura; species Oxyura jamaicensis. The sequence continues at coordinate 70,152,661 of NC_048895.1, read as the reverse complement.
ATGATTACGTCATTTGTTCTCATTAGGACCATGTTTTTTTTCAAATAAAAATTGTTGATTGAAAGTATTAACACACAAGGAAAAATAGGAAATGATTGTGTTGTAAAATGAAAGGGTATCAGATTGTTCAGAGAGGGAAGGGAGCCTTCCAAGAAGTGATCACATTCTCACACTCAGCTTTAAACACATTCTTTATCTTTAAAAGGAAACAGAAGAGAATCGGTCAGTAAATCAAATGTGGTCCTGGTCTTGTCTGTGAAACTGTATCATTCTGAAATAAGGACTTAGGTTTAGACATTGGAAACAACTGTCAGTGCCAAGACCTCTTGTGCTTTGAGAGAAGTGGGTATGTCTTTCATTAGATGATACCTTTTCTGCATCTCTTGATTGTTTTACTTCATCATTGCCTGAAGATAGCAGTTATGGTGGCTGTTGTGGGTGAATCTTTAGGTACCCATTTAAAAAAAAAAAAAAAAAGACTTTTGTACTGCAATGAAAAAGCTCTTAAAATCGGCAGTTTTTTTTTAATGTCTATTTGTTCAGAAAAGGAAACTGCTTTTCTTACCAAAAAGTCTCCACCTTGACTTAGTTGTTGTTGGCAAAAAAAACCTGCCCTGTTTAAAGATCACATGTTCTAGCTGCAATTTTTAAAATCTGTTTTTTGATAAAAAATTCACTGCCTGAGTTTCTCTCTATTGCTCCAGCACCAGATTACCAGTCAGTTCCCTAATTTCGTCTTTTTCTGACTGGTACAGAACTGCTTTTTGCCTGGAGTAATGCAAAAATTGGTTATTTTAGGCAAAAGAAAGCAGCAGCACCCATGCGTTTCAAATTCCTTCGGAGTAGCTTTATCTTTTATCACTCTTGGAAAGTATTAGCATTTTTAAAATTAAATGGTTCTGTTTAAATTTTGCTCAAATAAGGAAAAAACATGGAGGTAGTTGCTGAGAGGGATAAAGTGCACTACCTGGAAATGTGTGCTTTTCTTCTTATGTCCTGATGGAAAAGGAGATGAATGAGCATGTCAGAGTCACAACATTTCTGTAGATATTGTGTAGTTAGCATAATGTATTAACATGTCCTTAACAAAACCAAAACATTTCTAGCTAACTTTATTTCAATACTCTGTAAAATGAGAACATTGTTACTTCAGAGGTTACAAATTCCCGAATTGCTTGGCTTTAACTGTCCTGTGAGGGCAGAATTCATGATCTCCTCATTGGGTTCCTTGTAACGTTCTTTACCATATCTTACCTATATCCTGTGACCTAACAACAGGCTAGGGAGCTTGCTGCGTCTCCTGGTTGTCTCAGGCTGTCCCCTGAGCCTGTGGGGGCACTGGTTGTTACAGACCCACCCAGGCACTGTGAGTGAGGAACAGTCTGGAGGTCAAACTTCTTCCGTGGTGCCACTCTGCTCAACAGCACGGGCAGGGCAGCAGTGTCTCAGATGAGGTTTTGTAAAGGTGCCGATTTGCCAAACTCAGATGAAGACTTCTAGAAAGTGGTAGATTCAGTCCCACCGATTTCGTTCTTTTCAAAGTGCTTCAAATGCATTTATTACTGCTTGTAACATCCAAATAAATGAGTCATAAGGGCACTCGCCTAGGAGTCCTTAGACCTTCAACGGTACTATGTATGCAAACTGTATAATCACCGTTTAATGAAAATATATAAACAGGCCTGGGAGATTAAAGCGTCCTTATTGTCTCTGGCCTCAAAGTCTTCCATTCCCCAGCCATTCTTGGCAAAATCTCAAGCTGGAGCTAAGAGATACTTGGTATGCAACCAGCTGCTGATGGGGGTGCTCTCCTACAAGACGGGAGAGGCTGGTTTGAAGCCCTTCAAGCAGTGGAATGCCTAAAATCCCATCTATGGTTTCCTCCCCAGCTGCTGCTGAATAATGCATTGTCCTAACCTCTGTGCCATGATGTAAGAGTGGGCAACAAAGGTATGGGTCCCAAAGGAGGGGGAGAAATCCCTAACTTCTGCCAACTTAGTTCTAGGAAAGCTCTCGGGCAGCAGATGTGAATTTGTGCCTGATGACTGACCTAAATTTCACCAAGGAGAGAGGCAGGCTGAACAGCAGTAAATGGCCTTCTGTAACCTGCTTTCCGAGCTGTCGTGTGTGTCTCTGGTTAAAACTATTAAGAAGGCAAGGTTCTTGTGCATTACTGTTGCTAGGTACTGCTTCTCTTGCAGGACTAAACTCTCCAGCTTCATACACTGACCCATCTTTATCATTTGGGTAGAGCGCTACTTAGTGCGAATAGCGGTGTTCTGTACTCAGTTTGCATGGGCATAAACGGCCACAGCAAGCACAAAGTTATAAAGAATCAGGGCAGTAGGTTTTATTTCTAATCAGCCTGTAACCCTGCAAACCACTTACGGTTTTGCGTTGTGATATGTTCAAGCTGTCTTAAATTCGAGTGCTTACCTGAGTGGAGTTGTGGGTGTAATTGCGTGCGGGTTCTGATCTGGGCCATCGCATTTTTGCTTATTATTCATGCTGTAGAGCTGTTAGGAATGGGATACCTCTGCTGTTACCCCTTGCGCAGTCAGGGTGAGGGGAATCTGAAACTGACTTTGTTTCTGTGTAGTGGTCTGTACTCCGTTTCCATGCCTATCCAAAGCGCTTGCCAAGTCACATCATACAGAGTATTTCAGCTGTGGGGTTAAGAGTCACAGGGCACAGATTTTCAATGCAGAAGGTCATGAGGCTGCAGTTTCGCTGGGTTGTGCGTTGTATTTGCATAGACAGATACTCAGACAGTTAATGGTAGTGCAGAATGCTTTAATGATTTTCATTCGCATCAAGCTGTTCTCACCTCTTAGTAACATAATGGATAAATAAAAGAGGCCTTTTGTTTGCTCTTCATGAAAGTTACCAGTGATTAAGTGGTGCTGAGGGAACAGACTCATGCTCTCCTTTAAAAATAAAAAAAATAAAAAAAATCGACAGCAAAACTGGCCATCAAAGCTGACTTCAAAGTGACCTACTTCATTTTGATTTAAAATGGCACTTGAATAATTTTATTTTAATGTTATGCACATTTCCTAACTCAAAACACGGAGCTGGTCATTGCTAACAAAATACAGAAACAGTTGTTACATCAGACACAAAGTTCTCATCATCTCTTAGGGTACTCTGTGTGGTGTTGAATTACAAACAAAGCTCCATACACTTCGACAAGTTTTTCTTCCAAATGGATTCAGCAGTCACTTTTGTTATGAAAAATTATGTCCAGAATGTTGTTGCAGGTAAATTGATATTTTTTTGCACTATACTGTCGTGTCAGACAATGACATTCTGTAAGAAAGTCCAAGCCGAGGGCTTGCTAGAGCAAATCTTTTCTTGAGGTGTTTCCTACAAGTTTTATTCTCAGATTTGGAATTTCCTGTGGAAGATTTCTGCAAACCTTCCTGGAACATGGCATATTCTCTTAAGGGTAGAGGGACTTGCACAAGGTGACTTGGCCCTTTGCAGCTCAGCATCAGCTTCTTGGGGACCTCTGCCACAACTCAGCACAAAAGAGCCTCTTGAAAAGGAGTCAAAGGAAGTCTGACTATGTTATATTTTTAACCATCTTCTGAAGGTCTTCATGTGCAGTTCAGTCTCTTCCAGTAACACCTGTAAGAAATCTGAGTGGCCTTCACAGCCACTGCATATCCTGCATATCCACATTTCCATTGTCTCCACTTAGGGTACAGGGGTACAATATTCCTGATGCCAGCAAGGATAAGCAGTCTTTCAAGTACTTGGTCTTATTTTCAGCTGATAACTTTTAGACCTTTCAGTTCCTAACCTCCTGCCTTTGAGATAGTGATCTTGAGTACTTCTCATGGCATTCAACTTCTCTCTTTTGATCCCTGAGTTATTTAAATCAGGATACAGAGCCTGACTTCATGTATTTGGAATACCTTCCATTTTCACGGAATGAAGCAGGTATTTGGGGAACACAAAATATGCAAATGCAGGTCTGCTGAATGCGTAGTTTTTATGGCCCTTCTGCTTTGTATTGGCTGTGTGATTTGTCCACCGTTTGACTGGGGGCTAATTAAATGACTGAGTATACAATAAGAATATATTAGTCCATCTTTTCCTTCACTGATTTTAATTCCTTTACTCCTCCAGTTAATTTTCTTTCGAATCTGCCTTTGTGTTCTCAGTGTAGCATAAAAGGACCAGGCAACAGCCTGAAAACGGGCAGCTGAGGGAAATTTCCATCTGCAGTCAGTCTCCCACACCGCAAGAGGAGCGTTGGATATCATTACACGTACGATAAAGATGGCTGAATTCAGCGATTACCGCCTGACTGGCATAACAATTCCTTAGCAATCTGTTTCAGGTTGGGAGGGCAAGGGTTTAGGATGACGTCTAGGAAGAGATCCGTGCACATGAGGGTATGATTCTACCTTGGGTTAGGAATAAAACACTCTTTGCAGGTGTGCATAATTTAGATGTATAGTAAGGTGCAAAGTGTCTTCCCACGTGGGAATCAGATCCACTACGGACAGCATGTATCAGTACGTGTAGATAGAGATTATTTTACATGTATTAGCAGTGTAGCTTCCGTGTTTACAGCATAACAACGGCCTTGATCATCTTAATCCTGGGTTTTAGCCCTACACTTCTGTGCAACACCTAGAAGTAAAACTTAGCAAGTATCTCTCACTAAGGAGATGCTGCAGAAGCAAACGCTCTAAGTGAAGGTGGAGCACTGTAGCTGATGCAGACAGAGAACTAAAGCAGCCCTACGTGTCCTTGCTATAGTGGGAAAACTTTGTTCAAGCACGTCCTTATGTTTTTAATAGAGGGGCAGAAAATTGCTTCTGTGTGGCCATCCCTGCTCAGAGGTTCTTCAAAACCAACATTTTCCATTTTCCCTTCTTTATTTCTTTTTTTGGCTAGTAGTTGCCTCCATGAATTAGATTTATAAACTATGAATCTAAAGAGGATAAAATGTTGTCTAGAGAATTCAATCCAGATGTATGTTAGGGTTTCAATAAATATCCTGTAAGCATGTAGGGTGAAGAAGGTTGTTGGGTTTTTTGTTGTTGTTTTGTTTTAAATAATCATCCTGGTTAACTTGCAAGCAGCCAAATTCATTCTGTGTAAAAATCCCGGAAAGTCAGTAGTATTTCAGCAGGGATTCATGTGGCCCTTGGGTTTTGGACTGTATCATATTGCAAGCTCCTAAAATAAGACTGTTTGGAAGGCTACGGGCTTCCCATCTTTTTGTCTGGAAAAGTTATAAAATGGAACAGGCAGGCTTTTCACTGAGCTGCTGAGAATGCAATTCTGGCTATGCAATCAGGACTAAATAAGGAGCAAGATCTGCACTAAAAATAGAAGTGGAGGCTGATCCAACTGCAGCATGAGTTACAGTCCCTGCAAAGCAAAGGATTGGTAGGTTCAACTGAGGACACGCAGTTGCAGAGAATCAAATAAACTTTATCCTGCTCCTATAAAGCCATCGTACCCTAGCTGCTCTAACCGGATTTTTACCAGTCAGCAGAACTATTAATCATCCTGTAAATTAACATGTTATTTCAGATTCAGATTTTTTTTTTTTTTAGAGAAAGGATTATATTTACCGAATAGTAAGGGTTGGTTTTATGTAACCCGTTGGGGAATATAGGGGAAAGTGGCACAGCTGGATTTAGTGCACTTTCTCACGGCTGGATGAATAAATTCTTACCACTCTTTTGGGTGTTAAGCTAATGTGCCTGCTGACGTTAGGGGACTCTTAAGTGGGCATGCTCAGCTCATTTGGCTATCTCACCAGGCCTGGTGCCTTGTCACAGCCCGTACAGTTCAGTGTGTTCTTTGAGGGAAGTTACTCTGCTTGTTTAAAGAATAAAGTCCAGAATGCTGTAGGTCGGTCATTCCTTCCCTCTACCGTGTTTTGTCCTATCTTGTCCTGTCCTGGCTTATCCTATCCTTTATTGGTAGCACAGTTCAGAAAATGTTCATCTTTTATTTGTCTGTCTTGTTTTAGGTACCATATGCCTCACGAGCTTAATCCCAAAACTTGCCCAAGGAGTTCAAATATATTCCTTGATACAGAGTAGATCAATGTCACTTAGATATAGTTAGGAACACTGAGCTATTAAATGTTTGGATTACGTGAGCACAGCCAGCTGCAGCTATGTACTGCTTGCTTTCTTTGCCTGTTCCTTCATCTTTTCAGGCAGTGAAACAGCAAGCATGAATAAATTTTGCATTACTCCCATTTTAAAAAATGAGAGGTTATATAACAGGCTTAGGTAATTCATCGTATATTTTCAATTTCTTTACATATGGTTACATGTGAAAATTAAAATTGGTAGACACCAAAGCAATCTCCTGTATTAAAAGTATTAATTTTTGGCTTTCAGTGAGCTGCTGAATTGCTACTGAAAATGCACGTTGTTCATGTACCTTGCCTTTTAACCACAGGGGTAGCTCAGTCAAATTGGAAGGCAGTGGAAGAGAAGCATTTGGATCCTTTGACACATGGGAAAGCTTAGACAGCAGTGAGAGTATGTGGAAGACGACCAAAAGACAGAGCTCATCAGACTTTCACGGGCCAAGAAAAATTCACAGTGTCAGTGAGTCACAAATCAGTTGTTGCATTTTCCTTCCTTAGCTCCCTCCCCACCAGAATATCAGCTACGATACTTCCTGTCTCCAGACTCCCGTCCCAGCACCCGTATTTCTTCTCTTCCACATCCCACACTGAGCTGCGCAGCTTAGCAGGAGCCAAGAGCAGCTGCCTCACAGAAAGACACGTTGATCAACGCAATCTTCGCGATGGGGAGGAAGCAGCCTCCGCCTCCAGCTGAGTTCAGAGGCCTGTTGTTGTTGTTGCCGTTGTATTCTCATTACTTACGCTTATATCTGAAGAGCTGTGTTTTCTGGGGGGGAAAAAGGAGAGCATGCAGTCAGGAGGCAGAGCGAAGGGATGATGATCAGTAATTGCAGTGAGTGCCAAATGGTGAAATGTACGTATCGTTATGTTTTGGTCACATGCAAAACTTACACCGATTACTTCATTTAGCAACTTCAGCTGAATCTTAGTAAGATTATATAGGGCTTTGTTCTCATTTAACCCTGGGCTACGCATGCCCTGGTTTTGTGTACCTTTAGCTATTGCTCTTTGGTATGAATCATTTGGTATAATAAAAGCAACATGAGCCTGCAGTGCAGATACACAAATATTAGTGACTTTATGGAAATAAGCTACATACTTGGAGCAGCTTAGTCATTATGCTTTAAAAAAAACACACCCAATCCAACAAAGGATTTTTAAAATTATGCATGCAAAGAGAAAAATAATTTTAATAACATGTTTTAGGTAACTGAAGGATATAGAAAGAGGAAACGTGATTACTTGGACTCACAGTTTCAGCCTAGGTAGATGCTTCTATGAACATTGTACCAGTTTACAGTGAGTGTGGTTATAGGTTAGGAGACAATGGTGGGATAACTGAAGTGTTAAGAGATGATTCCCAAAGTGAATATGAAATATAATTCTACCTTAGCTGCCTTTTCACTATTAATTTTGAATGTGATAAAGGCATAGGATGAATTCTGTAGGTCCTTACACATGCAGAATGAATGAATTCAAATTAAGGGTTTTTTTCCTTAAGTAGGATTTGTTTGTTTTTGTCAGAGCCCTTTCAAAGTACAAGGAGAGGTCACAGCTGTTCTTTTCATTCACATGTAATCTGGTAAAACAAACAACATATGTATCGGGCATAAGAGTTTAGCACTCCGAACATAGGGATTTGTATATGAATTTGAAAACTGTAAATAACAAATTATGCTTAACCTTTATCCTACCGCCCATCAACCTGATTTGTTAGTAAAGATTTGTGTTGGAATTGAGGTTTTTATGTGCTACATTGTTCAGAAAAATAACACTCTCTCCAAGCACAAGATAACAAGGTCCACGTTTACATTCTCAGCTTTAGTTCTAATTGTCATGTCTCCTAGATTTACATAATTAGTACATTTACATAATCACTTAAGACCTTCATCTGCACTCCAATAAAAGTAGACCTGACCTGAAACCCTGCTGAAAAATCACACGCACTCACATTTTGTACTGCAGGCATACAGGACTGACCACAGATGTGGGCACACAGCCTTTTCTTGAGAGCTTCATGGCATCCGGGTACCTGAGTGAGCTTGGTGGTTCAACGCACCAGCACAGAAATGCTCACAAGCATTCTGCTGGCAGTCCTTGCTGCCATAATATATCTGGAGCAGATAGGGCCTGGGGAGAGGAGGTTCAGTATGCAGTGTGCTTACATCTGGTCCAAAGGACTTTTCATTCTGTTACAGTGTAAACATAGTTGTGGTGTTATTTACCCTGTGAGAAAGAACATCCAAATACTGAGGATTAAAAAACAAACCCAAAACATGGCACTGAGTTTCTTGCAAGTCAAGCGGTAAGATTAGCTGAATACCTTGTAAATACTAATAAATTGGTCTCTGTTTTTTTTTTTTTCCTTGATGGAGACAGCTGCAGAAATCCATCAGTTTGCCCATTGTCACAAGGAGATTTGCTTTTGCATCAGACATTGAACCTCCCTTTGACTTCCTCAAAGCACAGAACCTTTACCTCTCATTTTACTCTAAAAATACTGACAATTCAGGGGAAGTATGCTTGCTAGACTGACACACAAGAAAGCAGACGAATGGTTCAGTGCAGAATAGGTGGTTGCAATTCTGTTAGATGATTGTAGCAAAGACGAATTTTCTGTAGGAAATGAGTAACTCATGGGATATGGGTTATATCTTGTCACCATGTAAGTCATGACAGAAAGTTATCATCTGATAGTTTTTGGATGGCCTCTTTGCAGTTAGGTCAGACCTTAAAACCAGTTTCCAGTGGACAAATACTTGCAACAGAAAAGCCATCGTGATTGTTAGCTATCTTCTTTTGAGGCTTCATGTCAATACTGTGCGAGTGTGGCATTGCTGTCTGTTCCAGGAAGAAATTAAATTATGATACTTGCATAAAGCCTTTTGTGTGTGTGTGTTGTGCATAGTCTACAAAGTAGCTGGGTAAAAGATTTCAGCAGACACTCCTGTTCGAAACACAGACAGGACATCAAAAATATTTGGAGGCATCTTCTCAAAATAGAATTGTCCTGAATTGACAACTACAGGTCAACAAGAAGCTGATTTCTGCATTTCAGGCATAGCTGTTTCCTGTTAGGCTTACCTGCCAATCCTTCTAATTAGCAGATTACTTGGCAAAATCAGAAGGACTCAGCAAAATTATCTTTTTAATCTACACTTGCCAAAAGAGTTCTGGTTTCCAGATATCCTGAATAGAATATCTGTGGGATTTTAAGGACTTCTCTGCATTTGGAGCCACAGAACAAAGGAACGGTTTGGTATCTGGACTTAAAGTTGTTTCCTCTCCTATCCTGAATGCTGGATGGCTGTTAAGTATAGGAAATCCCGCCTTTCACTTGGTCTTGATCAGTGGTAAGAAGGCCTTTTTGAGGTAAATTTAATTGGCGAAGGAAATGTGATTTTCCTTCTAGAGCTATGAAATACCTTGAATCCATTTAAGGAATTGCTGCGTGACATTTTAAACTATCTTCTGGCTTTAGAGCAGTAGCCAATCCTGAAAGGTTGAGAGGAGTTGAGAAGCCTGTACTCAGTGGCTTCTCCCACCTCACTGATTCTTGAAGGATCCAAGCAAGGTAAACACGAGAGTTCTCCTACCTCAGACTGGAACCTGTGCCTGGACCCATCAGCCCCCTCCTTGGCAACGTCTTTATGCTCTCAATGACTTCTGTCAGCTAGGGTGACCTCCTGGAGTCTGTCACCAATGAGAGAAGCAAAGGAGAAGCTGATCCCTCTCTTCCAAGTGGTTACAGAGCACTTAATGACATCCTCTGATTTCTGCCAACAGTGGTTACAGAGCTCCACCCGTACTAGAAAGTCCATCTTTCCATATTCTTCCCTCAGACCACGTGTTCCAGGTGGCAGCGTCATCTCTCCACACTTGGGGTGTAACCACTACCCTGCTAACTACAGAATGTGAAGTATTTTAAGACATTCGTTTGACATTTCCTACCTAATTGTATTCCCCACTGCAGGTCTGTTTTAAGATGGTTGTGGCAGCCTCCCATTCTCTTTCTGTTACAGTCCTGCACACCTGGAAATTCTCATACACAACTGCATGTGCTATTGCTCAAATTAAAATCTCAAGGAGCCTCAAGGCTTATATGTGCTATACTACACAAATAAATGTTCAGCTCTGGCAGATAGGCATATAAACCTCTCCTAGAACTCTCGTTGCTATATCATGAGTAACTTTTCATTCATTCTGAGGCATAAAAAGCTTTTCTACAGGTTTCTTGTGCAATTAATCTAACAATATCTGATAGCATAGGGATGTTCAATCTTACAAATAAATAGCTTGTTTTAAAGCTACGCCTGCACAGCAAGTGCAGATATTTTAAGAACCCAAGTAAAATTTTCAATGCATTGCCAGGCAAACAGTTTTAAGATGGAGGTAAACCTTCATCCCTGAAAGCAAAAATATGGACCAGTCTACACAGAAATAAAAATTGGCAAGAAAAGATCACATTTGCTCTCGAAGAATCCTGTACATTTCCAGATTACAGCCAAGCAAAACACAGGTACACATCTGTCTCCAATCTGCATACTTGCAGGATGTCTCTTCTGCCAATCCACCCCTTAAATAATTTCTGGGTAATCATATTGTTGTCATAGACAGTTGCTCGAACTTATTCAATGTCTCATAAATAATAACAGTAAACAAAACCGGGGAGTGGGTAGCGCGCAGGGTGATGGGAAAGTAAGGATTAAGGAGGCTAAAAACAAGTAAGAAAGGCTGGGAAAATAGAGCAGAGCAGAAGGGGAGCAAAAGAATAAGCTCTGAGGAAAGCCAGTGCCAACAAATGTAATATCCTCCTCTCAAGAAAAAAGAGAATAAAGCACAGATGGAAACGGGAGGATATGTTCATCCAAATCCATTACAGGAAAGCAAGCCGATTGTTTCTCGTACATTCTTTACGGTGTTTTAACACTACTTCTGTGTAAAATCACGCATTGTCATTGGTGAGGGAAAGGTATACCTGGAATTCAGATGGTCCCTTAAGAGGAAGCATGTGCTGTACAAATAGTGAAGCACAGAGACAGGAAATAAATGATGGTGGCCGTTCCTAGAGAACTCACAGGCCTTCTGAAAGCTAGGGATCGAATTCAGACTTCCTTCTCCAGTGTAGTTCAATAAGCTACAACTGTTCGCAGCAGGTTTGTTTTCTTGTAAGTCAAACTCCAGTCTTACCTCTGCCCTTTTGCTTCAGTGGAAGACCAGCACGTACATATGAACACAGAATTATTTTATTTTCTGTCATGATCAAACCCAAATGTTACCTTACCTTTGCCAGCTTTGTGTAGGGTGATGTGCCATCTTGCACGTTTATTTTCCTGGAGTGATTCCCAGAAGTATGCTATGCTTTTTCTTGCTCATGTCTCACTAGCTTTATTTATGAGTTGCGTACATCAGGTTTTCGGTCCCTGGGGACAGGCCTACACAGGAAATCTGTAGACCAGATTGAATACATAGAAGTATGAGAGGAGTAAAAAGCCTGATGATACTCCACATGATTTAATTCAAAATTTCAGCTAGATCATGGCTAGGTTAGTGTCCGTAGTTTTAAACCACAAGCACCTTTATCTGCTTTGTCACACGGAAGGAAAAGATGTGGTAAAGATGAGTAAGTCTAAAAGAAATCTTAGCACTCACTGATGCTCTTCAGCTGCGAAATATTTAGAAATTAAAGTCTCAAAATACACCTTTGTAATAGAGTTAGGTAGTGCTAGAGGACTGAGAAATGAAATACCATAGCCTGATTCTCGGTTTGGAATACCTAGCCTCAGTAAGCCTCACGTTTTCAAGAGCCTCTGTTAGTTCTTGTGGAATTCGATGAACTCAGTTTCCTAAAACTGGACACATGGAGCTTGGGGGAAACAAATTTAACTTTAAAAAAAAAAAAAAAAATCCTGGCTTTTTTTTTTTATTTCTAGCTGCTTAGTGGAATTGAGAGTAAATGATTTTTACCTGAAATGTTTTAAGTGAAGTGGGGAAAAATCTTTCACGTTCAACATCCGTATATAATCTGAAATACCAAGCTTGTGAGTAGAATTGAAGAGAACGCTTTGGGGAGGTATGTTCAGTTCCAAATATCACAACGTGATTAAGGACAATGAGCCAACATTTCCAGGAGACTTCCCTGTCAAGTGGAAACAAAGAGCAAATTTTCACTTGGTTTACAGAATTACAATTAAGTCATCTCTGATGACTGAACCCAATAGCAGTATCATAATTTTGCAGTTATTGATTCCTACTGATTGCATAGAAAGTATATTTTTAAAGATAACTTTTTTTCTCACTTACTAGGTGCATGAATTCCTATTGGCTGGAAAATAAATCAAGATAAGGCCCTCTTTCTCCCATGCCATCACAGCTGGAGACAAGCTCTTTGCTGATGAAAGCTGATTGGTATCACATCATCCCCTTGATTACACCTGTGCAATCCCATTAATTGAGAAATAGCGTGACCTGGGGATGGCTGGTAACGTTGTATAGGAACGCCGATCTACAAAGCTTGATGCACACGTTAAACTGCATGTCTATTTATAGGTTGGCTGCCAGAAAAAAAAAAAAAACAAACACAATACGCATCCCCCAGGATGTGTGTGAGGTGCCATAACCACCGGACCGTTCCTCAGAGCAGAAGTGGCTGAAGCCCTCCTTCGCTCCGCAGCAGCGTGGTGACGGAGGTAGTGCTGCCCGCTTGGTTCCACCACGTGTCAAGGTAGATGTCACACCTGCTGGTGACGCTCAGGACAGACAGGCACTGCTTCACCCTCTTGTTTCTCCTGCCACCTGAGCTCCCAGAGCAATTCCCTTTAAGATGGTTCTCCCCGTGACCCTAAGGAACAGATTGCTCAGGGGATTGCGTGGAGTGAGGTATCCTGAGGATAGTGCTACTGAGGCTGGCTTTGCAGCTGCTGCCAAGTCAGCTACTGCGTGGTGAGGTCTGGGGCAAAGCTGGTCTCAGCAAGCAGCTAAAAGGAAAAGTATCATTCATGTCCCCATCGCACATCTTCTGATTTCAGGGTCCCAAGTTACCTCACTTAAAGCCCACCATTCACATATCTCTCCCCATCCTCGTTCAGTACCATACGCAGCTGAAATGGTCGCCCCCTCCATCCTGACACCTGAACGTGCAGGCGGAGCTCCTGGCGCTCCTCTGCGCAGCGAAGCCTTCACAGATGTTTCAGCCAGGTTTAGTGAGGGTGTCCTGGTGCAAGTAGCTGTTGCACATAGTAATGGGAGCACGCGGGTATTGCTAGTCAGGGAGCAGAGGCTGCTGGGGTCTTCCCAGCACCTCGGTCCCAGGACCAGAAGAAGACTTTCTCAAAGGCACCCTGTCCATCATACACGTGCTGCAGCCCCCAGCTGAGCCGTGGATATAGCACTGGCCTTGGAGATGCAGCGCCACAATTTCTGCCAGCTGATGGGGCTGGCACAAGCACATCCCACGGAGCAACGAGCCACTGCCTGGGGAGAGGTCAGAGCTATCAGATGCTGTTGCCCTACCCTGGCTGTTGGTCCTGGAGGGGTTGGCCAAATCTGCCAGAGATGCTCCAGAGCGGGGCTTGCTCTTTAACCTCTGCCACTGTTGCCAGTGAAATGAGGTTTACTTTGCGGCGATTCAGGCCGACTTAGATTTTCAGTTTTAAAACAAACCAAACCAGCTTGTGTTACTCATGAGCTTATGCTCGGTTCTTGTTTGGTTGGTTGGTTTTGATGATGTTTTGTTTTTTTTTTTTTTTTTGGGGGGGGTATTTGGTTTTCTAAATAAGACAGAAATCACTCAGAGGCATGACAAGAGGTGCTTTGCGAATGGTTACACTTAGCTGTGATCTGCCTGGTGGAGTGCTCGGCGCATTGCAGGCAGAAAAATGCACTCGTTTGAGCTGGATTTGGGAGTGAGGATATTTTGATCTGGGGCAGCCGAAGGAAAATTGTATAACACTGTTGTGCTGTCCTGAGCAGGAGGAGAAGCCAGTGAATTGCATGCTTTTTCCATCTTTGTAATCAGTTTGTTATGCGCAGAGCAATGCCGTGGGATTGAGCATTTTGTCTGCTGGGTTTCCCCTGGCAGCATGTGAAGAAGTTCATTATAAGTGCTTATCACATGACCCACTTAATCAAACCACTGGAACTCGGAGAATAACTCATCCTAACAAGACCCGCCAGAGCTGCCTTATAAACCACTTACTGATATACTCTTCCTGGGTTAGGGTACAATGAGTTTCCTTGTACCTCAGGGTGCGATGCAGGAAGCTCATTATCCCCGGTCCAAATTCAGACATGAAGAAAGGAAGTAGGGCTTACAAAGAGGCGACAGACAATTTGCGCAGGACTCCGGTCAGCCTCTCCCATCCTTCGCGTCGCGGGACCGTGAGCTCTTCGTGAGAACAGCTTTCTGGTTCTCCGTGCCACGCACGGGGCAGCTATCTGCATGGCTGGTCTCTGTTGTGAAATACAGATGACACAGGAGAAAATACTTTCCTTCTGATTAGATGCTTAAATGGAAGCACGTGGGGAAAAAACAAGAAATCAGAAGCGAAACCATGCTTTTAGCAGGGCGATAGCACATATTCTGCCCAACAGTAGCAGAGCTGACATCCGACTGATGCAAAACGCCCTGAGAGCCTGCTAAGTCCCAGCGTGCGCTAGGGTTTGGAAAACTCGGACGTGTGTGACAAGCTAGGAGCACACACACACGCCGACTGCAGCTCGTGTTCGTGTGCTCTGCGCCTGGTGAGGTAAGATGCCTTTCCCCGTGATGTACCTGGGGACTGTTCTGGTCGCAGGGAACTGGCAGGTGGAGGCTCCTCGAAGGCGCTCATTTTGCTGAGCCCTGCCACAAGCGGTGCGACACTAGACTTTGTGGCACTCCCTGGGTTTTCTCACTCATGTTATTTCACGGGCGGTATCTCATGAGGGCATGCAGAAGCTTGCCTTTTGGCTGCCTCCTGAAGGACAGTTTGGGTGCCGCCACGTATGTTGGCTTGGACCAGCCTTAGTGTAGAAATGCCCTGTATCATTTTCCCTCTCCACGTGGAGTAGTGCTGCTCGGCTGCACCTCTTCTTTCACCTCCCAAGCTCACGTGAAAGCAGTGTAGTGTCACACCAGATTGAAGGTTGCTTTGCGTGGGGACACACAGGCTGAGCCTGACGTGGGTCTCCAGATGAATTTTTTGTACTGGAGATTGCCATTGGAACAAGAAGCATCAAGTAGATTGAGGTGACATACTCTGTAAGACATAAAAAACAGGGAGGTGTGCGGGACTGAGTAGCACGGGCAACAGAAACGTAAAAGCAAGCTGGTTTGGTGGGCATTATGCTTTATTTCCTAGGGTAGCTCCAGTGAAGCAGGTCAAAAATTTTCATGCCATTGTCCAGGTACCGCTTTGAGAAAAGCCTGTCTCTCCAGTGCCGAAGTCCAGCCAGCCCAGAGCTTTATAATTTGACCTTCTGATTACTGCTGGGCCCAGCCCAGAGTGAGCACAGGGTCTGGACCATGTCCACCAACAGACGTGAGGTTTGGGATGCACGGATTTCATTCAGTGTGCTCCTGGCAGAGTTAGGCGGTGATGCCGTGTCGCTGCTCTCCTTTAACCCTGGCTGTCTCATCTCAGTAAAACCCCGGGTCTCTTGGCCACAGGTGCACTGATGCGCCAAGCTGGCATTGCTGGGGCTGCGTACCAGCGGGGATGGTGCTGCTTCAGTGGGTTGGTTTCCAACTGATAAGTTAAAGGAGGACACACGAGCCTGGAGGCAAATACCATTTTGCTGTCTTTTTCTTCATTTTAAAAACAGGTAAAATCATTTAGCATTTACTCTTTTAACATAAAACACGTAGCAAAAAAAGATGAATCTATACTAGCTGTTACTTTAGCTACTTCCTTCAATTTGATTACATTATAATTGATTTCTTCCTTCTCACCTTTTTATCACACTCCCCGTCTGTCTTCCCAGTTTCTGTTGTGCCTACTCAAAGACCCCATCTCATCTCTTCTGGGACCGTCT
Organism: Oxyura jamaicensis; assembly: GCF_011077185.1. Classification (NCBI taxonomy): domain Eukaryota; kingdom Metazoa; phylum Chordata; class Aves; order Anseriformes; family Anatidae; genus Oxyura; species Oxyura jamaicensis. The sequence continues at coordinate 70,136,514 of NC_048895.1, read as the reverse complement.
CACTCCTGGGTTTCTGCTATTTCAGCTTCGACACCAGACGGTGCTTCAGGAAAAAGCATCTCTGTTCTAAGAGCGGGAGGAAAATGGACCCATAAAAATACAAATTATTTGTATGTGCATAGTACTTGTCAGTAAGCCTCAAATAACTTTACCTTAGTGGCCCGTTTGCTCGCATCTCCACTCCTTAGGCAAGGCACCTGGAGCAGAGCGAGTGGATGGCATTCTGCTGCCTGCAGCAATTCAGCAGTGAAATGGAGATAAATGGTCTTCTTCTAAATGATTTCTCAGTGCCCTGTACATGGGGAAAGACACTTTTGAGCATCTGAAATCATTATAGGCAGGGATATCTTTGGTCTTCTTCACGGAGAAATGGTCGGTTGTCCTCTGAGCGCTGTTAATTTGGTATCCAATAACAGTTGGTTTTGGTGTAAATACTGAGACTGGATGCCAGTGTCTGCGCGTCCTGCCTGGGGGGGAGCTCTGGGAGGAAGGCACTCCTGTACGTGAGCGAGATGCACACAGCATCCACTGAGGGTTTAGGCGATGCTACCAGACCCTACCCCGACAGGTTTTGGTCAGTACCAAGCCAGGCTGAATTCTCTCTGCCAGCCTAGGGATGAAAGGCTCCTTAAATGCATTAGGTACTCCTGGGCTGTTCAGCTCAATCCCCACTCGTGTTATCTTTTCAGAAGTTTTTCTCACTAAATTGCTTCCTTTGAGGACCGCAGGCTCTTGAACAGCATCCTGCAGCCCCCGCTGCTTGCTGACAATCCCGAGGCGGCTCGCTGGAGCTCTGCGCTGCCAAACACGCCCCCCACAAAGCGCCACATTTAGGGGGCTTTCACTGCAGGTAGCTGACGAAAAATAGAACAGACGCGTTGTAAGAACCGTCAGCCCAAGGAACAGAAGATAGCTTTGAAGGAAGCCTCAAAGCCAGTATTTCCAGAATGGAGTCCTTTAGAAAAAAAAAATGGAAAATCCAGAGAATGAAATACGGCCAGAATGAGCTCACTGCAGGTGGCATTGGTCATGAGTTTTTTTAAATCACTTTTAATTATGAACTATTTTTTGTCCAGCGTCTACCGTTACGATACCTTTTCCTACAGCCTCAGAAAAAAAACAACAAACAAAACACACCACAACACTCTTTTGTGAGCTCTGGGGCTTTCCCACCGCATTTTTTCTACCTTAGGAGGCTGGCACGGTCCAGCAGAGAGGACGTCAAGGACTCCATCTGCCCAACCTGCAAATCAGGGCCTGGAAGGTCGCCCGCTCCCTGGCAGGATTTGGGCCTCCCCTTCCCCTTCCCCAGCAGCCCGTCCTGCCTGGATGTACGGGGTATGGCCGTGCTTCGCCTGGGATCCCTGGGCCCACCCGTTCGTCCCCGGGGACCCCTGCCAGGGGCCGGGGAGAGGGGACAGCACCACAGCCGGGTGCCTGTGGCAGGGCTCTCCTGGAGCAGCACGGTGATAAAGGCGGGCCGGGGGGAGGCTGCAGAAAGCCGTGGCCTGCCCGGCAGGGGCTGTTTCCCCCAAACATGCCTTATTATGTGGTGATTATTACTCACGCAGGTGTGGGCAGCGGAGAGGCTGTTAAATTAAAGCCGGAGAGGGACGGGGGAGATGTTTGCTCTGCGAGATAACGCGCACCTGCTCTGCGTGCCGAGCAGGAGGGACTCTCCCGGGCCTGTTTTCCTTCCTTACCCTGGTCGGCCTCTCGCCGTGCAAGGCTGAGGATCTCCCCCCCTCTAACACCAGGTATTTTCCTCAGCCTTAGCATTCCTCCGAGCCACCAGCCCAGAACTGTGGTGCTCTTAGGGCAGCATTTCATGTCCTGCACGCAGGGTTTTATTGGATTACCTTTGCACCGGACCCGCCGTGCGGTCCCCTCACCGGGGATGTAGCTTAGCTGCGGGATGACAGCCTTACAGCTGTGTTTCTGTCACAGGTGACTCGCATAAAGGATCCTCGTGTGTAACGCCATCTGATCTCTCAGTAAACCTGCGAGGCGGGCTGCTTCTCAGCGGTCTCTGTCTCTTGATGCCGCACTCATCCCACTGATGGTAGGCAGCTCTTTCTTTGCTCCTTACTTCCCATGTGAGGGACGATGTATTTCCCCTCCTGCCCCCTGCAGATCTACAGGCGCTGAGAGAAACCCCCAGCACTTCTGCAGCGCTTCAGGCCGTGCCTTCTGCACCCTCGGTACCTGCAGCTCCCGCTGGGCAGCGGTGCCAGCCTGCGGGAGGGATACTTGCATACTTTCAGCTACTTCCCCACTATTTACACATAAAGTTAATAACTGACTTAAGAGATCATCTACAAACACATTTTTAGGGCTGCTCTTGTGATTTTTTTTCTCTCAGCCACAAAGCTCTTGTTTTCTCTTCCTATACTTTCCTGTAACCCTCATCTATTTTAACATTAACAGCCTGGTTTGGAAACAGCCTGTGTATGTTCAGCCTCTTCTCCCTTACCTGCTGATTATTTCTGTTTTGCTGTCCTCAATCCCTACTTTTGTTTGCAAAAAAAACTGTTTTCTCCTCCCTCTCCCTCTTCACAGCTCCCACCATCTGTCTCTCTACAAATACAAAGCTTTAGGGGAAATGATTCACGAGGCTGCTAGCTCATTACTCACACTCTCCCCATCATGGTTGCTGTCCTTGTAGGATGCTCTAACTAATGTAAAGATCAATGGATCCTGGGAACTGTTATTCAATTAAAAAAAAAAAAAATTAAAAATCCCTGCAGTTAAATGGATGGGGCTCTTTGTACTTCCTAAACGCCAATGCTTTATTTTTCTCCCTTGCTCTGCAATCATTGTTTTTCAGACAGGGATCGTTGAAACAGAAGAATAGAAATGATCGCTGGACCATTTAATGCAACCTTGTGTATCACATGATGCAGGAATTACTTAATGAAATTCCCTGGCCCAAACCAAGCAAATCTGTGGTAAATCTAGAGCACATATTTTAGGATGACAGCCAAAATGATGAAAGGAATTTACTACCCAGCCTTGCTAATCATTTTGAACGCTCAACTGGTCTCCCTAACATGCGGCTTTGTAAGCAGTGATACTAACACGGCCTCATTTCCTACGGATTCCTCCTCCAGACTTCCCACCCAAGCTGAGCACCCCAAAAAAACCCTCCCAGTCCCCTCCCAGCTCTGCTGGGGCTGGAGGGCGATGGGGCAGAGCTCTCATTCCTTCTTGCCAGCCTCCGTGAAGAGATGGAGGCCCCAAATCGCAGCTGCCTCTCCTGCCACGCAGGTTTGGGGTTCTCTCGTTCCCTGTTCTTTCCATGAAGCTTACAGGCACTTAGTGTCTTTGAGATGCCACCTACAAATGTGGTAGAAATTGGCTTTTGGGGTCAGAAGCCTCTTGAGATAGGTTAATCCACAGTTGCTTTCTTTAGAAACCAGACTAGAAATAGAAATGTGAGGTATTTGTGTGACTAGCTTCTAACCATTAGATCTTGTTTATTTTTGTCTTTGCTAGAATAAAATGCAAAGAAGCACAGTAGCAAGAATCATCATCCTTCTGTATCACACACACGTGCCTTTGGGATTGTCTTCTGCTGGGATTTCCCTGGCTTGGTTGGTTGTACCTTCAACGTCTTGTACCATGGTCTTGTTGCCAGATGACATCCCGCATTTCCAACCTCAAGCTCCCTCTTGTGCTCCCCCAAATATGAATGTTCCTAAAAAATGCACTTTCTGAATTCTGGGATTGTTTTTGAGTGTTCGAACACTTCAGCTATCTTGAAGTACCTGAAACAACTGCACAGGGCTGGCAGACATGCCACAGCACTCCAAGAAAGTTGCGTTTTCTAGCACAGAGCCCGAAGGCTGAGCTCAAAGTTGTACGACCCTCCAAGTGACCCTAAATGCCCATGTTTAGGTAACCAACACCCTTTCCCTTCTCCTCCCCCTGCCCTTTGTCTTCACTTTGTTGACATTTTAAGAAGGATTTCTGTCATGATTTTAGACTTGTGACCGTACACTAGAAAATTATTCTCCTAATTAGAAGCTGTTTTTCATTTTATCATATGGAAAATGTCGCTCCCCCCCAAGTAGATGGCAAGAAGTGCCACTGCGTAATAGCATTTCATTGTGCCTTGCCTGGAAACTGCCAGCATGGCAGGTGTTAGCCTCTTTTAGTTGCTGAGCTTCTCTCTAGAAACTGGGCAGAAACACAGCAAATACCACACTCAAAATTATAAGATCTGACAACACTGGTTACACCCTTCTCTTAGTGCTCTTAGGCAGCTGTAACTCTGTATGCAAATGCCTGATAAACGAAAATCTGTCCCAAGTATAGCTGCAAGGTTGTTCTTTAATTGTTTCTCGTCAGCAGCACGAAGCACGTCCTCTATCAACACACCACAGAGGCACAACTTTCATTGAAAGCTAATTAAATAACTCGGGCAATGTAACAGGAATATCAACTTCTGGATAATTTACTTTTCAGACTGCTAAACACACCTGCTTTTTTTGTGAAGCTGTATTTGGGTCACTTCGTAACAAATAATAAAGAGGATCTTGGAAAGAGCCTGTACTGAGTAGGCACGAAGTGCTCTGCACCAGAGCAGGTTGTTCTTGTGACTGCTCTAAAGATGACAGCTGCAGAATTTCAAGCCAACGGGGTGCACTGTTATCTCAGTAAAGGTTAAAGTATTGAAATAAAGAAGCCTTACCAAAGTAATGCTTATGTTCTCTGCAAAAACATGCTCAGATTTTAGCAGATGTGATGATGTTGAGCCTTCCCGGTTGCCAACACCCCATGGCTCTCCAACATCTTTGATTATTTTATTACTCCATACCGCCTGCACGTTGTAGGCGTCAGTGTTATTTCTCCTAACAATCCCTGGTTTCCAACTGGCAATCCCTCTTTCGCATGCTGTTTTAAACAAGGGGTGAAGAGCAGTCATGAAGCTGAAGGCCCGCTGTAAACGTCCGGCAGCATTCCAGGGCACTGACTGCGCACGTAGCAGCGCGCTTCGCTGTCCTTTTGCGGGCTGCTGCTGTGACATGCCGAAGGTGTTAGAGGCTGTGCTGTAAGGAAGTGGAGCTCCAGAGACTTCGGATCCAAGGGGCCTCTAATTGAAGACAGTGTCTTTATGCAAGACAGTCGAAGTAAAACTTGGGTTACTCAACCCTTCCCTCGTTGTTCCCAGCAATAATAAAAGCTGACGCAACGTATAAGGTAGCCTTACAAAAGGCAAATATATTTAATAGTGCATGTACAAAGTGACTGTATGTTAATGCTGTACACGGCAGGAATGTCTGTCAAGAAACCCTGAGCACAAAGGAGGATGTAATTTTCATTTTACACTTATTGCGACATTATTTCTGGTATTTGTTTGCTATATTGACTAATAAAGGAATATGTTCAAAACAGATGTTAAAATAAAGCCGGACATTCTTTCCATTTGCAGCTTATTAAAAAAAATCTAGGAGAAAAGAGTTCTGCCCCATCAGCTTCAGAAATAGATGTTTAACATGGTGGGGAACAAGCTGAGCCTGAGTTACCCGAGACAGCTAATTCCTTTAGCAGAAAGAGTGTCTTCTGCCATCAAAAAGAGCCATCTGGAAGAAGGCTGGCTCCCTGCCAAAAGCAACTCTTTAACAACAAAGCTCCTTGTGCACTTTAAGTGATAATGTTCATAACGGCACAACCTGGAGCGTCGGTAAAGGCCCGATTGGAGGAGCGACGTATTCCTCCTCTCTCAGCAACCGCAAAAGGATGTTCTTCTTATTCTTTGGCCAGTTGTAAATGTGAGTGTTCTGCAGCCAGGTAGGCACGTGTTCCTGGAAAACAAGGAAAAATAAAAAAAAAGCGAAATCCCATAAATCCTCCTGAATCTGTACCAGAACTTTGCAGATTTCATTAGGCTCTGCCAAGCAAGATTTCATTTTGTCTGTTCTAGACACTTCCCGTAACAACAAGAAATTTTAATTTGGCTTCAAAATTGTATTTGGGTTCCTAAATAAATGAACTTCGAATGATCTCACAGCTTGCCTGTCTCTCTTTCTGTTCTGCCATCATGTTGGCTAATTTCACCACGTTTCAAAGTGATTCTGATCTCAGTGATAGGCGTCTAAAGGCTTGTGAAAATAAACACTGAGGAGACAAGGGAGACCTTTAAGCCCCTACCAGGGAAAGGCTGCAACCCATGTTTCCCCCTTAGCAGCTGCTGAAGGACCCACACAACGTGTTCAGTGTTGAGAGGAGAACCCACAGGGTACATTTCTCATACCAGTGGCCTTCTCCCGCCTTGCACCTGCCTTCACCAAGCACGGTGTCCTCTGGCCACCCAGAGCCAGTGCTGAGCTCGAGGAGAGGCCAAAGCATCTCCAGGTACATGGGGGCAACCCCCCAGCACTCCCGGCGTCCTGGGGGAGATGCAGCCTGTCGCAGGGCTGGCCGATGCCCGTTAACGTGATGAAGCTGGGGCCACCAGGGACCTGCATGGTGACAGAGCACCACGGTCCCTCCCAGGCCAAAGCGCCGCTGGTGTACGGCGCAGCCCTGGCGCCCCGCCGGGGGATGCCCTGGCATGGGCAGCGCGTGTCCCTCCTGCCAGCAAACAGCCCATCTGCAGGCCAAGCCCTTCATTGCCGAGCCTCGTGCTTTCCAAGTTGGCTGTCACTTCATCGGCCTGCGCGGCTGTAGGAACCGGGCTGCGGTGCTTCCACTGCCCAGGGAGCGGCTTGTGTTCATTAACCACTTGGTTGGGTTTGCAGGACTTACTGCAAGGGGGGGCGAGCGGCCCGGGCACCTGCAGCACCCCCAGTGTGACCGGGCTTCTGAACAAGTGGCTCGGTGAGAGCCAGCTGAGCCTGGCCTCCTGCTTCCTCTGTGCCCAAGAAGGTGGAGGCTGCAGTGAAGGGCTTTTCCAACGGGGTGGTTTTAAAAGGTTGCTCTCCCACGTGGACACCCCACTGTCCAACAAGGGGAAGCAGCAGCCCCCTTAGCAGGATCACGAATAAGGCTCCTTGCCTCTGCCTGCAAGTCTGTTTTCACATAGGAATGGATCTGAATCTTTGTGAACTCTACTCCTTTGACAACATGGTTTGAAACTGGCCAAGAGATTGGAATGTTACTGGGAGAAAGAAAGACTAAGTATGTTTGTATGTGTGTGTACGCCCTCATTAGATAAAATGTGTTTCTTTCATAAATCTTGTTAAGAGCCGCAGAAGGAAACGTGATAAAATACAGCAGAGGTTAACCAAACGAGCCCTCTATCTGTCTTTGATAAGAAACTCCATTTTTTGGAGGAAGGAAATGCAGCAGACCTGGTCTGTCTGGACTTCAGCAAAGCATTCGATATAAGCCCACATGGGAAATCATTAGTTAAGCTTGAAAAGATGGAAATTAGTGTGAGAAATGGATAGTAGGTAAGAAACTGACAAGTGGGGATATAAGGACAGAGGCACGCTATGCTCAGAGACAGGCTCTGTGCCTTTCCTCCAGAGCTGGTCCTGTGGCCAATTGCATTTAATGTCCCTCCAGAATGAAGTTACCTGCATGCTAATCAACCCTGGCAATGATTGTAACATGAGGGAGGTGCGTGGGGGTAAGGGGTAGTGAGAGCTGCTCTTTTGGTCTAGGACGGTGGAGAAAGCAAGAAGGGGACTTTGTAGTGCTGTGTCCCCTTCCTCACTACGTGACACCAGCTGTCACACCACATGGGAGTAATAGGAAGATGGTTACAGCACTTTTCTTTCCTTTAAAAAAAAGAAATAATCAGATCTGTATCTGTGAGCATGGAAGAAATTCTGAACCTCACCGAAAGAGCATTTGCTAATGTTCTGTATCAGAGGAACAGGAATAGGGCAGAGCCCATTAGTGCGGACGGCAGGGCCGTGTGTTTAGGGCTGTGTGTTGGGGAGCCTGGTTTGAGGTGTCCTGGCCTCTGCGGCACAGACCCTGCTCGCAACCTCCCTCCCGCTGCCTCCGCTCTGCCTGTAACCCCCAGCCAGGGAGAGGCAGTGAACATCCTGGGGCAAACACAGCTTAATGCTCCCGTCATCGGGTGACCAGATCGGGAAGATTTTTGTTGATTCTCTTGATGCAAGCCTTGAACCAGCAAGACCCAGATTTCCTTTATGAGGGGAAGCTGGGAAGGCCAGTTCCACCTTAACTGTGTGTCATGTTTTTTCCCCTCATTATTCAATTTCCCGATGAACATTCTTTGGATCGCATAGAATTGTTCCCCTTGGAGGTCAGCTAACTTTCACATACCATCAGTGCCTTATGAGGTACTTTGGATGAGATTAACTCATTGAGTATCCATGTCCCCAAGTGAAGCCTCCCAAACCTTGCTGCCCTGCTCTTTTCCAGTGTCAGGTACAGCAGGACTTACACACACAGAGAAAAGTCCAGCGTAAAAAAGACAAAGTGGAAGTATTTTGCCTGCCAACATCATCTCACTGTATATATACACGACATTTTTCAGCCCTGGAATACGTGCAAGTTTTACAAGTACTGGTACCTAACCTCCCTACACTCGTTCGATGAAGGTAAATGATGTACCAAAGAAATGCGTGAGCAAAGAGAGCGAACCTTACCAGCACTAGAAAATGCTGATCTGCATAATTTAGGTGAGAAAGGCAGCCCTGGAAAAACTGGAGGGTGATGTGGACTGCGGAGTGATTGGCAGGAAGGCTGCCTGGAGACCGATGCTTTGATAAGAGCAGCTGAATAAACCAGCCCTGGAAATTCCTCGTTCACTGTCCGAGAGCTGCTGCTATATGCTATATGTCTTCTGATACATGAAGTTCAGCCAAATTTAACGTGAGTTTATTGTTCCTGCATTTGCCTTGAGGCCCAAAGGAGGCTGTAGTGCCTGCTGTGCCAATTGTCTCTGCAGCCCCTAATGTCACGTGCGCCAAATGGCTGCGGGCTGTAGGGTCTGCTCGCATAGCAGCCACTCAAGGAGCCCCCGAAATTAGGAGCAGTCCTGCCCTTTGCCCTCACACCGAGCTGCAAAGACCAGCTGAAAACCCTGAACGGTTTGCTGCTTTGGTCCGCCCAATTCCCAGTGGTGCCGTCTCCAAGCTTTCCACACTTAATGCAAGTAACAGACCGCGATCATTCAGGAAGGAAGCTGAATGACATGAAATACCCGAGGTAATGCTCAGTCCAAAGAATCCCACATATTTTACAAACCCAGGAACGTGTTTTCAAAATTACGAGCTTGCACTAAGCCAGGGCCTAAGTAAAGAACTTCATCACACTAAAATCCACAAGTGTTGTGAGATTTCACAGTCCTACAGTCAGTGATAACATTGTGCAAATGTTGATTTAGGATCCAAACTCTGGGCACCCAAATCAATATAAAGAATTTGTCCATCCTCCTCCGAAATGCAGCTGTACCTAGGGGTAACATGACAGCTAACCAACAGTGCCACGCAGCATTTAGCAAGGAAAACTGAACACAAACACAATATATCCATTATAAGTTTGGGGAAGAATGCCATTTCTCAACTGTAACCGAAGGCATTTAACTTTTCTGATCTTTTAAAAATCCAAGAGATTCTCTCAGCATGAGGAAGAAGGGTATGGGAATCTGCTGCCTTACGTATTTCTTATTCTCAAATGAATCTTCAATACGGAGGGCAGATGACATTACAAGTCCTAAAAAACCTTATAGTTTGCCTTTGATGGGCCCATCAAAGTTCAAGCGATGGTCTAGTACTTTAATATTTATTATCCTCTTTATTTTTATATTCTCAGCCCGCCCTCTTCCAGATCCTCACTTCAAATCGGTCATAAATCTCCCCCATCTCACTCATCGGTACTACATCTGGACAAAATTATAAAAGGGTTAATATAAAAAGTATGCTTGCTGCATAGATCGTCTCTCTCCATTTGAATTCTTTCAATGCTCAAGACAATCTGAGCTTTAGTTATACATTCATCCTCAGAAATACATTTACGTATTTAGATTTATATTGTGGGTGAAATGCTTTTATTTGTATGTACATAAAACTGCAAACTCTTCATGTAAAATATAGCTTGGAATATCACTAGTGGGATATTAAGAACCAAAAAATGGAGTTTCTGGTTTTTAAGACTTCTGGTGCATTGTGATCAGAGTAATGTGTCTAATGATCTGAGAAATATATATACATGTTTGTATGTTACCTTTTTGGCATTCGGAAAAAGCACAGGGATGAATCTGAAGTTCATACTTCCTTGCTGTATAAACTCGATCTGCATCTAGAACAGAACAAATTGCCAGATTTATTCTGATGAAGGTTATGTTCATTTTGCTTTGCATGCATCTGAATCCTATGCATAAAAACATTGGTTGCTTACTTAAACTGCTCTTCTGTTAAGTGATTTGATCTATTGCTGCTGGACTCTGGGTATCGTTTTGTTTGGCCACTTAATCTGATTCTTCTTTACTACAGAAAGGATACAGGAAAGATCCGTCAACATTTCTTAAGCGTTTAGTTCTGTGGTATGAAGTAATTGCGGTTTTAGCTGCAGTTGCAAGCCCCATGAAATCCCTCTAGAACCAATGAAGCTTGACTCAAGGCCCCTGTTCAGACTCCAGTGGGGTGAAAGATTGCAGCCGGAGGCAAGCCGTGTCCAAGCTAGGTCCCAGCCTGTCCCCTGTGTCCCAGTTCCATGTCTGAGCTGGGGCTCAGCCTGTCCCCAGGACACCAGCTGAATGAGTCACAGGCTCCCAGGGGTAGAGAGATGAGCAAAATGCTGCTGGGAGCTCACCCCTTGGTGCCAGCTTCTCACACGTTTGACTGCAGCATCAAGCGGGGCGATCAGACCGGTTATAGGGTGAGAAAGGATGAATTTCATGGCCCTGTGAGCTCTGCTGGGCTAAACATCCATCCTGTGGCAGACCGCAGAGATGGGCCTCTGTGCCCCACGCTGGTCCCCTGCCACCCCCCTTTGCAGCTCTGGCCTTTGCTTTGCAGTTTCATGTTTTAGCCAGCTTTACTGCTGCCCGAGGAGAGACCTTACAGGGAGGGAGGCCAGGCAGCATTAGGTAAGGTTGTGCTCGGGGCTGTATGACAGAGCAACGTGGGCTTGGGAAGGTGCAGGAGGAAATATACATAGAACAATAAAGAATATGGAAGAATAAGATGAGCACGTTTAATAGGATTTTTCTTTCTTGAACCTCTTAGCAGATGTTAATGAGCATACGGAGCTGATGAGAGGGAGGATTAATGAATTCCAAAGGGGGGTGTTTAACTATGGGGATTAGTGAAAACAAAGCAGAGAACCTGCCATTTGGAGACAGATTTGTCTTTTGAGAAGAAGAGACAGAGTCTTTGTAAAACAGTAAATGCATGTCCTTGCTTACCATCCTGTGGATGTATTTAGTATGTAAGCCGTGTTCATCCCTGTCCAGCTGGGATTCAGCCCCTTCCACATCCTGTTTGTATTTTGGACTGATTGCTATGATTATCATCACCGTCTTCTGTTAGGGAGAAAAGCACTTTTATGAAATAGGGAAACGCAGTGTGTTTGGTAGAAGCAGATCGGAAATCTGCCAGTTTGTGTTTTAAGTGATCTTTATGTTCTTGGCAAACGAGAGAGGATCTCATTCATTCTGGCAGGAAATACAGGAGGACTCGTTCACTCGTCCTCTTTATTTCTCGAGATCGCATAATATAGAAAATCTAAATGTCAAGAGATATATTAGCAGCTTCCAGTTTACAGTCGGAATCCCTGTAATAAAAAGCTACTTTTTTATCAGTGTAGAGTGCATATGTACATACACAGAAGAGTTATCCTCAAATTCAGACCTAAATGTTTTCCAACAGCTTATGGAAAAGTGCATCTTTTCAACCATCTATGGCTTTTTATACACAAAGCTGCTAAAGGCAGTTGTCTGTGGAAACTACACCTAGGGCTTTTGGCAGCAGAAAAAGGACCTTTTCTTGCTGATCCTTAGCAGTGAGGTGCACAGAGAGGTGTCTGTGCAGAGAGCGGGGCTGTGGCAGACAGCCTGGGCGGGTTTAGGGGTGGCTCTGTGCCACCTTGCTGTGGTGCAATGCTCCTCACCCTTCTGGGACAGCCTGGGTCCCACCGTGACCTGTTTAATCCCAGGCCCCCAGTGGCCTCAGGTTTCCACAGAGGGGCCGTCCTTTGTATCTGGGAAATCTCTCTGCTCTTAGTGGTGGGCCAGTGAAGAGGTTCGCAGATGAAAGCCTCCTACTTCTGTTTATCTAAGGCCTGTCTTTTATCCCCGCCACATCAGGCTGTGTAAGGCTTCCAAGTATGTGGCTCATAGTCAGCCTGGCACCTAATTAACTCTTTCCTTCTGTGCAATATCAAGGGAATTTGCCCCACCACAGGGTCAAATACGGTAAAGAACCATTATCCCTTGCACTGACTTAACATACTCCAGAATTACTTTTGCTTCTGCCTGATGTGCATGTAAGCATTTACAGATGTTGAGGGTTTGCAGAGACATGCCTGATTGCGCACATCCCCCTGCTTGTGTCCAAGCAGTCCTTTCTTGCTCACATGTGTAAAGGTTTAGAAGTCAGGAACTGCCTCCACAGGCAGTAGAGGAAAACAGACATCTCCAGGGGGGCAGCCAGAGAAGGATCCTTATGTGGAAGGGGGGAACTGCTCTCTGCACATATCAGGCTCTCCTACTGACTGTGCAGGAGTCCCTAGGGAGTTCTGCCCGTTTGTATTTTAAGTGTTAATGATGTTCTTGGCAAAAGCGTATTCACTGTGGCTTCTAGTTTCAATACCTCAATTATACACGGTGAGTCCAGGCCTGGTTTCTCCTGATGAAAACCCCCAAATGCGTGACTGCATTGCCACAGCAGAGGCCCCAGGCTGGCTGTGCGTGCAGGAGCACCAGGCCTGCGTGGTAACACACTGGAGCTAAGGTGTCCTGCTGGACCACCTTTAGGAAGCCTGTGTAGTGCTGGGTTGGGGAGATTGAGCTTCTTTGCTCGGGTTGGGGAGAGCCCACCACGTTGTCATCCTGTTCCCAAGCCACGGAGATCTGCCTGGAGTGAGCCAGAGGCCTGGTGGCTTCCCAGCAAGGAACGAACCAAAGGAAGCCACCCCATGATGGCACATGCCAAGCCATGCAACCAGCAGTTTGTGTCCTGCTGTGCTGGTGTAGTGGGCCCACGGCCTGATCCTAGTGGAGATGTGCACTCACTGCTCCTTTGAACTTCAGAAGCTGCTGCAGTGAGAGTGCACCGGCAGCAATATGAATTTTACTGCTGAGATGGACATGAAGTGACAAGAGCGAACCTGTCTTTTGACTAACAGAATACCAATTCCCAGTTTACACATGGGATGATTTATCCAGAAGAACCTTTCTGTGATTTAGATAACGTGGAAGCTACAGGTGAGAAGCAGAATGACCATCAGCCACTACTGTGCAGCCCAGGATGAAGCACAGATAAAATTATACCCTTGCATGGGTAAAACACACTGCTTAAAAATGAGACAGAGGAGCAACTTGTCCAAGGGCAGCTTCAGGCTGAATCTAACAGCCAGCACTAGAATTTGTCAGGAACGCCAGCATTAGCACTTCATTTCCTAAAGAGTTTTGAGACCATAAGAAGCGGAACCAAGTGAGATTTGCCCGTGCTTTCTATCACAGGCCTCTGCTATTCCAGTTGGGCAGGAAAGGGCATAGTAGGATCTGGCATTTTGATGCTGCTCCTGTTACTGTTAGAATAATTCAGCCATTTTCCTCAGGTCACTTCTGCTGCGAACAAGGTTAAATTGTCTTTACATACATCACCTAGGTAGCGTTCCATCCACTTTATGATGTCAATACCTCGCACCGTGTCCTCGAATATATCAATCTGTAAGAGAATGAAAGTCAGTGGTGAGCATCCTTACGCCTTTCTGGCTGCAAGGATATATTCCTAGTGCCAGGTTTTAGCTTTACATCACATCCAATTTTCAGAGCGTGCGCTGGGAAGTCAGGCAGGTCACTGACACTGGGTGCAGCAATCCAGACTTGGGACTGAGCAGAGATGGAGGACTTCCCAGCGCTGAATGCAGCCATCACCACTCACCTCCCTGCACGCTCAGTGAGCCCAGGAACTGGCAACCAGGGGCTGTGACCAACGGAGTAATTATTATCTTCTCCAAGCTTTTGATAGAAGATTTGTGTTCTGCTCTCAAGTCTTTCTTTTTCTTTTTAAAAGTGGAGAACACATTTGTTTCCCTCTTTGGGGGCTATTTCGCTGTACTTATTTTTTTCTGTGGCATGCACCAAGAATTGCCTGTCCAGCAAAGGTGCTATTAATGAGCCTTCTACTCTGTACCTCCATGACGCCCTGAGCTTTCTTATGAATTGGTCATAGTACAGAACTGCTGGGGAGAAAGATAATTTCAGTCTCTGGAAGAAGTCTTTGATTCATGAAAATAAATAAGCACGGACAAACCCCCACTGAGTCTCATTCAATTTAACGACAGCCACTTGCTTAAATGCTTTCCTGAACTGAAGCCAGAGTGAAGGTTGAGGGGTCAGATAGCATATGGGCTTGAAAGAAGGAAATATGAATCAAGATTTTGACGAATGCTGAATCCTAGAGCCTCTATGGAGGGGGTAGTCACGATGAAGCAAACTCACGAGAAGTTAAATGAAAATCTGGATGGTTTATGGGATTAGACAGTAGGACACAGGCCTTTTCAAGCCAGTGATTTTTGAATTCCTTTCAAAGGTCTAACAAAGCAAATGAAACCACGAGATGGACTGTTTCATTAAGCTGTGTGAAATACACTGATTTTAGATCAGTATTTAGCAGAAAGGTATTCGCATTTGAAGAACCAACGATGTAATTCCTTCTCAGAAAAGAAGCTGGGATGGGATGAATGTGAAAACTGACCTTTTTTAATATTGGTATTACAGACCAAATATGAGACAATGTTAATGGAATAGCTCACAAAAACTCATATTATTGCCCATCTGGTATCTGGTGTCACTAAGTGGAATTTTCCAGGGTCATTATTAAAACCCATTTCAAAGTATAAAATTCAGTTAAAATAGGGGCAAATGAAATGGCTAATCATTTAAGTTACAACTTTTAAAACCGAGGCCATTTCATCCCATTTGTATCCTCCTTACTCTACAAAATACAGCGATAACCAGCAAAGCATTTAAATGCACCATGTATGCCCTCTGCTTTTTTTTTTTTTTTTTTTTTTTAAAAAAAAAAGAAACGTCTCTTTTCTTCCCTGGTTGGAAGTAATTTTCTCCGGAAGGAATACTTACAGCAGTTTGAAATCCATTTACAAGCAGGAAGTTCACAAATTTCATGACCTCCACCGCTGTGTCCACGGAATAGGTTATAAAGACCTTGCCTAAAAGAGTCCATATGAACATGCAAAGCATTAAAATACACAATGCAAGGGCCTCCGTTTCTGCTGTGCTGCGGGTTCTGCTCACATATATGCCTCTAAATTACTTACAAAGCAAATTTACGAAAAAAGCTTCTTTTTTCCCCAGCCCTTTGGCATATGTGAGGTTGGGCCCTCACCCAGAGCTCATGCCACCTAGCCCCAGCTGCAGCCAGTCTCCCCCAAAACCTCACTGACCCGGCTGAAAGCTGGCAGAGCCCATACAAGTGCTGCTCAGCCTCTCCTTAGAGCAGCAATAAGCTCCTGTGCAGGGCAGGGTGGAAGGCTGAGGACAGCAATGCCTGCTGCTCTCACCAACACTGAAGGAGTTTCCTTACACACGAAAAGAACCATGTACTCTCAGGTCAAGGTAAGCCAGCTGCATGGGTATCAAAAATGACACAACATTATCCAGTAATTCCTTTATCTAGGACACACTGGTAAACTAGGGCTTATACGAGACTGGTTTCCAGGGTCATAATTCAGTCCTTCAGACCAGAATTTGTAACATGGGGCTCTGAAAGGTCATGTGAACAAATGAAGAATACAGGAAAAACTGAAACCTCAGGAGAGATGTGGAGGGATCTTAGCAATGGCATATCTCACTGGTTGGCCAGCATGGCATTAAGAAGGAAGCCAGCTTTTCTGCGACTTGACTTTCCCAGAAGAGCCAAAGAGTGAAAGTGTTTCAGGGGCTGTTGGCAAGGAAGGAAGCTCAGGGGGTGCTCATGATGCCCTCGGTCTCACCGTGGGCTTCTGACCCAGTCGTCTCCACTCACCAGGTCAGGGAGAAACTGAGGTCAAGACTTGACATTTTTGTCTGGTTTGGGACAGGCAGAAACACTTTATCCCTGAGGCTTTGTTTGTTATTAGTCTTTTACTGTAAGCCTCAGTGCCTCCTGCCTCAAAGGGACATCCTGTTTAGCAAGAAGTCATGAAAACAATCTAAATGGTATTTATTTTCAGTAAACAAAATAACAAGCAATTAATGACAATTATGTTTTCAGGATTCAAGGGAATATTTCCACTCCTCCAAACAGGAATGCTCACACCCTACAGATGTGATGACATCCAGTGTTTTCCTTTCTTCTTGTCTTTGTGTCTTAATGTTGCTACCCCCACTTTGTCCCCTGAGCTTTCCCACCTAAGGCTGTGAGGCTGCTCTGTGAAATCTCGCACAGAACAAATTTGCTAACCACTTACGCAACTCCTCCGGCAAATTGCTGGTTCTCAGAGTTCCCTTGGCTGCAGGGTTACTCAGAGGTCTTGGGACAGCAGCTGGAGATGGAAAATTGTCAGAAGGACAACAGCATGCTTCATCCGGGCCACATGCCTTGGGGGGTAGCTGACCATGAGGTAGCTGGTTGTAGATCTGGTTTCTACAAAGAAGAGCAAGCGAGGATTCAAAAAATACATATTTTCAGGTAAAATTCAGGTTTTTCTTTTTAATAACAAACTGTGAACTTTATCTGTGTATTACCTAAGAAAAGTTCTTGTAGAAATGCTTGACTTGGCATTTCTACTTCATTATTACAGCATCTTTTGATCTGAGCCCTCTTGATACCTTGGTGACAGTCTACCACAAGACATGGTTTATTGCAGAAGCAACATTAGCCACAGGAAGTAAACGTACCTCGTAGCTGAAAGCTGCTCAGTTTGCAATTAACAGAAGCAAAGAGCATTTCTGAGCAAGAAATAATGCCGTGCCATGGATGTTGTTGCACACATACCAGAGCAGAATGGCACTTGTGCAACCTCTTCCCATTATCTAAAGGGTGCTTCGTGACAACTCAGATGTTCACGGCCCAACAGCTTTCAGGAAGTCCTGTGCTGTGCAGGAGACACGGCGCTAGGTGGGGAGCAGGAAAATGGGGGTACAGAGCACTCCAGTTCCAGCTGTGGCACAGCTCGGAGTATCTCCAGTTTTGGACAAAACTCAAAGTTTTTCTAAAGGGAAAAAGTTCAACTTCTTAACCAGCAACAACAGACCCAACAAGGATTTGTCTGTTCAGAATCTGTGCTCTGGACCTGCAGCAAACTTGCCTAATATCTGCTCTGCTGTAACAAACAGAGAGAAAGGGGTGATCACAGGAAGCTTAGCAGTTCTTGTCCTACCATGCTTTGGGTTCACAGCGGAAGTCACAAGGAAAGAGAATCTACACAGATTTTTGCATGAGGTGTAATTTGAATCTGCTGGGCTCAATCTGTTGGATGAGTGTTAGGTTTCTATGAAGGCTTTTCCCCACAGAGCAGTGATATTTAGTCAATCAAGCCCACTCTCTTTTTTTTCTTTGCCTTCCTTAAATGAACGATGACAGTCTGGGCACAGCATGTTTTCTGTTGTCACATTAAGATCTGGTTTATTCATTTTGGTACAGATGTTTTCGGTTACAAAATACTCTATAGGCAAATATTACCAACATCTAACTGCCGTTCCTGGAACCAGCACGCAGACACCAGCCACGTAGCCACAAGACAGAGAGCGGGTATTGTGGATTTCTTTTAGCAGAAGAAAGTACCAAGAAAAGCAACATACACTTCATCAAAAGCCACAAAAGCGACCCTGTAGTTACTGTACAGCTCTTCCCGAAATTTCACCTTATCTTACCAATATGCCAAAAATTAGGAGTCTTTTTAAATTTTACTAATGCAGAGGGTACCTGCTGTTCCTCAGTGTTTCTAGGTTTTCATACAAACTCTTTAGTGCAGTTACCTCTGCTACTGACTTATCATAACGTCACGTTGTCCATCCTGCTTTATCCTGCCTGTTCTCTTACTTTTCTGCCGCGACCATGCCATGTAAGTGGACATTTTTAAACACAGGTGCCTGTAAGATTAGCACCTTTAATGGATTTTGTCACTTAAACAGAAGCAGCCTGCTTTTCAGATGTGCTAACTGCCTGCAGCTTCAATGTTACTTCAGGCAGCTGGGCCTGGAGAAAACCTTGCATAGATGATATTTCCCGTTTGTTAATGATGCACTTATAATGGGAGGGAGATGGGAGGCACGGTAAATTAATATTTGAAAAACAGTCAAAAAGCCCCAGATGAAAAGTGCTAGGCACGATGTGCTTTATTACTACATGAGAAATCATAGAAAGTGCTGCAAAATGCAATGTAGAGCTATATCAGTGACAGACAAGATTTTCTCAATTTTTCTCTGCACTACGGAAGAGATAAGAAGGAAATTGCTGAAAGCCAATGATTGAGGCAGCCCAGGCTGGCACACCATAGAGCTGAAGACTGCAGTGAGTCGCCGAGTTGACCTTTGCACTCAAGCAGGAGAGCTCTAAAGTTTCAGCTGAAATATATCCAGCCCACCTTTAACTCATCAGCCCCATCTCTTTAATGTTCAAGTGTTTTTCTTCCTTAATGCATGAGTTTCAGGGTGTCCTGTAACAACATATTGGGTAACTAGCTTTGAAGCTCTTCAGGGTAAGGTCGGGTCCCTGCCGCCTGTAAAATAGCAAAGAAAACTGCCCAGCACCTCGCATCTACCCCTGCAGCCCGGGCACGCTAACATTGCAAGGCTTCAGAATTACTGGTTAAAAGCCTACTGAATGAGATTAGGGGAGCTTCAACCCCCTTGAGGCGTACTTACGGGAACCGAGGAGGCCCAGGGGAGGAGCACAGCCTCTGGGGTGGTCGGTCTGCAGCGCCCTGGGGAGCACGAAGGTTTGGGCAGTTTGGGATGCCCTGCTGGGCCGGGCGGATAACCCTCACGCAAGGTCCAGGGACAGGAGGAAGCGGCTGCGATGTATGTGCAAAATGCTGGTAAGGAGCTCGACCATCTGGGAAGGTGAGAAAATAAAGGCAGCAGCTATCACTTCAGCCAACACGTTTTTTGTATCAGTTTGTGTTTATTCCTTTCCAGGCACGTCCTCCTTCATTTCTAGGGAAACGGAGCAGTTTGGAAGCATTTGCAGGTAACTGAGTCTGAAAGAAGCGAGATTAGGGAACATTTTATGGTCCTGTTTCCTGTTTCCCTTTCACATATGACATGGTTCAGATCCCTGCTGTGGGCTGCACGACTGGGACAACTGACAGTTAAATACTCAGGGCTGCTTTGTCCCTGCCCTTAACATGCCTCAGTGCTGGATGTGTGTTTTATTTTTTTAATTTCTTTTTGGCAATAACTTGAGAAAATGAATCATCCCAACATTCTCATGAAAGCAGATGCAAAATCCTGGAACAAATCAGTTTGCAACACTAAGGCTAAACAGACTGTGATTATTGTAAATGAAAGGAGAAAAAATAATCTCTCGGTTTGTTATTTCGCTCTGCACGAATTTTCTGCCTAGCTGACCTTTTAAGGTCTGGCTGCTGGTCCAGTTGCCATCCAGGAGGCTGCAGGGGAAACCCAAAGTAACAATTTTGCTCGAGCAATTCTGAAAAGTCTGCCTGTTGCTGGCTGGGTACACGTAATGCTGTTTAATAACTAATGTACAGTGGAACCGTTGGCATAAATTGAAAGAGAAAGCAATGTAAGCTGTTTGTTTCCCAAATGGGGAAAACTATTTTTTTTCAGTCTTTCTGCTTGCAGTTTTCATTAGGCAGCAGCTCTGCACACTTTCAAGCTGCTGTGTGCAGATCAAAGTCCAGCCTGGCAGGGCTTATTAGCACTGCATGATTATGGTGTTATGAGCTGGCTCGGAAAGCTGCAGTGCTCAAACACTCTTTTTTCCCCTCTAGATTTTTTTTTTTAAATCCTTTTAGCTATTTTGGTGTCATGCTTTCCTTTTCTTATCAGCCATGAGGACTAAGGTTAAAAAAAAAAAAAAAAAGGGAGGAAAAAACAAAGAAAACAAAGCTTTAAAGAAATCATCCAACTCCAGGAGCCAGTACTTTAAAACCAACCCCACAATTACAGAGGTTTCTGATGGAATTGTGCGTTGGCAACACCTTATTTCTTGAGATTGTTTTGGGAGATATTCCCACCCCACTCTTAACTATTTGTAACAGGACAGGGTGAAGGTGGCTGGCAGAACAAAAAAAAGGAAAGTAATTGTGAGCTTCTCCTAAGTTCCTCACAACCAGCCTTGGGAAAACTGTCCAGGCTCTGAGAGATTCAGTTTGTCTACAGGTGAGGAGCCCAGTGTGGGTTTCACCAGCTTCCCTCGGCTCTCTCTGGTGCTGCAGCACTTTAATGGCTGCAACCACTGCTGCTCAAAGCACAGCGTGGTGAAGCACGCGCGCCCTGGCACCCAAACAGCTCACGTCTACGAATATCTGAACTAGTGGTCCCCGGTTACCCAGCACTGCTGTGAGGATTTCTTTGACTTCAGAAGTAGTTTTGCTGTCGTGTCACAAATAGCAGGTGTTCAAAAGCAGCTGACAGCTTACGGGCACGATGCACGCTATTGCTAGTGCCCGGGAGAGGCGTGTTGTGACACACAAACTGCACGGCTTTGTTGTGGGCTGCCACTGCCCAACAATTATCTGAAACACAAGGGGCTGTCAGGAGGTGATTTATGCCGTACCAGGCATGTGAGAAACAGGCGTACAGTTGCCAGCTTCTTGGTCCTGACCAAATCTGCTCCAGCCATCTGAGTTTATTTTATTCTTTTTGCCCTCTGGATATGGTTGAAACACCAGCGATTTTTCTAAAGAAAGCCTTTCAGAGTCCCCGCTTTGATATAAAACGGCCTGGTTCAGTAACTGTCCTGTTTCTCACGATGCCCACATGTGGAGGAGGTAAATAGTGAGAGGTATTGCGCAACAAGCTCTTCATCTGCTTCAAGCTAAACTGAAATGAGAAGGTACGTGCTGAAAAACAGAGGACATTTTGCAAATGTTCAGCTCCAGTCGTTGATGGAAGTCCATCTGTAGCCCCTTCCCCATTACCAAGTCCCAAGACCAAGAGGTGAAAAATGTAGCTCTGAGACCCTGACTCTTGCATACCTAATTATAGCACATCACTGGAGTGAGAAACCTCTTTAAACACATGTCATATAAATGCTGTGGAGTCAACAGAAGGTTAAGAAAAAAGGGTTATCAGAACAGGCCTTCAGCGTTTTATTAGCAAGCTCCAAACTGGTCGGGGTCTCCTGTGTCTAATGTAATATAAATTGTATTAAAACAATGATATTGCTGTTGAATGTTCAAAGCTCACTTCATAACAGATAAAAATCTCGCAGACTGAAAAGGAATACTAATTAATAGCAGGCTGTAAACTGCGCCGTAGTCTCCGAGAGCCAAAACACCCGTATTGACTGGGTCACATCAGCATTCAGTGATACAATCACCAGCAGCTGAGAGGGGTCCATTTTAAGTAATGAGCTTCCATTTCAGCTGACAACAGAAAAAATGAGGTTGATGGATGTCATGCTCTTTTCATACAGAAATAAAATACATGGATTAGTTTGGCCACAGCGCTGGTAGATACTGTTTAAAGAGATCAAGGGTAAGCACCCATCCTGATTCTGGCAGGAAATTCTCAACCTCGGGGATCCAAGCGGGAGCAAGGAAATCTATGAAAACAACAGGAATTAAGTCGGAATAGGAGGCTGCTGAATGACTGATGCAAGGAGGAAGGAAATGACTAGAATATGAAATAACAGCAGGGAGAAGGCTGTGTATGCTCAGCATGACTGACAAAGGCTAGTTTCTAGGCAAAATCATTAGCCTTTATTTGATGAGCAACTGTGAGCTCTTTAACTTTCTCTCTGGCTCAGAGGCTCGGCATCAGAGAATCCGTCTGCACAACCCTAAAACCTGGAAATAGAACGTAGACTGCAAGTAATTGTTTACAAATATTAATAATTGCATGCTGCAAAGGAAGAACAGTAGGTAGGAAAATGCCAGCTTTGTGAATGATGGCTGTGATGCCCCCGGAAAACCTGCCCCGGGGTGAGCGGTGCTACTCACATGGGCTCTGCAGGTGCTGCTCTGCCGGGCAGCGGTGCCCAAAGCAGCCGTGGGCTTGCGGGGAGGCATTGGGATGGGGCAAGTGCTGGCACACGGGGTACTGCTGGTGCTCAGGTCCAAAAAACTCCCTGGAGATCAGCGGTCCTGGGAGGTCCTGGGGGTTCAGCACGGACACGAGTGGTAAGGGGGGCTCCAGGTGCCTGATGCCCATCACGTCTCGCGACTGGGAGTTGTACCCCGTGTCCACGGTCGCCAGCTCGGCTGGGGGTCTGCTTCCCGAGGGCTGCTGTGACTGTGAACTCCCTTTGTTGCTCTCCTCCGGTGAGTGCTCGGGAGCATCAGACAAGCTCTGCTCCGACTTACTGGAATTGTGCCCAGTGTCAGCTGAAAGCTGTGGTCTTGGCTGCACGCCTGGTTTGTCCATAGCTAAAAGATGCATCTTGGGGTGAAATACTCCAGCTATTGATTCACCAGAGGAACAGAAGCGCCCGTCTCCATCAGGATCGGCGTATTTTGACCACAGCCTGCTGTCTGGCTCCGTGGGCAGCTGGTGATGTGCTGGGGCTCTGCAGGGGCACGACGGATCAGCCACAGGTGTTTGAGCAGCACATTGTCTCTGGGGCTCCTCATCCTCCACATCCTCTCCAGTAGGCTGTGAAGCCTCTTCCAAGACACCTTCAGGAAATGGGGACCACGACATGGATTCATCGACTTCCACTGGTATGCTTCGACTCACAAAAGTGCCTGAAAAAGCGGGAGAAGAAGCACTGTAGACTGACAGCCAGACAGACCAATGCCTATCGCCAGCCATCACTCGGTGATGGTGAGCTGGAGTCCTGAAGAGCAATAGGCATTCTTTGCATTCACACCTTTACGTGTTTTAAAGAGACAGGAAGAAAACAGCAAGAAAGGTCTGGCTGAATTTTGGCAAAGCAAGACAGCGGAGAGTTAGCTGGAGTGTGGCTAGCGCAGGGTTACAATTTGGACTAACCTGACACGGAGGCCATTTCCAGGCTCTGTGGTCACACCAGAAATGAGAGTCAGCTGCAAGGCCAGAATCTTCCAGCAAACTGGAAAACAAGAGAAAGTACTCTTGAGAACATGGTACAGTTTCACACAGGCAATAATCCCAAAATAACTCCATCTCAGAGACTGGAAAAGAAATACTGGTTGGAGTTCTGGAAATTGCATTTCGCAAATCAGGCACTTTTATGGGATTTCTGGAACTTACTGTTTCTGCTGAGACTGGGGAAAAAAGAAGCACACGAACTGTCTCTCATAGGTAATTTCTGCACCTGACAGAAAGGCAGGCTGTATAAATCTGGAGATTTGTATGCTTAGGCATATTCTAGGGAATACAGTCATTTGCAATATTTTTCTCCAGACCTTGTAATAATGCCTTCATACTGATTCCTTGGATCTAAACTTCACCGCACACCTAGCTGAGTAATTTCAATTCCAAAGCCAGCTTCCAAGTGTTGCTGCTTGTTTTATCAAACCAGCTCATCCATTCTGTTATTGCATGGTTGTTATTTCAAATTATTGAGAATTATAAGACAATTTAGAGACTCTGTTTACTGTTTGGATTATTTTTTCCCTTTCTTCGGAATTGGCTTCTGCTCCAGACGTGAGAATCATCCCTTCCCTTGCGAGGTGCAGTCAGTAAATTTGGTCCAGCCAAACGACCCTCGATGACAGATGCCTCTGCTCCAGAATGGGAGCGGCAGTGGCGGGTGACGGACATGCTCCTGTTGTACCACCCTTTGGGATGAGAAGCACAAGCCTCGCTGCAGGTTTCATAGCGCATTGGTTTTATGCTGGACCTAAACATTGCTGGACTGTGGAGGTGCAGAAGCTTCGGGCGCAATGTTCATCATTAACATGCACATCCGTACGCCACGGGGTGCTGCGATGGGAAGAGGCTCAAGCAAATGGAAACCGAGCTCGGGCAGGAACTGGGAGCCACCCCCGGGCCCAAACCAAAGGGCGAGCTTCCTCCTGAGCTGGAGGCAATCGAGGGTGAAGCACAGCGGGGCAGGGTGCTGATGCAGCCGTGCTGCTTCCCAGACCCGAGCCCCTGCCTGCCCAGACTGTGGCACAGAAGTGTATCAGCACATCTGAGGTCAGCTTGCTGATCTCTGCAGACATCTTCACCCTCTGGTGGAGGGGTGGAGGTTACCTTGCTCCCAGCAGATTTTATCCCTTGCCACGGGGCATAGAGGAACATGTCTGGGACCCATCACTTCCCCAGCTGTTTTCCCTCTGTCACATGGGAAAAGCCCAAATCCCAGGAGTGCTATTGGAGAAGAACGGTCTAAGCACTCAAGCAATAGGAATGGCAATGCTTGACAAGAGAATCTGACTTGGTACAGAAAGTCAAAATCACAACCCATCTGAGGAGACTTCAGGGATCCAAGGATTTTGCCCAGCTCCAGTCACAGTAGCTTGAACAGAAAGTTCAAATGAAGAACATACTCAGAGAACCACAGTACCAGGAACAGTTGGACAGGCTCATGGAGAGGCACAAGGCAGTGTCCCCACCTCTATCCTGGCTCCCACAGCCATTCTGGAAAAGCAAAGAATGTGCCCTGTGCTACAGGACACGAGCGAGGCTTTATGTTCATGATAATCAGATCGACTGACATGTATTTCCCCCTGAAAGTACCTCTGGCATCGAAAATTCTCAGTGCAACATTTGCTGGGAAGTAGGATAAAAATTGTGCTCTGCTGCTGCTGGGCTGCCATGTCAGTATTCCTCCTCCGTGTAACATAAAACCCACCTATGCAGCAGATTTACCATATATTCAAAACACACATCCTATGTTATAATAAGCACATCCACGGGGAGAGTTACGCTCGGATAATTACCGCAGAGTAATTACGCTGGCAGATTTTCCCACGTAGACCAGTCCTGGGAGCAGCTATGAGCTGCACCAGCGCAGCGAGCACGCTGCTGCTCTGACAGCCTCACCCCGATGCGCGAGAAGGCAGGGTCTTGTCCTGAACCAGCTCCTCCAGACACGAGCACCCAGGCTTCAAATCCTGACAGTCGGCTCACCACCACCACACAGCCTTCCTTCCCCGTGGTCCACAGCACTTTTCCTCTGCGCCACGTCCCCGTCGCCGGTCCCGCTCACTGAGTCAGGGTTCCCTGATCTGTAACTGAGGAGACGGGAAAGAGAAAACTTTGAGCTCTCGTTATCAGCCCAGGATCGTGACAGAGACGTGTGCTGTGCGCTCCTTTGCAGCAGTGACGAGGCACTATTAGCCTGGGAACTCTGGTCGGATCGCAGCTGAAGTGGGTGCCTCCCTGGGGCGGTGACTCACCGGGACAGCATGGCGCGAGGCCAGGTTTGCACGGGGATCCGGGCTGTAAGGCGGCTGCATGGCCCCCCGCCAGCCACACAGAAGCGCTGTGAAGGTCAGCTGCCCTACTCCCTGCGAGGCCTTTTGCATATCTGCTCACCTAAACGGCTCCGCAAGCCTGGCCCTTACTCCACCTGGCCTCCAGGTGCCTGCTCAGGCACTCTTTGACCTGTGGTATCTCTGTCTGCCCGCTCAGGGGCCGAACGCCAGCTCTTATCCCCACCTCTCAGCAGCCCCACCGAGCTGGTTCCTTGTGCGAAATTCTCACTGGTGTTCAGAGAGGGCAAGCTCTGCTGTGGGGTGCCTGGGTGCAGCTCCTCCTCTTGAGCAACGCGCTTGCCTTCAGCAGGATTCGGACCAGCTGTCAGATGGGGTTTAAAAGTTAATAAATTCCTTTGGAGGCTACAGCCTTCAAAGTTTTTTGCCTTTTTTTCCAGCTGCATCATTAATGCTGGCTATCTGCGAAATGGGTCACGCACAGCCTACGAGAATGTAACACTAGGCACGACGCAGGCAGAAACAATGCTTACTTCAGAACAGTTTAAAAATGTATTTCCTATTAGTTTGGCCCTCTAAAAGGACAAATGCCTCTTTATCTCTCCAATCAACTAAATATTTAAATGACTGCCTTATCTTCTTCCTGTGTTACATGACCTAAACATTATGAAAACTACTGCAAATTTCTGAGTAAAAATAGTTTGGTCGGACAGAAGAGAGACCCGATTCCATCGCCTATGTGTTTCCTTGCAAAAGCTTCTAGCTTTCTAAATATTATTTTGCTTAGCCCCTGCTGCAGGACAGCTGAGCACCGAAAGCTGAGCTTTGATGCCCACGCACAGCTCCTGCTCCTGTGGGGCCGGGGGCTTTGGTGTTAACACAGGCACACCATCAGCGAGGAGGAGAAGTGACTTCCTCCTCCTCCTCTCTCGGCAGCTCTGCTTGGAAAGGGAAGCTGTTACAACAGCAGAGCTCTGTCTGTGGAGAGAGCCCCGAGGATAAGTTAACCCTGCGACGTGCTTTGGGCAATGCCGGTGGTGGTGTTTGGGTGGGAATTCCCAGGAGAAATCCCCACTCTGCTAGAAATGTTACAGATGAGTCAGAAACATTCATCCTCTGACACCAGTGTGTCAGGATGTTGTTTCTGCTCCACTGATGACCCTCAGCTTCTGGAAAAAAAAGGAGAACCAAAACCCAGCACCGAGCCCCTTATCCCGGTATTTTACGTGGCCTCACAGTCTACGATTTCATTAGGTCTCCTTGGACTTTTGTATAGGATTTATCCTGCAAGTATAGTAAAGCCATGGACAGAAAAATAACTTGCTTAGGTCCCCAGTGTTGAAGAATTAGGGTAAAGGAATGCTTCAGCATATTGAAACATCCAGAGAAACCCGCAGCCTGATCCCTTTCTGGCACTAAGACCACCGGAGGATGTAGATTGTGCCCCATTCTCATTTCCAAAGCCATTGCAGCCTCAAGTCAGATCGTGATATTGCCAGGAAGCTTCAAGAATTTAATATACGCCCTGCACCAATGACCATGCAGGAGATTACTGATAACCAGCTGGAGCTTTTGCTTATATTCCTGCTCGTAATAAAGTGAAGAGGCCCTTCCTACAGGGACAGAGTAGCCAGGCCTGGGCTGCTCACAAAAACGACGAGGAAACTCCTTAAGCCATCCGTTCTCTTTCTTTTCCTTCCTCTCCTTGTACGCGCAGTTCTCCAATGTGTGTTTGTTCAGCAAAAAAACATTCCTGGGTGGGCGCTCAGCAACCTGCCCGGCAGTGACCCAAGGTTTTGGGAAGAAACGTCCCAGCTCTTTTGCAAGGCTTCCCAGACCCAGCAAAGTTCTCTTTCTCTGGCCTGAGAGCCCCGAGGGAGGGCTGCCCCCGCTGCCGCCCTCGCAGATGCCGTCCCCTCCTTGTGACCCGCATGCTGCTGGCGATGGCCACTTCTGGGAAGTGGCAGGGACAGCATAAATGGAGGGGAACAAACTCTTCTGCATGTCCGTGGGGACAGGCCTGAGCATCCGAGTTTGAAGCAAGGGCCAAACTGCCCTAAGAAATGTCCAGCAGAAGCAAGGGGGTGGCTGGGGAGAGGAAGAGTGTTGGGTTTGGGCCCATCTTTGCAGTTTTCTTGTGGCCAGTTGCGAAACCCATCAGGCATTCCATCTACTTCCCTGGCTTGTCCCAAAACACATACCACCGATCTGCTTTTGATTAGAAAAGCTCGGTCAGTGAGGAAACAGAAGAGAAAACCTGCAACACAAGTGTATCTGCACTCCCTGTCGCTTCCAGAGCGGGGGAAAACATCTTGACCCCTCTGATCAAAGATACATTTGTATACATCAGTAAAAAAGAAAACATAAGGATGAGAAAGAATCCTCACTTTCCTTGTTGCACAGCTCACAGGGGAAAGGTTTTTTATTCAGCAGTCATGACATTTCTGAAATAGCATGGATTTAGATTAAGGCAAAGCTGAGATCACAAGGGGTGGGGATTGATAGGAATTTCTTCATTTCCATGTAATTCCTTGTGCTTTGGCTGAATCGTTAAAGCTCTGTGGAGCTGCAGATATACATCTGCAAGACGGGAGTAATTGGATGCAGAGTTTGCAAGCTGTCGTGAGGATGCACACATCAGTGAGATTGCAACAAATGCTGTTGCGATGGGGTCACATAAGTGCAAGTGCTTAAGCACACTGTATCCAGCGCAGCTTTCTCTACAGAAATGCTAGGCAAAACTTCCCTCCAAGAACCAGAGACAGATCCTTTTAGGAAGAGCAAGTGCAAATGTGGGAACTGTTTTGGGTCTATAACTTAAATAAACACAGACAAGGAAATCCAAGCTGAAGAGTTTCACTTCACCACGAAGAATTTGGGTTGCTGTCATCACAGATGCTTCCCCGCTCCCTCGGGTACCTTCCCCAGTGAAGACCAAGGCAATGTGTCACGTTCTGAGCCCAGACTTTAAACTCTCTAGGGCAGGTGATGTTTATTTTTACAGCTTCTGGAAGAAGCAGAAAAACAATATGAAAACAACATTCCTCTTCCACGCTGACTGCTCTTACATATTTCCTGCAGCCATGACATGGAAGTCTACATGCGCCAGGAAAACGGGGGAACATGCTTCCACGCCTCCGTGCTTGGCAAACATCACATCCTCTTCTTCAGCACTAACGTCTTTTCACTTCTTTGAGTGTAGACTTCAATATGCACGTAAAAGGAGCACTAGACAATACGTATTAAGAAATTAGGAGTGCAACACTCTTAAAAAGGATCCAAACAGACATCGCACATACAGGCAGAATTCCTTGCCAGTTTTCCACGTTTGTGAAATATGGAAATGTCTGCAATGATCTTAGACATCCACATACAGGCACCTTTTAAAAATGTGTTCGCTTTCTGGAAGTTATTTCCCACCCATTTCTGATGCTGATAAAACTTCCACAGGCACTGAATAACCCTCAAACTGGGATATCCCACAGCCCCAGTACATCTGAAACTCCTGTCGCATAACCATTCTTGACAGGCAGAATTTGGGGTAGCTGAGTGAGGTTGGATAGGGGGACCACCCCGAGAGGAGTGAATCTCCTTGGGAACCACGAAATCCTGGTTTCCTATAGCTTTGTACCTTATGTTGGACCGACTGGTTCCTAATAAGGGAAAATCTGTGGCGTTTACAGGGCTGACGTGCTCGCTCTCCCCGTGCTGCAGTGTGAGGGGTGCCGGGCATGTGGGTGGTGGGAGGGTGCGGGGAAGACTCGGGGACCTGACGTGTCTCCCTCAGCTGGAGCAATAACAGCCTTTCTCACACTCACTCACTCATTTGCTCTTGTGAAACGTGCAGAAATGTATGTATCTCACAGACATGTACCCTCTGCCAAACTTCAAATGCCACTGCTGGTGGTGAGGGGCACTCATAGGCACGAACACCATAACTGCACATGCTTGTCTCCTTCCTTAGAAAGATTAAAAGAAGGGGAAAAAAAGTACAAAAAGTACAAAAATTGTACAGCATGCTTCAAAACATGGCTGGCACTCAGCAAGAGCAAGCTGACCTCGGAGTCTGATGGTATCCCAGGCTGCAGCACAATGAGCAGACACTTGCCAACTGCCAGCAGTGTCAGCGAGTGCTCACCGGAGTGCTGACCCCGCCGTGTGCACCCTGTGCATCCCCGTCTTCAGCATCACCCACAGCCCCCACCACGGTGTGCACAGCCCCTGGCAAAAGACGAGCAGGCAGGAGCTCTTAAAGCCTGAATTACGTAGGTGATGGCATGCTACAGGCACCCACACGCTCGCAGGAGAAATGAGCGTTTAAAAACCAGCATCGATGAGGGATCAGGGGCCCTAACTTGCCACAGGTGTCACTGGGGGCCTGGGTCCTGACCCAACACTGTCACCTTAACTAACCACCTCAGTGCTGTTTTAAACACTGTTTTGTCCCCTTTTCCCCCACCAAAAGGCTTCTGGCTGTTTCCCGGGGCCTCCCCAGCACAGGGGCATGGCTGTGAGTGGCCCAGGCACACAGGGGGCTACGTGGGGCACACCTGGGATCTCCTCACGGAGCAACAGGTTTTTTTTTTTACGAGGCACCAGGGCTGGCACCTGGCTCAGGCAGGGAAGGAGGATGCCTCGGGGCCAGCCCCGTGCCATGGGGTTTGGAGCACCCTCGGGTCACTGTGGGGCAACACTGCCCATGCCAGGCAGCACACACGCAGCTCTGTGCTCCCTGTCACGCTCCCAGGGAGATGGCCACATGAGCAGATGATTCCAGCATCCAGGCCAGGCCTTGAACCTGTGCGGGGCTTACCCTGTGTGGGGCTGGGAATTTCCAGTCCCTTGGTAACTGGTAGTGGAGGAGGATCAATAAGCCCAGATCTGCTGTTCTCTCTACCCAGCAAATGTTAGCCCCACAAAACCCACGTCCTGAAAGAAACGGCTACAGGATGAAATCAGAGTGATTTTTATATGGCCAATTTTACTCTAATTAAAAAGAAATACCACTGGCTCTCTCCCACCGTTTCCATACCAACGCCATGGAGGACTGTGCGAACCAGGTCTAGAAACCTATTTTCTTCACGCTTTCCACCGACCTCACCCTCACCAGGTCTGAGGACCTGTCCAACGCTGCCCCTGGCACTGGGGGTAGCAGTGCCTGGTGGGGGCCAAGGCAGAGGCCCCCGTGCCTTCACCCAGCCCTGTGGCAGCGCTGCAGAGGGGAGGGCTCTCAGCGAACAAGCCGCCTTCGGCGTGTACAGCCGTGCAGGGAGGGACTGGGATCAGGCCTGGCTGACAGGCATTGCCAGGCAGCTATGTAAATACGCAGGACAACATTTCAACACCAGGCGTGTCCATTTCCAGTGTTTACCCCAAAACTCTCCAGATTATATATATATATATATAAAAAAAAAAACCTGCAGTGAAATGGCTGAAACATGTTGTAACCATCTGTGAAAGTCGGTCTATCATTAGATGAGAGAGAGGGGAAAAAAAAGAGAGGGAAGAGAGAAATTTGAGGGAAAAAATACCCACGGAGAGCCAAAAGTGGGTCAACAGCTAATTACAAGCAGGGACCGAAAAGCGCAGTATCTTTAACACTCCTTACCTTGTGGCTGAGGAGGCTCACTCAGCTGGCCAGCGAAGGGGAAAGGGCTGGAGAGTCTCCTACGCGCTCTTTCGCTCTGCGAGCGCCCGGGTCTCCCTCCTCGGCCGTTTTTTTCCTCCTTTTACGACAGCCTCTCTTCCTCTCCCAGGTAAGCTGCAGAACTGGCTCTGTAGCAGGAAGTGGAAGAGGCATGCAAATCACAACTCAGAAGTGGAGAGCCTCCGTCTGCAACCTCCTGTGGGGGAGTGAAGCAGCGGCGGACGAGAGACACTTTGAAGCTTAAAAACTCTCTCCAAATGCCTGAGTGCGTCTCTCTCCCTCTCTCGTAGGAGGCCAGGCTGCCTCTGCGTGAGCCCTACAGATAAATAACTGTAGGGGAAACCCAGTATGATTCCTAAACAATGTGGCTCACTGGAAAAGCCATCCTTTTTTTTTTTTTTTTAATCCCCGGTTACTTACTGTCAATCCCAAACACTAAACCAACTGTGATTCAGCCTACCGAAGAAAATCACATGATGACTGCAAGAACTATATAAAGAACAAAAAAAAAAAAACAATTTCTCGTCTTGTCTGATTTTTTTTTTTTTTTTAGGTTAGACTTTTAGACACTTCCAAGTTTTCCTCCATGCCTCAAAGGAGCAGAAACTCGCTGTTCACACATGCTGAAGTCCTTATGTGTTCACACTGCTCCCGAAAGCCGAGTAAGACCAGTGCTCGCAGCATGGCGTGGTGGGCTTTTAAGAGCCACGCCGGCCATTTCGTGGCAGCGGTCCCTGCTGCTCCCGCTGGACGCAGCTGTGTGTCCCAGCCCACACCGCCTTCCTGACCTCCCCGCTCCACAGACCTTCCTGCCAAGAAGCTCTTCCTGATCTTTAGCCTACATTTTCTTAGTTTAACCCTGGGAGGAGTCTGTCTAGGCTGCAACTCGTGCACAGTACTTCATCCTTCAGGCGTCCATGGGCTGCCACCACACGCCAGCTTAACGCTTGATCGGCCAGCCTGCACATGCAAGGATGCCTAAGTCACCCCCCGAGGTCTGTAGCTCAGATGGTGCCTCTGTTTCTTGCTCCTGCACCCTTCCTGTGGCATAGAGGGCAGAGGAGGGAGCCTTGTGCCTGGCATCCCCCCTCCAGACGTACACCATCCTGCCAGCCCTATTCGTGGCCATGAGGTGAAGCCATGGCCCGGATACTTATTTCCTCTTGTCAGAGAGCTACCACCAGATTCCCGGGGGAAAAAATCGAATGGCTGGGAGCAGCGGGTGTCTCCAAGCTGAGCACTAAACACGATTATATCCGTGGTAGTGCCGTGTTGTCCCATGGCCTGAGTGCCCCCACAGGCTTACCTTCTTCCCAGAGAAACCCACTGTCCATCAGGAGCTCAGCCCGGCTCTCTGACTGATAGTCCTGGCCCCTTCCTCCTCTTCTTCCCCGCCCTCCTCAGCTGAGGACACCAAGCCTTCCTTTTGGGTCATCCGAAGTCACGCTACTGGGCTGAAGCCAAAATTGCTTTCGGTTAACAAATGAACATCATTAGTGGCGTTACAGCTGTGGCTGTTTAATTCAGCTCAAAGTTGTCACTCAATTGTACAGCTTCTCCTGTATGGCTGTGCTGCACTGTGATCGCCCTAACAGCTGCCAAAAGTGGCATTTTCAGTAGGGTGGCTTTTGTCCCAGGACTGTGGCTTTGTTTAGAGCCTAGCCAGCGCTAAAGGGGTAGAAATGGTGAGGGCAGAGCCACAGCAGGGCTGGTGCTGGTGGCTGCACCCCTTGTGCAGGGCTGGGCTGGGCTCTCTGGCTCCTGGCTGCATGGTGGCAGTGACACGCTCGGGGCCCTGTGACGCCATGCTCCTGGCAGAGCTCTCCCTCATCATCCCACCTCTGCAGCGGGGCATGGGGAGGGGACATGTATCAGTCATCCCCACAGGGGCTTCACAGCAGGGCCTGTGAGGGCACAGGACCCCCAGCCACCAACCACCCTGTGCCCATGTGCCCCATGGTGGGCTGGGTCAGGTGGTGATACTTGTGCCCACCGGTGCACTTGGTGCCTGGGGCCTCATGGGGTTTCAGCAGGGTGGGCTGCCCTGGTCTGGGGGCTGGCGGGGGAGATGTCCCGTGGGGCTGCCCAGGGAGAGGTGTTGGGTGTGACATGGCCTTGATGCCTGCAGCCTTTTCCTGCTTTCCCCTCAGTTACCATGGAAATGGACGTGGCAGGGATCGGAAAGGCACAGGCACAGGCAGCGGACACGACACACAGTGTGCCTTCCTGAAAGAAGTGATGGGAGAATTGTAATAAAGCTGCCCTACTCTTGCTCCCTCCTGTTTTTCCTTCAGAAAGGATCAGTGGAGATGTGGTTCACTACTGCTATCACTGCAGTGGTGGCACCTGCTCCAGCAGCCAGGGCACTGCCAGGGACAGTGGCAAGCCCTCATTGCACTCATGACATCAGGCCCAAAACAGGAATCACTCACTGATCTGCGAAAAATAACTAAATTCAGGTAGTACAGGTTGCATTTCACTCTCATGCAGGCTACAGGATCAGGGTGGGGGAAGCTGAGCCCTTCTGAGTGCAGGCCCTGCTGGGGAGCACTGCCTGAGCTGGGCATGGGGCTGGCCTGAGGAGGAATGGCCCAGCCCCGTGCTGTAACAAGCCCGGCTGCCTGCTGGCCTTGTGACAGCCCTGCTGCATCCTGCGCCCCGTGGTGGGGAAGGGGGTCCGAGGCCACGCAGGAACTGAAATCAGGGCCTCGTACAGGGGCCCGCCCCTGGGAATGTTGTCCCTCACTTCTGGGGGCTGTTTGTAAAAGACTCTGCTGTGCCACCATCAAACATCTCTCCCTTCACACAGTGGAGTGGTCTCCTTTCCAACAAGTTACAGACAGGCTTCTCTCAGTCTCCACTGCTTATAGCCTGGAAACCAGGCTACAGAATCACAGAATGGTTAGGGTTGGAAAGGACCTCTGGAGGTCATCTGGTCCAACTTCCTCAAGCAGGGACACATAGAGCTGCTTGCCCAGGACCATGTCCACACAAGTTTCAAGTAGCTCCAAAGATGGAGGCTCCACAGCCTCTCAGGGCAGTCTGTTTGTATGCTCAGTCACCCTCACAGTAAAGAAGTGCCTCCTGTGTTTCAGTTTGTGCCCCTTGCTTCTTGTCCTGTTACTGGGCACCACTGAAAAGAGCCTGGCTCCCTCCTCTTTGCACCCTTCCTTCAGGGTGTTTTGTTACATTTTGATAAGAGGCCCTGAGCCTTCTCTTCTCTCTCAGCCTCTCCTCATAGGCGAGGTGCTCCAGTCCCTCCATCATTTTGGTGGCTCTTCATTACAATCTCTCCACTAGCTCTGTATGTACTTGGCCACCTAGAAATGCCCCTAAGTTAATGCTATCTCACTCAGCATTCAGTCTCCTTGGGGTCATATCTTTATTTGAAGTGGCATTTGTGGCCCAGAGAAAGAAGCACAGAGTAGCCTGGTTCCTCAGGACATGATGCCTGGGGGGATAGTGTGTGAAAGCTGGCCCTTATGTGAGTGTTTCTGGGTCCAGAAATCACTCCTACAGACCTAATAGCACCTGCAGTGGCAATCAGAGAACTCTGGTTCTGTGCCTTCTTTAACTTGCCAAACCACAGAAACCATCAGGTGCTTAGGATCACTGAATCATAGAATCATTTAGGTTAGAAAAGACCCTCGAGATCAATCAAGTCCAACCATCAACCTAACACTACTAAGTCCACCACTAAATCATGTCTGTAAGTGTCATGTCTATGTGTCTCCTAAATACCTTCAGGAATGGCAACTCTACCACTTCTCTGGACAGCCTGTTCCAATGCCTAACCACCCTTTCTGTGAAGAAATTCTTCCTGATATCCAATCTAAACCTCCCCTGGCACAACTTGAGGTTGTTTGCTCACGTCCTGACACTTGCTACCTGAGAAAAGAGAGCTACACATCCACTTCACTGCAACCTCCTGGTTGTAGACAGCGATGAGGTATCCCCTCAACCTCCCTTTTTCACTTGGAGCATTTCCTCTTGCTTGAGCTTCATGTACGTTCTTAGAAGCCTGACAAAAACAAAACCAAAACCCCAAATGCATGAAAGCTAACTGTGCTAATAGCACTGTCTGCTGAGTGGGTATAAAAGCAAAGACGAGGTCCAGCCTAAACCTGCAAATTTGTGGAAACCATTATCAGAAAACTGATTCTGGATTAGGAAACGTAGAAAATAGATACTGAAGTTTATTCTAGCATTTCAAATGCCTCCCCCATCCCCCAAACCCAGTCCATCCTAATTGCTTTCCGAAGGCCTGTTTTATATATCTGAAGTCTGTCTATTGACTTCACTGAGCACTGGATCAAACTCAGAATGCTTTAAAGTTACTATCTCATCTCTATGTTATTTAAAAGCAGAATGTGCTGTGTCATATTGGGCCCATCAGAGAAAGTACAGATTAATATTCAGACGCAGGATGACTGTTTTCATTGGCAAGGCAGATAACGTGGAGCTTTTTTATAAAAGTGGTTGGTAGTCCTTCAGGAGCTGTAATGTTTATTTTTCAAATCAGGAAGATAATGCCAATGTCTAGTTCTGCTTCTTGCATTTTGTACTGCATCTATATATTCAGAGAGCTAACTCTGTCGTAAATGTTTCTGCTCCCAAATGATTAACTGTTTGATATAAAGCAGTGTCGCATTGCTCAGCTTTTAACATTAGTGAGGTGAATTAATCTGGAGACACTGCAATGAGCATTTAATTCCACCTTCCTATGTGTAAGGTACACTACACTTTCTCCCAGTTGTCTGCATTTGGCTAGATCCTCACTGCTTTTGCTCTGTGAGGGAAACTGGGGGCTTTCTTCCATTTCTTGCTGTTTAGAGTGCTAGGCACGTGCCTTAAAAAATATTTACCACTTTTGTTTTTTAGGCTCCTGCTTTGGCATTTTTAAAGTCACGCCCTGGAGAGACACCTGAAAGGAAAGAAAACAGTACCTATATGTTAGCTCATGCAAGGCTTCTAATTAAACCTTGCATAATAACAAAAACCCTCCTGCTATTTGTTAAGATTTTCCCCACAGCATTATGTATCCTCTTAATTAAGAGCAGGAGCTAAGTAATACCTATTTTATTCCCTCTTGCTTCCAATTAGTCCTCCATTGATCATTACCCACTCAACATTTGACAATTAACAGAACCCCCACGCTCTGCGAGACCAGGGTATGCATTTCTTCAGAAACGACACGTTTAGAGTAATGTACAGGGGGAGCTACGTGGGTGAGTAATGGGGCGAGAGGTAGGGGGAAGGGGAAGGGATGGGGTGGCCACCCAAGTGGAACAAAAGACGTGTAACATATGCAAATGTTCAGGATGTGGTATGAGTTTTATACGCTGGATGTATATGAGGTCATATACAAAGCTTGGCTGGAAGCCTTGCTGCATTTGGGAGGCATGAGAATTTGAGGGAAAACTTTAGTTCTCATATGATCAAGCATACCTCATCATCTGCCTTTAAAATGCAAATCAGTCCCTGGTTTGGCTCTTTGGGTTTTTAGGAGACCAGGAGTTAGCATCCACTTCTGGGTCAGCACCACAGCTCGGGGCTGAGGCTTGTGATCTCCCCACCAGATCAGTGGTGGCCAAAGACCCGTTTTCAGCTATGTGAGGTTGTGCCCAAGCCGCTAACAGCAGGGATTGTGGATGCTCCAGGAGCTAAATGGGACATCAGGGATGCAGACACCACCACATCCATTTCCCAGCACCGGGGACCCTTCCTAGACAAGTAGCAACTTCTAGCTGGGGAAATCCAGTGGTGTAATGGGGCTGGAAGGCAGCCCAGAGCCCTAATTGCAGGTGTGAATAAAGAGTAGGGGATGCCAAGGTTTTTGGGCAGGCTTTCTGCATGAGAGTGAACCCCAGAGTCAGTAGATAAGGCTACAAAGTGGTCTGAAATATTGTTTGCATCTTTTTTTATTTTTTTATTTTTTTTCCCTCAAAAGAAAATCCATCCATTGCAGGCCTCAAGGATTTTGTGTGAAGATGTGACAACCAGCAGCCTAGCAAATTCACAACACCCCGGGTGCAGGGGCTCAGCAACAAATGCTGATGCACACACACAAACACACAGCAGACCAGAGCCCTCAACAAGCTGTAGCTCTGCCGTGGAGGAAGGAGGATAATCTCACTTCTTTGCTCTTTGCCCTTTTAGCTATTCACAGAGCTTAATGCTGAGTTGTTCCCAACAATGAGCACAACAATCAAACTCTCATCTGGCTTAGTCAGCCAGATAGAACATCTTCCCTTTAGTCACAGACTCCCGTGATTTTCTGACCATCATCTTGGATATATGCTGTTATATCATCCCTGCAACAGAGAAGATATTTACATCTGGTAACAGAAACTGCAGTTCAGGCTCACCAGTCTGCTCTAATCTGATCACATAAATAAATCCCTGGCCACAGTGGAAAGCAGAGGCTGCAAGCACAGCTGGTGCTGCAAACTCTAGATCTCCCTGCTCATGACAAGATGCACAGCCTACAAGCTAATAGCATGCCTGTCCCGGGAGGGCACTCGTCTCCCTTTTGGCCCTCCTGTGAACTCCCTTAGGCCCTGAGCTGTGGCTGTGTCCCTGGGAGAAATGTTTTCCCTTCCTGACTCAGAAATCAGCCGCAGGTTGCTCTTTGCCATGGCTGGGGACCCCAGCCATCACAGGGCTGCAGCGGCAGCGCTTGCTGCTGCCACCCCTCTCCTGGCCTGGGAACAAGGATTGCAACTGAGCAAGGGGTGGGAGTCGGAAGAGGAGAAAAGAGAAGCTCTCTTGTTATTAACACCATTCTGTCCTCTAATCCACTCACATCCTGCTCTTACAAATGCATTTTTGTTAAGCATTCAGCTACAGGGGGAGAATACAGGGAGATGGATTGATGTTTGTGTAGGTATAGATGCTTTTGTGTGCAAATTGCATTTTGATAGATAGACATGCACACACGCACAAGAACACTGGCTGTATTAAAAATCAACAGAAAACATCTCGCCGACTTAAGTGAAGCTAGCATTTCCCTTCTCACATTCAAAATGAATCTCGGTAACCTGGTTTCAGCTGTCAGAGGTTCTCCTGATAAATTCAGCAGCACTGGGAGGGAGAGACCAACGCCCTGTGCAAGTGGCATCCTGGCAAGGAGCCTTTTTTCCTTTTCTGCTGCATGGATCCTCTCTCTTTTGGTCTGTGCAGGAAAATCCAAAATTAAAGTGTGTGTCGTTCCCGCACCCCCTTCAGTTTAGATGCAGGGAATACTGCCCTGATTAACAGAAGCCCCTTCAGTGATAAAATTTCCCTGCGTATGAGTCACAGGAAATTATAATCACTGCTTTCTGAGATTGCAGAACACAATGAGATTTCTGAGCTACAAACAGACTTCAATTACCCTTGAAAGACAGACAGACCTTCAAACTGACACGATTTGGGAAAATAAATATTCTTTTGTCTGCACTGCTGGTGGCAATTTCCCATTAGGCAGGAAAAGCCTTCTTTGATGAATGAATATTGTCTACACATTAGAAGAGGAGCTACTGTGTGTATCCTAATAGCTCTTGTATACTCGGGCTCAGCCTCACGTGAGGCCCCTTAAACCCTTGGGGTACAATGTGGTAGCAATCATTAGCATGCTGCATTCTTTATTGCAGCATTTGAGAAAAGGATGGTGCATATTCGAGTGAATTTGACCAACTTCCAACTCACCTTCAAGTTATGTGGCAAGGTCAAATGCATTTAGCAATCTGCCTTCTGGTCTGCAGTTAGTCCTTTCCAGCTTAGAGACTTTTTGAGGAACACCCCCTATGGAGAAGTGTTTTTTTTTCATATATGATTATTTTTCTAATTTTAACATTTAATCAGTTTTCCTTTTTGTGTTTACTTTGTATCTATTTTCTGTAGTGGTAATTAAACCAAAATTAGAGCACCACATAGAACTAAACTGAATACTGTTTGCAGAAGCCAAAGGACATCATGTTAGTGCCACAAGCTGTGGATCTTTTGGAAGATCCACCAAGTCTCACAAAATTTCCTTCCCAAGGAATACATTAACAGGCATTAATCGCATTAATCATCCCTTTTGCAGCAGTGTTGCAGTTTTGCTGGTCATTTTTTCCCGGGACTGGTAGTGGATTAATTGGCCTGGAGATAGCTGGGTCACCCCACGGGGTCCCTTCAGCTCTTCTGGGCCTGCCACACCAAAGATTGGTTAGGAGTGAGGTGGGTTGGTGTGGGGTGCTTTTGTCCAATTGTTTTCCTCTGGTTGTGATTTATTTAGCCTTACATTAATAAAAAAAATATTAGAGAGGGTATTTTTAATCTGATCTACTTTTACAGTCACCACGCAGCTATGTGTGCTGCATACACAGTGCTTAAGAAAAGTTTTTGTACTAACTTACAGCACAAATGCTAACAACCTTGTTCAAATTTTTGCTGATGTTTTTATTTGAGAAATTAAAAACCCCAAACAACAAAACTCCCGACATTAAGAAAAAGAAGCAGAAGAGCTACCGATGAGATGTGGTCTGCATTTGCCACTCAGCAGTGGCAGCAGTCTGCACACAAGCCGGCTGCAGGCAGAGATGCGGCAGAGACCGACGTGGTACTCACAGACCGAATGCGATACAGGAACAGCAAACCCGAGAGTCAGAAAGAAAGGCCATAAAATCCCGACGACTCCCTGTCCAAGTCTTACTTCCAAAGAGAAACACAGGCAAAACCCCAAATGTTCTAGCCTCATCCCGACTGCTAAGGACCTCGGCAGCGTGACCACACTTTGCCACCAAGCACTTGTCTGAGTACGTTACATTTTGGCTTCAGCAGCCAGCTGAGCTACTACCGAGTGCTCAGCTCAGTGGATGATGTTTTAAGGCAGGGGGGGTAGCTGTGGGAAAAAAAGAGGACCACAACTCACCTTGTAAGTGTTTAGACTGGTTTCAAAAAAGCCCCACAAGAGTTATGGCCTCTTCGGTGTCCCACAGCTACAGGTACAGAAACACTGCACGTGGCATGTACATAACATTACTTACAGGCTCTGCATGGAAAACGGTAAGCGATTCGTCACGGAAATCTGGTATCGAGCAACATGGCCGTACAAATTCACAGCTTGAGAAAGGCTAAGTGTGGAACGCTCCTTTGCAAGAGGATCTTCAGTCGACGCTTTGTATAGAAAGTACTAAAACAACGATGACGACTTCTTTTCTGAATCTCCGTTCATTACTGTGTTAGATTTCAGAAACTGAAAAAGGTTCCCTTTAGAAAATGTGCGACTATTCAGACTATGAATTCACAACCTAATTATTAAATAATTAAAAAAAAAAGATTCAACTGTCATGAAGTCTTACATGGCTGCAATATTTTAAAGCAATAACAACAATACAAGGCATAGAAATTTTCTCCTGCAACACTTGTAAAGGTATTCACATGAAAAGCAAAAGGGCTATTAAAGAATAAGCTGCTCTGCAGAACAGGGAGGTGAGAGGCTAGCCAAGAATTCAACCATATTCCTTAAAGTTGAACTCCAGCTGCTTAAAAACATATTACTTCAGAATTCAGAAAATGATGACCCATACGTCTGCATACTCCCCTTAAATATGATACCCCAAATGGCATGACACCCCTTCCTGAAAAGTTTTTATCTCATCTCCGCCGCTACCTCCACAATTTAAACAAAAGAACAACTATCCAAATGTAAAATGCTCTTTTTTTTTTTTTAATTACTAAATTAAGAAAGTTAAACAGTTTTAAAATGTAAACTTGCAAATAAACCATAACAAAATGTAATTAAGACTTTAAAATTTGCAACTCAGTATTAAAAACTCAATAGAAATAGAAAGGAATATTTTTTTTGGTTAAACGTAAGTAATTCAAGGCTGGTACAGACAACTGAAAAGGTAATACTTTGTTCTGTGCATCCCCCATGAAATGTAAAGAAGTGCATAGTAATTCCACTGGAGAACTTGCAGACACAGAGAAAGTACTTTCATTAGCAGTACAGGACATTTAACACACTTATTTTACAATGGAAAAATGTTACACATAAAACAGAAAAATCCTAGTTGCGTGACCAACAGTTTAGCAGGTGGACATGGCTAAAATGCTATGATCTGAAGACCATCTGAATGTGGTTACACGGTTTAATAAATCTTTTTGAAACATTTCAGTATACATGTTTGGATACAAGAAGTCCTTGCAGTCTCAATTTTCCAGTTCAAACGGTGATGGTGTAGTTTTCTTGCTTTAAATATGTTCATTTTAATTTCAAGAACAAATCATCACACACTTGTCAAACATTGGAAACATTACTGTAAATACAGCACATGATTCCTGAAAGAGCAAAGTTACAACCATCTACAGGTACATAGTCATAAACAAAAAGTGCAATCCAATTTAAAAAAATCATGCTTGGCAAAAGCCAAAAATTAGATCACTGGCTTTCAGAATCCCACCAGTGCTTTCATGTCTGCAGTAAAATTATCACTTTCTGGGTACTGCTGCAGCAGGATTCATTCCATTCAAAATGAGTTTCCTCTGCAATAGCACCCATATACTGTATGTACAGGTATGTATATATATTATATATATTTTATATATAAAAAAAGCAAAAAACCAAACACCTGTCCTGATTTTTTTTTTTTATTTTTCTTGTTAAAACATGAAAAAAAATGTTTTAGACAAAGAGGCCACTTCTGGAAAATAATATTTTTAGTTGAATCAGGAGAAGACTAGTTAAAATCACATAGGTTTTGCGTTTTAAAAAAAGGAAAGCACTAGGATCAGTTATTGGCACTGAGTTACTATTTACAATGAACGGAGGTTTTGCAGTTTACATAACATCGATACAATGCAGTTTTGGAGTCTTTGATTAAGAAAAAACAAGTGTTTTTCTCCTTTTGATCCAGGACATTCAGATTATTAGGACAAGTGGTCATAGGCGAGGGCTGCGGAAGTTCCCAGCTTCAGCCCCTCCTGTGCACGGCGGTGCTGGAAGATGCTGCTGCACTCGTAGGAGGCCGATCACGGAGTTGGAAGCTGAAGGGCAGGCGGGGCAGGGCTGAGGAACACCTGGCAATTCGTGACAGTGTGTGGAGACCAGGGGTTTACAGGTTGTCGCCGGGCTGGTACTGGGGTTCTGTTGCAGTGAAGTAGTCTTCGAGGAAACCCTGCAAGTATTCGAAAGTTGGACGCTCCTCTGGGTCTTTTTTCCAGCAGTGGATCATAAGCTCGTGCAAGGAGATGGGACAGTCCTGAGGACACGGCATCCGATAACCGCGCTCGACTTGCTCCAAGACTTCACGGTTATTCATGCCTGTTAAGGACAGACAAATCCACACTACTGAATTACCAGAAAATTAACCCAAATATACGAGTTATGTTTCTACAACACGTATGATTTTCTCAGCCATCCTTATTTTTTTCAGTTAAGAGGAGAGGAAAACCAAACCACCTCCATGTCCTGTTTCAGCTCTCCATCTCCTGCAAAGTTACCTGGATTACTTTCTTTTTCTGTAGAGGGTTTTAAAATCCGGTGATGACTAAAATGCTGCTCCCATGGTTACCCTCTTGGCTTACTCAAAATGGGTAGGATTTGGCACCTTCCCTCCCCAACAAGAGTGGCCATGAAATATATTTTGTGAAATGGTTGCTTGATGAGAAATGCTATTCAAAATTCTAAAAATTAAGATTAATTTTTGAAACACTCTAAATCTGTCCCCTTTCTAAGGGCTTTGTGAGGAGGTTGTGCTGCAGAGGCTAAAAAAGATGACAAACTGCTGCTTTAGGCTACCAGGCACATCCAGCAGCGTTAATTCCACATCAGTTCAGAAGCTTACTACTGCTAATGATCTGTGCTGGTTCGTATTGCTTCTAGCTTATTGTCTTGTTCCATCCCGCCCCAGAACAGAACAAAGCTGTTCAGAAGATGAGACAAATGCCAAGCCAAACAGCTCCATGGCAGAACCATGGTTCTCTCTTAAGTGAAGAAAGAAATACTATCATGCTTCACTCTGTTTAAGAGGTAAGCCAGGCCCTTTGCGATCTTGCATTTTCCATGTAGCCCCTTCAACTCTCATCTCCTCTGCTGTTTTTACATTACGCGTTACAATTCACCGTACAGTGTTCTTCACCGCACAGTCAACCTCAGCTTTAGTTTCTGTATCTCTTCCAGTTATTCCTTTGGCTTTGTAACGGTACCAGGCGTAAGACTGGCACCACAGGCATGCGGAAATATTTCAGAGAAAGCGCACACGTTGACTACAAGCTTTACGCTTGCCAGTTGCCAACTCATGCCCCAGTCCTTTGCTGAAAAACATCTGCAGACTTGACTGCCCTGCCCTGGTAGGCCCTCCCAAGCAGCTCTGCAGGAAAACCGGGAGGGCCACTGAAGTTTCTCCGTGACCAAGTCTAGAAATAAATGCATTGGTGTTGCTCTTCCTGCTGGCTGCTCTTCCCCCTGGCTTCCAGGACACCATCCTGCCACCCAGTTCCTTCATGGTGCTCCCTTGATGATCCCATGTTCAGGACTCAGGGGACCTCTTCCTTCCACTCCATATTTTAGCTGAAGTTATTTGTGAGAAATAATTCAACCACCTTTTTCAGTACAGATTCACTTGTCTACTCTGCACCTTGACTGGTGTGTGCAGCATCCTTACGCTGAGTGGCATTTGGGCTGGTAATTCAGCAGTATCCTTGGGTCTGGTCTTTACTCTGGGTCCTCATATCTCAGTTGCTTTAATTCTTAGAGATGCTTTGAAAGAAGCATCTGCAAGATACAGCCTTTCCTGACGACCCACATCTAGATTCTCATTTCATGTTCTGATTACAAAACACCTTTTCCTCTTATCTTGACAGGGCAATTTCCTCCTGCTGATAACCCATTTGCAACATCTCTGTAAGGATCATTTTCCTAGCCTCTTGCTGCAACCATCCCTTCCATGGTCTTGCCACTTGCTCCTTGTTGCCTACTATGTCGAACACAAGCTGCTTGTCTTCACTTTCCAAGCTTTTCACAGCCTGCCCCACAAGCTTTTAGTCGCTCGTTTGGTCACGTTCTGGTTGACTCACAGTTCTGGTTAGCCTACTGCATCACCTCAGATTTCCACGCCAGTACTGACATGCTGGTTCCTATGCTGCCTGCTGTGCTTGGAGGAACCGCCCCAGAAAGCTGCCTCATCCTCCTGTACGCCTCTCTTCACTTTCTCCTTTAGCAATAATTGCAAAAAGAAAGGTTAGATTACTGATTCACAGTATTCCACGTCCTGCAAACAA
The DNA here is from genome assembly GCF_011077185.1 of Oxyura jamaicensis. Lineage (NCBI taxonomy): Eukaryota > Metazoa > Chordata > Aves > Anseriformes > Anatidae > Oxyura > Oxyura jamaicensis. Next base: position 70,092,029 of record NC_048895.1, on the reverse strand, counting down.
CCCTTTGGCGCTGGTTTCTTGCGTTAATTTCTCACCTGTATATTTTTGCTGTGAGGTGTTTATGAGGAGGAACCAACCCTTTGTATGGGACATAATGTGGTCCCTCGTCAGAGCTCCACAGAGTGATGGAAACAGAGCAATCATGGTGCTCTGCAGAGATCAGACTCCGCGTGGAGTTAATGTTCTCCTGGACTATCAAGTTCAAGCTGGTGCTGTTAGGTCACACGGGCTCACAACAAACGAGAAAGGCCTGCCACACGCAGAACAAAGTTTTGGATGTTCCTCATTATTCAACTAGAACATTTTCAAACATATTCTACTTTTTTGTTATTAAACTGAAAAAGAACATTAGTGGTCTGTGAGTCATCGCCAACCCAAAGGCAGCAACAACCCAAACCTTCTGGTGCCTTGTTGTTTTTGAGATGCTACACGAAAAAAACAGCATTTTGCTCACGTTGTGTTCTCACTATTAGTTTTTTCTTTTAATTTGTGTTTTGAACAAAAAAAATGCACTCTTTTATGCATTGTTTTTTTCACACCCTTCTCTTTGAATCAGTCGAATTACCTCATTTATTGGGCTAAGAAGTTCTTCTTTGCTTTGCTTCCCTTACATAGTAAAGGCTATGAAAATAAGGGTTACCAGTAACTCATCTATTGTATATACCTAACCCCTAAACAAACTGAAGTCTTTGGTTTTATTTTGTCAGGACCCCTTTAAGTACAACATGGATGGAATCAACAGCAGCAGGAAAGCTCCTTCCCAGCTGATTTGTTACTCTAAGATATCAAAAGCTTGTTTTTTTTATCCAGTGTATTACTCGCTGCTGCAAGCACACACTGAAACTTGATAACAAACTCTGTGCTGGAAGAAAAACCCTGAGGAGGAATGCGTGGGGAGTAAAAACACAAACAGCTCTCCCCTTCCCTTTTCTTTTAAAAAGATAGAGAAAAGAACATAAAAGAGACTTGGCTGCCTGGAGTCACAGTCGTTTCTGTCCCGGGTTTTGCTCATCACAGTATAATCCAGGAAAACGCCCTTCTCTGCCTTTGTCCTTTCCCCTCCCTCCCAGTAAAACCCAGATATGAAACTAAATCGAGCAATCCTCACGTTCCTTGCTGGAATTCATGTGTCCAGCAAGGCTTGCAGAACCCTTTTGCCGAAGAAATTCTGTTGGCTTAGATGTGTGCTACTAAATTAAAGGGGAGATTCAAATATATGTATATATATATATATAAATCTTGTTTGTATTATTACTTAGACTTATAAAAATAGCAATGTTTCACGTATACTTTTTACTTTTTAATGGCCTATTTATGTTTACAAACCTATTACCTGGATTTTCTCATCTTATCCTGCAGGTTTTAGTGTTTCTCTTTTGATAGCAGGAGCCTGTTGTATCTGTACTTCTAACACCACAGAGAGAATATTTGAACAGCCTGTACAACTCTTCTCTCCTAATGAATACCCGAGAGTTTCAACTCTTTTAGTAAATAATAAATGAAATTCTGATTGCAATACGCTTCTAGATACCTTAAAAGTTTATTTAAAAAAAACAAAACAAAACACGTAAGCCTGTGGAATAAATTACTCAGCAATGTTCTTCTGTTGACTACAGCTATTTCACCTGCTTGAAAATCAGTTTGTGCTCATAACGTTTCTAGAATTAGCATTTGAACCCAAAAGTAAACATCCAATTTCCAAAAGATGGGTTTTTCATTAGCTACTCAGTCCCTGAGAAAATCAAAAATGAAATAACTTCCCACCATCCAGCTTTATTAGAGAATCTCGCAATAGTCCTAGGGTGCCACATGATACGGCCTCTTTAAAGCTCAATACAATAAAAATCTCCTGCTCATACAGACGGGACGAAAACGCAATGCTGTTTGAATCTTCCTAGAAAGGCTGCAACAGTAAGAGTTACGGTGACATAAAAGGGGACGTAAAATTTCCAGTTGTGGCTAAAAAAATACCCTGGAGCTTGGTTAGACAGAACACAGCAGATGTGCAAATAGCACAGGCCTGGGCAACTCTGCTGCTCCAGAGGACAGGAAACAAGACAGCTGGAACTAGGCGGCATCCCCACGCCCAAAGCTTATGTTACATAGATTACTTTGGGCAACGTGAAGTCCACTGAGGACAGTGACGGTTTTAAGACACTTTATTCTTATACACAAATGGCTCAAGTAGGACTCCTAGAACACCAACTCAGCTGCTGCCCATTCCCTGATATGCTCTTTCAGGTTCTCCAAGAGTCCAGAGTTGTGCCTCTGCTCATGTTCCCAGGTTCCTCAGACCTGGACAGGTTTGCACATCTCTAGTGCAGTTGAGAAGGTAAAACGTGCAGTTGTCTGTAGGGACTGAATCGCATTGGCACTCTCAGAGAGGTAAAATGGAGACAGGCTGATTTGTGGGTTTTGTTTAGTTTCATCTAGGTGCAGAATTCCTAAATTCTGCAAAATAAAGCTATAGGTGAGAGGAGAAGGATGAGGGGCTTAGGCAGGGGGACCATGACATACACTGGAAGAACAGTACAGTGAAGGGAATGGGAAGGCTGTTCCCAAGGCAAGACAACCTTTGAAGCACAATTATGTTTTTCAGAGAATAATACAAACTTAATTGTTCTTGTGCAAAAGTAGTAACAATTTTTAAACATCTGGAAGTCATACCACTTTATTTAGAAATTAAGGCCTGAAAATCCCCAAGTACTTATCACTCTTAAAACACCCACAAAACAAAGCTATCAAAAACCTTTATTATTATTATTATTTTAAATAAGGCATTTAAAGGTATTTAAAATATAAATAAGGTATTTATTATTTGCTTGGTATAAGAGTTGCAACTTTGAGCTGCAGCATTTGGGAACCGAGCTTTCCTGCTTACAAAGGAACCCACCTGAGCTTACCCGTGCTATGTGCTGAGTACGCATCTCTCTCAAGTCATTAGCTACCATCCATGACGATGGTACCCACACGTGCTGGGTCACTGATGTGTACTTGGCCCCAGCCTTCTGGCCCCAGCGTCCTGCAGTGATGAGGAGGCTGAACACAGCTCCCCAGGGACTGCAGAGCTACTTGGAGTCCAAACTTGAAGACCAAGCTGGCTGGAGGCAGCAATGTGGGTAATATCGTGGTGCCTGTCACACTGGCCATAAAATGCAAACGCTTTCCACGTGTCAACTCCAGTAGAAATCAGAAGGGGCAGGTTCAGAGGTGCTTGTTTAGCGCAGCTGAGAATTTTGTCTATCCAAGAGGCAACGTATTAACAAAACAAACAAAAAAACAGACTGCTGCTAGAGGAATGCAGCCTCGGACTCTTAACCTCCATTAAAAAGACACTAAGATCCAAGGGGACATTTTTGAAAGTGGAAAGAAGCAGAACCTGAAGAAGGTTGACTAAGCAGATTATTTTTTAAACTTGGCTCCTCTTCTGCCCATATCCAGTTTTTATTTCCCCACTGTGATAGTGAAAATAGAACCTCAGCACACAGAAAGACTGTGAAAGTTGTTTATTCCAACCTGCTGCCTTGTGAAAAGAATGAGAAAGCATGGTTGGGCAGCAGTGCACTATGTCTTTTGACAGAGGAACAGGCTTGGTTGAAGGATGGAGATGGGGACAGCTGTCAAAAAGTCAGTCTTGCTTGTGGGAGCTATAATGTCTGGGGGCAAGGCTTGATCGTGAACTCTAGCCTGATCTTCACCTCTGCCAGCAAAATCTTTACTGCTCATGTGTCCTGTCCCTGCTCCTGATTTCCTTCCAAAAGGGAAGAATTCATCTGGTTGAAATCTGGGGGACAAGGAATGCCAATTCCTACTCCATACACAGTGTGTGCCCCTCCTAGAAACTGCCTGTCTTCTCCTGGTGGTGTTTCTCCCTCCTTCTATGCAAACTTAAAACAATGCCTGGTTCTCCAAGGCACAAGGCCTCGGAGAAGGCCTTGGACCTACTGTGCCCCGTGGGCATGGTTACCACCAGAGAACCAGGGTGCAGATGTAAGTAACCTCTCCAGGCACCAAGATATTGTCAAGCAAGAGAGCGATTCCTTTGTTTGAGGACATTTCCCTGCTCTCCCTGGCCTGCTACATGCTAAAAGCAGGAACATCAAGACAATGTGCCCACCACTACGAAAAAAATGGGTATTACAGCAGAGTGTCAGCTCCGTGACCCTTTTTGTTTCAAAGCTGACCCTGTTCAGAGCTTGCAAATCCACACACGGAGTTGGTCAGCAGTGAACTGCATTCTCTCATCTACAGCTTGTCTGCGGTGATGTGTGTGAGAAGGGCTCGGTCCTGCCTCTCAGGGTGGCTGATCTTCCATCTTTTCCTCCTCATGCGAGCCATGGCATGAAGGCAGGAAAAGTCCCATGGGTGGGTCTGAACCCTGCCCCAGTCAGGGACCTACACTCACGAAGCCTTGTCCTTCCAGAAAGTCCCTTCTCTCCCCAGCATGAAGCTGGAGATGGATGAACTTTTCTATGCTGGGGAAAAGAGCCTCCTTTCTCAGAGGCGTGGGAGGACTTTCTCACCTGAGCCCTTCTTCTATCCCATATGCACAGGCAGGCTTATGAGAACGCCCCAGTTCCTCTCCACTACTGCCTCAGCCTACGAACGCCGCCCCACTTCGGGTCTGGAGAATGACACCTGATGGAAATCTCTAAAGGCTTTGGAAATGAAACTTTGAAGTAGAGCCTGCCCTTAGGTAAAACTGACAGAGAGGGGAGCGAAGGTGATCACGAGAATGGTTAAGGCCTGGCTGAGCAGCGGTGGAAGCCCTGGCAGGAAGGAACAGCCCTGGTGTAGAGCTCAGGCAGGGCTTAACTGAGGAAGTACGTGAGCATCCAGTAAACTGCTGACTCTGAGCTGTGTAACACACAAGAAATCGTTTCTAGCTTCTTGACGAATTTCTAGCACGGCTAGGGGAGAGTGAGGCGGAAGGACTCTCAGTGTGTGAGGGCTTTATGCAGGGAGGGATGAAGGGGCAGGATGGTGCTGAAAGAGGAGAGACGCTGCTAGTTGTCTTTGATGTACTCAGACTGCCATCTAATAAAACTGTCCACATTTTCAGACACAGACCATGCCTGAGATTTCTGTCAGAGATCCTACAAGAAGTTATATATTGCAGGCACTTAAGTGCACATCCAGTGGCCTTGTTTTCCCACAGGGAGGGAAAGAAACACTTGGAAGTACAGATGTCCTCTGCTGACCTGGTCAACACAGGGTTCACTTACAAACCCATGAGTTAACACAGGGCTTAGACAGACACTTTTGCCTCCAAGAGTATTTTTTCTGCGTGTTTGAGCTCATGCACATGACGAAAGGCTAGTCACTGAGCAATGCTGCCCCACAAATGTAGGGCTCAACAACAACAACAAAATAAAATCCTTAATTCTGCCATGGCTGGCAGAGCAACGCTGCTAGCACTGCCTGGGAGCACCCTCTTCCTGCACCCCAGCCATTGTCTGTGCACATCCCATAGAAATAACACCCTATCAGCCATGTCTTACGCATCTTCTCTCTATCTTCAACCTTTGCACGCAGTCTGTGCCTGCTCATTAAGCCCTCAATAACCTCCTGGAAACCACTGCTCCCCCACGCCACTGCCAGTAATCCTCAGGGCAAGAAGACCTTTGTGCCTGCCACTGCCACAGCTGCTCTACGCGGTGGCAACACCCTCCTTTCTTCAACCACACGGGGAAGTGCAGGGCAGAGGGATTCCTCCATCCCACAGAAACACACCACCTCACTTTGTGCTGCCTCAGTTCTGTGACTGCTGGCACAGTCACAGCTTTGCTAAGCTGCTCCCTGCTTATCATGCCAAAATTCACCTCCAATCATGAGAACCCCTCCAGTCCCCACGTTCTCTTCCCGGATACTGTCTCCCGGCTGCTAGGAACTAGCAAAGCTGAAATTTCTGGAAAAGCTCTGGGAGCTCAGTTTTGCTGAGCTCAGCCTTCTGAAGTGGTGTGAGACACAGCGGGATAAATTGGACTCCACCTTGATGCTTTTCCTGCTGGATTTGATGTATGGCTCTGCCTGCTTGATAACAGCACAGACTGGGAGACTGAAACTGCTTTAGGAAACTTTCTACTAAATCAGCCCTAGCTTACACAGCCAAGGTTTACTGGTGAGGAATTAAAACCCCAAAAGAATGAAGATGCAGCTAGATGCCCTGTTGTTAGTATCCGTGGTGATAGGTAAACAAAGGCATTAAATCCTTTTCCATGTTATGCGCTGCTTTCTCCTCACCCCTTTCCTCTTTACCTGAATGCCTGCAGTCTCCAGGGGCGGCAGCAGAAGGTAAAGCTCTTTCTGCACAGGCAGATCCAGTCACCCCGGCTACAAATCTTAATCCACGGGATACTTGGCAGGCTTTCAACAAAGAGTCACGGGGCCTCCAGTTCCCCCATGCAGAGAACCTGGCCCCTCTCTGACCTTGCCGTGAGCTCTGGCCTGCACGGTACACTTTTTTTTTTCTTTCCTTTCCATCATGTCTATCGCAAGGATTGAAATCTAAGAGTTTATAAGAAGGAGATTTGGTAATACCAGACATTCAGACAGTCATCAGACCTTGTACAGAACCAGACTGACAGAATAAATGCAGTAATGCTACTCTGGGAGCTTGTTGGTATTTTGAAGTGAATGCAATACTGTGGAGAGCTATTTGCTCCATTATGTAGTTGTTTTACCTTGCTTTCATTATTTTGCTAGAAAGTAAATGAATTGAAAACAATTAAAAAATATAAATGAGCATGTTGGATTTTCTGCCTCTTGTTACTTTTATCATGATGATCACGGACTGTCTTTCAGTCAGGACCACTTTCAAGCACAAGCAGAACCTATGCACGATAACCATCCTCCTTTGAGCCCAATAAAAATAAACACGCTTTGCAGTTTAAGCATACGGCTCATTCCCACTCCTTTCCCAGGCGATGCAGGGCTCAGACTATTTTCTTACCTGGGTATGGCACTCTCCCTTTTGTTACCAGCTCTGTCAGTAGGATCCCAAAAGACCACACGTCTGACTTTATTGTGAACCTTCCATACAGTGCCGCTTCTGGCGCAGTCCATTTAATGGGAAACTTTGCACCTAGCGAAGGAAGAAATAAATCTTAGTCAGAACAGAGATGGAATCAAAGTTCCACTTCGCAGGTGACTGTTTTGTTCTGCAACACTCGCAGGCTGACGGAGCTGCACGCAAGTATTAACAAACAGGTCCACGGAGGATGCTCACAGACGGGTGGAACGTGTAGGGCGGAAGGAAAGATTAACAGGCAAGGAGTGGATTTGTCCCCACATCCCAGGACAGAGCTAAGAGGTTTTAATTCAGATTTGAAGTTTTATAATGCAAAAAAAGGTTTAAAAACCAGTAGGCTCAATGTAATAGAAATTCCTTCTCCCGAAGTGTTTCAAATTAACATTTCCCTGTGACATTTGCGAGTCACACACAGTTAGCACATAGGAACAGGCGTGAGATTTATTAGAAATGTACCTCCCAGATTCCCTGATCAAACTGAGCAAAACACAAAACAAACATGGTAAAAATGTAAATTAAAACCAAACCTAATATTTCATTAGAAACATGCAAGGATTTAAAAATAAGATTGCCATTCAAGTTGCTTGGAGTGCAATGATGTCAAGGCACAACTTTGCCCTGTGATTTATAACTTGACAGTGTACTTTAAGCTCCTGGCATTGAAAAGCCTGTAGTGCCTTTAATACGTGCAGCCTAATGTGCTCATCCATCAACAGAGCTTGCAGGAGCCAGTTGTGGTAAGGATGGTACGATAACAAGCCTTTAAACTCTGATTTATTTGCTTTTCCAATCATTTACTGTTTTCTCAGGGAAAATATTTTCAGTATGACTTTAAAGAAAAGTCTTGTGGTAATAATTAACTTGTAGTATGTATGAAAAAATATGCAGACATTTCCCTGGTGCCTTGTATTAACATACAGGCAAAAGAGTTGCGTTGCTTATTGCGGATCCCAAGTGACAAACACTCACATTTTGAAACATACTGACTTTGACTTCTCACCACCCTCTCATAAAAGCTCCCTTAGCTTTCGGGAGGAGTGTGGAAATTGTAACGTGGACAAATCACTCTCAGGGAGTTAAGTTATGGCTCTGTTTACAGTTCTCTGCAGGCACAGTTCTGCTGCCATATCCAGTGCTCGATGCCTCGCATCCTCTGCTATATGCTGCAGTCTGAGTTGGGCCAAGAGTACAGAGCAGACACAGCAATTCTCATCCCCTTATTTAGTAAAACATGAGGTGTGCTAATTTTTTTCCTACTCTACTTGTAATTGATCCTAAGAGAGAATATTACTCAGAAACAAATACCTTTTTTTTTTTTCCTAGTAAAAATTGCAGATGCTCAAGTAAGTACTGCTATATTAAAAGACGTAAGACAGAGCTTCAAATCCCTAATGCCTGAAGTTAGGAACTTAAGGCTAGTTAAGCATCAACACGTAAGTGGTTAGATTTGCAAAGGTGCTGAAGGATTTGTGGATGTCTATTCACTTTCAAAACAGCCTGCCTCTTCTGTATTTCCATTAGTTGGCCTGCAGGCAGGAGCTATAATTCAGATGCTTAGCTTTGGCCTCAGTCTCCCCAGCTTGCACTTCTTCATGGGACCAATCTTGGTTTACAAGACTCAAAATTTGCAGAACTTCATCTTATTTTAAAATCCACCGTGGCTGTGATGTCTGAGGTCTCTGCAGCAGACTGGTGTCTGGTGGTGTGTGAGATGGCCAAGCCTGAAGGTTTGCTTGTTCACGGGTTGCACACATTTAATTCAACATTTATTTATTTATTTATGATCAGCTGTGTTGGAAAATGAGCACTTGTGCTTCCCATTTGGACCAAATGGCCTTCAGAGGTCCCTTCCGACCTCAGGCCATTCAATGATTCTGTTTTTGACCCTGAGACAGAAAGGAGGCGACCGTCTACAAGTCATCTTTGGAGGACAGAAATCTCTTCAGACTCCTTTGGGGCCAGTTCCCCCAGCATTTTTACCTTCCACGTTTGCTGCTAGAACCCCAAAAGGTGCTGAGCACCACTCCGAAGCCTCCCCTCTGCTGCTGGAGGCACTTGTGCAGGCTGGACGCTGCTCCCCTTGCTCAGCAGAGCTCCTGGCTGACACGCAGCCTCTGCACACACACACACACCCTGTCCCCAGCACGGTGGTTACAAAGAGCAGCCCCCTGCCCAGGCCTCGGCAGCTTATAAAACAAGCTGACTCCGCGCTGCACACAAATTGCAGCATCAGATCATCAGATAAAATGCATAGTACTGACAAGCATCTTAATAAATCTGATAAGCCAAATTACCCCAGCTGACAAGGCAGCCTATCTATCTGCTTCTGTCAAGGCAGAAACATATCGCTGGGGGGGATTCATCTCTTTTTTTTTTCTGGAACATGCTTTATTACAAACTAGCAAGTCAGTAACTCTGTCTGTACAAACCGATTGCACGCCACATTCCTACGTCAGGATAGCCTGTCTTTGCCCAGGAGCGAGGTCTTCATCTGCGGCTTTTATCTCCATCCCTTTTTTGAATTATTTCAGCACAGGGAAAGCCTTTTTTGGGCTCCTGCACTGTGTGGTGAGCCAAAGCTCCTGGTACAATGTCGGGTCAGGGCAGTGGCCCTGCCTCCTGCCTCTGAGCACTTCTGTGAGCCCGGGCCCTGCTCTGCCCCGGTGTTTGCACCCAGGAGGTCGCCTCCCACCCAGGGGGGCTCCCCTGGGAAAAGCAGCCCCTGCCCCTGCTTTGAGCCTTCCTCCACCCCAGCCAGGCTGTGTGAGGAGGAGGAGCAGAGGGGGCTGGGTTAGCCAAGCGCCCTCGACACGCAGCTCTCCGCACGGTTTCTTCTGAGGCCAGTGAAAATCTCTCAGAGCTTTGTCTGTCAGATCTCAGTCTCGACAAAGCACAAACCTCTGTGATTAATGCCCCAGAGCCACTGCCAGCTTGATAACGGCCGTGTTTCCAAAAATGCTACGAAGCTGCTGCCGCTCGTACCTTAAAACCAAGCCCAGCACCCCCGGTGCCAGGAGCTGGGAGCATGGGAACCGCTGGGTGAGAGCCGGAGGGCACAGCTCAGCACGGCATTGCTCCCGAGGGTGAAAAGGGAAAGCCACAAAAGGTAGAAATGAAATGCTGAAGCAAGCATGTAACAGGAAACGAGTCAGCCCTGGTAGGCGATGGTGAGTGCTGTGTGGGAGGGACTGCGCAATTACATTTTTTTTTGTGCTGTGAGAAATAACGTGAAATTCACAAGCCTGGCAAAACGTCAGGAGCCAGAGGCAGGCTAGGGAGGCTGATCCCTCCGCAGGAAGCAGGGAACAAGGGGCACAACCGCAGGCCCAAACGCAGTCCTGGCCTTTGCCCTGTGCCCCTGTCTCCTCTGGCTTCCTGCTGACCCAGCCTTGCTCCTTGCTGCGGAGCAGATGGCACCTCTGCCATCCCTCTGGGACCCCGGGGGTTGCTGTTGAGAAGCAGGAGCCGTCCATCCTGCCTGCTCCGTGCTGGGCCGGGCAACGGCGGGCACGGAGCGAGGGCAAAGCCATGGATGCTGCAGCTGGTGGTGGTGGTGCGGCTGGTGGCCAGCACGAGGAGCTCTGAGGAGCTGGTGAGCTGGGAGCCGAGCCTCCACACAAGGGCCGGGGAAAAGAAGCCCCACTCTTTTCGAGGAAACAGAAATAAGAAGCATCGCTTGTTTCTAAGGTGGGCAGGAAGGAGGTATTTCTAAGCATTACGGAGGCAAAAGTGATCTGAAAGTTTACAAACATGTAGGAGAGCTCCTGAAATAGCTGTGAGTTGCCTGGAAGGCATAAGATCCTTATTGTTTCATGTGTGCTCGGAGCAGTGCTACTGCAGCCCCTGCCAGTGAATGCAGCAGAATCATGGCCTGGAAAATAATTCTGCTCTTTTTTTTTTTTTTTTTTTTTTTTTTTTTTTAATTAAGGCGAATTTAAATTTGTATCAGCTGCTACTGCTTAGAATAGTAACAGCTCTTTCTTCCCCAGCAGCTCTGTGGAGCACTCGGCACTCTCCACAAAAATGCCATGTGCTTGGCCAGCACTCCGTGGAGCTGTGAGCCAGATAAGCGCGAGGGCAGCAGAGCTGCATGGGAAACCCTGTGCCGGAGGTGACAGGAAGTTTCTCTCTGTCCTGCAGGACACCGGGCGTCTCGAGGCTCACCTTGCGAGGGTAACACAGGCAAAATCACGGATGGAAGTAAACAGGACTGAATACGCCCGACACTGTGCGGGGGGAAAAGATGTTGCAACAGCAGCTGCCAGAAGAAGCAAGCCCTGACGGTGCAGGCTCCACTGCAGCCTTTCAAATGGGCGTCACTTTAATAGGCATGTTTTTCCCCTTTGATTACTCACTTCCTCTCAGAGCAAGAGGAGCCAAGTGTTCATTACGAGCCAAGAACTTTTTCTGGGGGGGTATTATTTAATGGTGGCGTATGGCTGCTAGTCACACACTTTAAATCATCAGCGGTGTGACCATCTCTTTCCTTCCTGACGATTGCTGAGAAGTGGCAGTGCAGACAACGAACCGCTTCTTATTTACCTCTCATAAATCAGGAGCGGCCGGTCCTCCTTTGTTCAAACCAAAAAGAAAATAAGCCGGTCGGTAAAACGTTACCACCAGGCTGAGTAATACCCACACAGGTTCAGGAATCCCGCACTCCAACCCGCCGGGGCTCAAAGCATCCCCATCTGTTTCCTTTCAAAATAGTTCATCGGAGACAAAAGTGACAGTGGGGGAAGGGAGCAGGAGATCAAGCGAGGCTGGAGAAAACCACCTCTTCCTCAGGCCGACAACAAGCTCCCTATGAACACACTTAAGCCCTGAGAAGCAAAACTGCTGCGGAGAGAGTGACTGAAGGCTTTAATCTGCAGATTTCAGGAGGCAAAACATTTCCTCTCTCCCACAGGAGCTGCCGGTCTGCAGCGCTCCCCACCCCCTTCCCTCAGCCGGGCTCCCCTCCGGTGTCAGAACTCCCACCGCGGCAGAAGCTGGCTAGATAAACACGGCGGCCCCCAGATGCATCCCCTCGGAGGCCAAAGTAGTAGGTCATGGGAAACAAGCGCAGGCGACCATTTCCTTCTGATACTGTGGTCGCCACCGAAGCTGAACACAACAAAACAGGATTGAATTGCACTTGGAGAAAAGTTCCAGTGGCACATTAGAAGCCATCTCCCTTCCTCAATAAATTAGACGTCCTAGGCTCAACCCTGGCTACCTACCTGGCTTGGTGTCCTGAGCATCAGTGATACAGGCTAAAGGCCAAGCCATTCCTCCTTTTCCAGCTGCTTTTTCCACAAAATAAGTGATTTCCATGGGCAGGACATACCTATGACCTTGCTCCCTCCCCCTGCCAGTCCTGCCATTTTGCTTCCTGCAGTTCAAAGCTTTCCCACCCCAAATCCAATAACTTTTATTGTTTTATAAAATCTGAGCTTTTCTTCAACATCAGTAGGTCAGGTTTTCAAGGATTTTTAACACGTCAAGAGGGCACAACTATTCTAAGATATTTAAACCAGGAAGCAAACAGGTCATCAGAGGATTTCCTAGGGATCATGAGCTTGAAGAGATTTGGCCAGAAGTAGGTTACATACTTGTCTATTCAAACAAACCATTAGTCCTGTCAAACTGTACACTGGGACATTTCCAAAGGGAACAAAAGACATGGCAGTAGAACAGACAAAAATGAAGATAATATAGAAAACGGTTTCAAAGCCATTTTACAGACTGGATCTGGCTGCCTTTTTCAAGACAAACTCATCTTGTTTTGCACAGGGGAAGGGCTAGCAGGCAGCTTTCTGCTGAGCAGAGCTTGCAGACACTGTTGTTACTCTAGAGAGAATGACATGAGGCTATTTTGCTAGCAAGGAGCAATTCACACCCTCAGGCTCCACTCAGTAGTGGTTAGCTCTGCATTAGTACCTACCATAGGTTCCTTAAGGCCCCCCCCGAAATAATCAGGGCTCGCCTCCTGAATGTGAAGTCGGCAAATGTTAGCATGGATGCAGCCTGTGCTCCCTGTCCCCGTGACTAGGTACTGCTGACAGCAATTAAGAGCGGTGTGATCAGTGGGAGAGCTTCTGCTCCCAGGCAAGAAGGTTTTCTGGAAACTCTCTGGCTCGTTCTGTCAGCACTTGAAATTTAGAGAAAGAGATTAGCCCTTTCCTAAGAGTTAATGGTGAAACTTGTGCTAAAAAAGGGACTTCTGGAAAAGAGAAAAAACTCTCAGTAGGAAGGGGTAAATGCAGGTTATGAAGCACTCAGCCGACCCTCGCTTTCTGATGACATACACCATGGTTTAGCACGACACTCGCTGGCTTTGGAACTGAAAAGGGACGGAGCGGTATTTACCGACATATTGAGCAAGCACTACCAGCGTACTGCCAGCAGAAGGAGAACAAAACCGTAGCTCTGAAGACTTGGACCAACATCTGACAACTAAGCATGACTTGTAAAGAACAACTAACTACAAAGGGCCTGTGCCATGGCTCAGTCTGAACACACACACACACACACACACACATGCTTTTTAAAAAAGCTGTGGTACTCTTTGACTTGTTTTTACAGCGTATCAGTGGTCGGTGGTGCCCAGCGTTTTGTGTGGCACTGGCAAATGGCTTTCCTATTAAAGTAACTTTAAATTCTCAAAGTTAAGAGTTCTCAGAGAGACAGCTCTATTGCATGAAGACGTAATTCTCAAACAGATTTCTTTGACCAGTTTGAAATACAGAAATCAAGAATAACACAGCACTGTTGATAGTGGTTAGTAAATCCTAGAAGGCACACTATTAAAGAACTAGCTGACAGGCTTTTCTGTCCCCAGTCAGGCTTTCTACTGTGCAAAGTAAAGTATCTTCTTTGTTACAGCACCATGAGGATCTCATCTTTACTATCACTTCACCCATCCATGCTCCCACTCATCATCTTTCCTTTAAAATATGACCAAAATGAAACAAAAACAACTAATCAGACTTCCCCTGTAGGGGATGCATTTGGCAGTGGAGTTCTGGGCCAGGAGTTAATATGAATTCAAGATTTACTGAAGGCAACTCCAAAGCACAGGAGAGAGATTTTTTTTTAATGATATTCTACTCTTCCTTCCCCTGTCACAAAAACGATGCTCAGTGCTACGCTTGCTGCTGTATGTACCTTGTCTTGCTGTATACTCGTTGTCTTCAATCAGCCTTGCTAATCCAAAGTCAGCAATCTTGCATATTAGGCCATTTCCCACCAAAATGTTTGCAGATCGCAGATCTCTGTGTATATAATTCATTCTTTCGATGTACGCCATTCCTGCAGCCACCTGCATGAAACACAGTTGGGGCATTTTAAAAGGAACTCAGACATCAATGGGCTACAAAACACGTGCACCTCAATACTCTGAAAACAGACCTGGGCTGCCATGTCCACTAAATTCGGTAACTTCAAGGCTCTTCCTTCTCCATCTTTTAAGAAATCTAGCAAACTCCCTGTAAATGCAAAGTAGACACAACACAGAAATGTTACAGAAACAATGGCTATCGGGTTGGAGATGCAACAATATGTGCAGTATTAAAGACAATAATGCTTTGAGTTCAAGTGGACAATTTCAAAACAAAACAAAACAAAAAATCAAATACAAGAGTTTAAAATTTTCCTGCTGTACTTATTTCACTCTCCTTTAAGGTTGGCTTGCAGAAGAGTATGTCACTAGTCCAAAGAAAGTTGCAGGGAAAAGAAAGTTGTTTTTAATTTTCCTGACCATTACTAAGAAAGCTGATCTTTCTTAACTTTTCCAATGCTCTTTGAAACTGTATACCTGCTGCTCTCAAAAGGCCTCAGCCTGCTGAAATGTATCAGCTTGGTTCCAAGCCACACAAGCTACGGAAAAAGTCAGATCCCAGCTCCAAAAGAAAGGTCAGCCCGGAGCCTGGTAAGTCCAAATGGGCTAGTGCTAACGAAGGCTAATTTTCTTTAGGAAATTGGTAACCACACCATCGGTAGCCTTCCTTCTCTAGTTAACAAACAACTAGCTGTAGCATGAACCATTAATTTGAGAAGACCACTGTGCAAAACTAGAGGAGACCAAGCAGAGATCAAATGGAAGTGATTTCAGCAAAAGCAATATGGACACAACTCCCTTTTGCAAGGGAAAGCAAGGAAGTCCCCTGTAGCTCTTAAAAATAGCATAGAATGCTATAGCTCCCTTCCCAATCTTTTATTTAAACAGAGAAGTGTAGCAGTCTCCTTTAAATAAGGTCAGTGAATTGGTTTAATAAATAAGGGGAAAAGACAGATGATTAGGCATTTCTCCCTTGATAAATCCTCAGCCTCAACCTCAGAAACAAAGATGTAAAATGGTACAGTAAAAAATAGTAAACTAAGCCAAAATAAACCACACATTTCAGAAGGCTTTTGAGAAGTTGTTTTTTTTCTTTCTTTTTTTTTTTATACTTTTAATGGGAAAAAGCACATGCTTGTCACTAAGACATATGATTAAAGTGTGAGTTAGTCAGTGCTTGGATGCCTCTGAGCAGGGAGGTGGGCAGGCACCTGCCAGGAAAATAAAAATCAACTCCAAATAGGCTGAAAAAATGTACTGAAAAATTCAGAGTGTATCCTCCAATGTACAATGAAACTTCCCTGTGAGAACTTATGTTTCCTATTTGGTTCCTTTGCTTTTCCAAAACAGGCAGATTTTTTTGCTCTACTCTCAGCACCCCTGCTGGAGATCTGAAGGAGCTAAAAGTTTTTCTTTTCTCATTTTACCAGTTAGGTAGCTTAAAGAAAAAGAGAAGGGAGAAGGAGAAAGGGAAGGGGAAAGAGGAGGGAAAAGAAAAGAAGAAAGAATCATATGTGCAAATCATATATTAAAATGATGCAGTTGGAAACACTTAAGATGCACTGGCTTCTCCCTTCTCCACCTCATGCAAACTTTCTTTATGTGTTTCTTGCTTGTACATCCAGGGGATTTTAGTTTTTGGGCCCCATTAAGAGCTGGATGACTCTGAATAAGCCTCAGAGACTTCCTCTGAGCTTTGACAAAGAAAAAATACTGTTATCAAGGGCAGCAGCTCTGGTTTCACCTTTGCTCATGTACTCCGTGACAATATAGATAGGTTCTTCAGATACCACGGCGTAAAGCTGGACCAGTTTGTCATGTTTTAGCTTCTTCATGATTTGGGCTTCCTCCAGGAATGACTCTGGAGACATAGTGCCAGGCTTCAGAGTCTTGATAGCCACTTTAGTATTTCCATTCCACGTACCTACAAGCACAGACATTTAGTTAGATTAAACAACTTCTGCTCTTTTTTCTGACTGATACATAAAACGGAGGAGTAAACTAGCAAGGACACAATACTGACTTTTTTTTTTTTTTTTTTTAAGTGTGGTTTCACATTTTGCCTTTTCATTTACATTCCTCCCACGCCTCCCTCATGTTTTAGTCTTTTTCTATTATACCAGAAAATAATACTCCCATTGGCACTGGGGTGTGATCTCTCTTGTCTTACTCAGACAACGCTTCCAGTGATGTCCACTGAAACCTCCTCTGAGTAAAAAATGCAGGACTGCTGAAATCTATCTTTATGTATTTCCCTGCTAATAAGCAATGACTCCAGACACCAACACAGCTCCAGTCACAGATTTGGATAACAGAACTGGTTAAACCCAGAACTTTCCATTTGCAAGACATTTTGACATTTTGTTTTTCTTCTGAGTCAGAGGAAAAAAATATATAAGAAAAATTCCCAAGGAACAAATTCTGAATCGATTTCATTTCACAAACATGGGCCTGTTTCCAGAACGAAATGTGTCTTTTCCCTTCCCCTCCTCACCCCTGGAAGCCCGGCAGCTGCTGGCTGAAAATGAGGAGGTTCCTGCCCACCTCACCTTGTTCTCTGCTTGTGGTTAGGACTTGCATGGTCCACCACCATGATCTACCAACCCTCACAGTGGGGCAGAGGGGCTGAGGACGTGCCAGTGCTGCTCCTGAGGGGCTGGGGCATCCTTGTGCCTGCACCAGCCCCAGGACGGGGAGAGCCAAAGGGGCACAGAGGCCCAGGGGTGCAGGGAAAGGAAAAGCAGGCACTTGGCTCTGGACCCCAAAAGCCTGCACGAGGACCTGGGGAGAGCTGGGGAAGGCTGGCTCAGGGCTTCCCACAAGAGGTGGGGTGGCACTTGGGAATTTGCAAGGAGGACAGGGAGGACTGGTAAGGAAAAAATAAACAGCTACCTACGTTAACAGGTTTCTCTGGGGCACAGGGAAAGCAAAGAAAATGAAAGGGGGCAGAAATATCACTTCCCTAGTGCCTTCTGGTTGTCCCCGGGCCAGTTTGCCCAGAACCCTGCCTCAGAGACAGGGCTGCCGTGGAGCTGAGTGGGAGCCCTGAGCTAGCAGCAGCCTGCAGCGAGGGCTGAAGCCACCAGCCCTGGAAGCGCAGGATCCCCAGCAGCTTGCTCTGTGAGCTGGCAGAAGTCCAGACGAAAACATCTCAGCTGTGTGTTTTCATACAGCGTTGTGGAGTTGTCAGACACACACAGAACTACGGGTGTTCAGAAAAATTCTTGACTGTCTTTACTGATAAATTCACTGCTATGGTCCTAGAGTAAAGAGGAGCCAAAAGCAATGGAAGCAATGGTAATTTATTTAAGTTACTTTTAAAGTAACTATATATATATATATATATTTATGCAGTTACAAGCAGTCCACACTCTCCCCATCGTCTCCCTATAGAGCACTCATGGACTGGGGAGTGCAGCTGTGCCATTCTTTTAATCTGGACCCCAAAGATCCCATACAGCATGTGATCAGTTGACAGGGAGCTGTGCTTTAACAAGGCGGGAGAGCAATACTATGTGACTCCAGAGGTAAATTGCATTGGGAAAAACCTACTCTGCTGCACATGAGCATGAAAAGAGCAGAAGACCTACAAAGTGCATTGAAGACTGAGGCTCAAATCTAGCTTCTATAAATTAAGGTGCCAACAAAAAGCGTAATGCTTAGTATGTATTTGTGAGGAGCGCATTGACAATCAGTTACCGTGGCTCAGCTGCTGCACAGGAACTGGTTAAGCCAAAATAACTTCACTGTGAGCTTTTGCAGCCTGCCAGGACATAAATGAAGTGGGTCGCTTTTTGTGTGAGCAGTTGGTTCCCAGCTGCCATCTCGCCTTATCCAGGGCGGGGGAGATGTGGTGGGGAACCACTGCGAATGCCGCCTGTTGCTTCCAGGACTGCTCATGCAGCTACAGGTTGTTTGAGGAGGGCTTGAGATGCATGTTGGCCAGAAGTGTGCAGTATGAGTTCGGTTTTCGCTGCGCCTTGGTTTTCTTCTGCCAGCTCAGTGCCAGATGCTGTGACCACTGCTGGTGCTGCAGTAATGTCCTGAGCACCTGAGAGCACCTAAGGCAGGCTCCTGAGCTCTTGGTTTCACCCAGTCCTCCAACTCACAGCTGAAGCAGGGCTTCACGTCAGTGGCACTAACGTGCAAGCTGGGAAGCAGCTTCCCCTTCTAATTTCAAGCAGAGTGGCCAAAACTTTATGGGATGGGTGAAAGGGAGCGTGTCCCATATCGAGCCACTGAGACATGGACCCGCAGAGCGCTTTGGTCCCAGTCAGTCGCAGAAGCACCACCAGCTACACAAACTGGGGCCGAACCCGAGCCTCTCGGACACCAGGTTTTTTGCCACTGACATTAATAAACTAGGATTTTACCTTCGGTTAAAAAAAGGAAATCAGACAAAAAGGTTAACTTATTCTCTCATCCAATTTAAGTTTTTGAATTTTCCTGTTGTGTTTTGGTATCTTTATATCTCACAGACAATTAATTAATTTTCATTAGTGGAGCCCTCCCTCTGAACTCCTCCTGTAGATAGTTAGTTACTACTTAATGGCTTTTTTATTCTTTCTTACCATGTTAATCTATTCCAACTTGGTAACGTTTCAGGGCTATTAACATTTTTACTGTACATTAGGAAAAATAATGTCACAACTGTAATAATATTTTCTCCACTTCTGACAGATATTTGGTACTGGCACTTGGCACTTAGTTTCTCATAGCTGATTTTTTTTTTTTAATTGCATTTGCGACTTTAGCTTATTGTAACAATTTAAGATCCATGGCACAAAAAGCTGACCACTAACTATTAACATCAACTTGAAACTCTCACGTGCATTCAAGATGGAAAACAAGAAGGTGAAACTGCAGTTATATAGGGATGCTAATAGAAAACATAGTTTATCTTTTTTTTTTTTTCTGGTAATAGCTCAGACACATTCTATAAATTTCAGAGACTTGCTGCATGCTCCTTGCTGTAGTCTTGCAACGGAAAACAGCTGCAAGAGCCCAGGAGAACCCACTGGTTATTTTGGTTTTACATTCTTTGTGTCGCTGCAACAAAAAGGACGACCAAACCACTCCACCAAATGCCTATGAAGTAAAGGAACAACATATGGTGATTCTTTATTTGAATCAGACGTTTTAAAGAGGCTACACGGAATGCAGTTTGGCATCTAAATTGAGCCCACCTCTTATTAAATGGCCACTACATTGTGTTTGAATGCTATGGCCATTCTAAGATTTATATATATTTTTAATTGCTATTGTTCTGTAGTCGTTAGAAGAATGAGGCCCATAGAAAGGGAGTAGTAAGTAAAGCTGGCAAGTGGGCAGAAAATAATGTCAGTGGATTTGGAAAATGTCAGTATTTCTGGACTTCAAAGTGTGGGTTCAGCTGGGCTGGGCAAGTCTTGACTCTATTGTCCCTGGTCTCTATATTGAGTTACAGGATTCTGCTGCAGATACAAATTTCAAAACAGAATTAATGAAGTGGATGCATGGGAACGCTAGCTTGACAATATTAGCTTGCTGATACTTTTTAAGTCTGGGGGAGGGAATGGAAGCATCTTCAGGGTCTGACCCCACCAATGCTAAAACAAATGAGGAAAGAAAAATGTCTGTTTTCCAGGTTAATTTCTGGTCAGCCATTCTGCTTTAAAAGTTTAGCATCATTTCTATTTTAAAACCTGACAACTGTGTAGTCGCTCAGATAAACTCAATGCAATTAATGAAGTTGAAAGCCCTGAAGTTGAAAGCCCTCTCCTATCAGTGTGTGTAAATGAAAGTAAGTTTCCACAAGGATTACTGTACATAGGTCTGTTTGAGGTGATATAGACTAACATTTTGTATTATCCTGAGCTTTTAGCTTTAAGATCTCTACTTGAAATGCTCATTTCAGCCAAGAGGGCCTTAAAAGATCCATCCAAAGCAAAATATATTCTCTGCCTTACCACGCCACACTTCAGCGAAACAGCCCTGACCAAGCTTCTGTTCCAGAAATAATGAATCACGTGCAACTTCCCATGCATCTTTAGCCAATCCAACAGTTTGTGGGGTATTATTCGTAGCAATCACAGTTAAGTTAAAACACAAACCATCAGCTTTCTCTATAGGAGAGGAAATTAATAAAAAAAACACACTTATAATCCAAAATTATGCATGCATTGAGAAAGATGGAAGGTGACTTGTGTTTCAGTGCTGCATTAAAGTTCATTTGCAAACACTGATTTTTGGATACTGAAGGTAAAGACGTTTTTATTAGCTTGTAGAAAAAGGCTCACTGGTATAATTAACAGATTGCTATATGAGCTGTGATTTATTATTAAAATGGTGGTAATTTGTCATAATTGAAGCCTTCCAAGGAAACATGGAATTTCAGTTTTCTTTTGCCATCAATTACACTAAAAGTTGAAGACTGAATTAAATAATTTCAGGGTTAAAGACGTGATTCCAAAGGTATTTCTCCTAACAATTTGAGATTTGTTCTTTTTTTCCTGGGGGTCATGATGTCCTCCATTTTCACCTTCCATCTTGCAATCCCCACACAGAGAGCTATTTTAGAATAATTATTTTGCTCCATACCCATCCATACTTCCCCAAACTGCCCATTTCCCAGTCTCTTGATCAACTGTAGGGATTCTCGTGGAATTTCCCAGACATCTTTGGTTTTGACAGACAGATCAGTAAGCCTTGGCATTCCTTTATGACAGGGGACTACTAAGCGGCAGCAAAGACCTGCAGCTCTCTCTGATGGAGCCAGAAGTGAAGCCAACAGCAAAGAAGAGGAAAGAAAAAAAAGTGTGACATGAAACAAAAACAGTAAGCATAAAAACAATGCTACTCACAACAGCTGTTAGTTGCATACCACAAAGCATCCTGGAAGATTAGAAATTGAACACTGAAACATATTCATCTGAGACAGAACAGGAAATATTTTAGTTTCTGCTTCCACAGCCTGCAATTGAAGGTGACCATCAATGGTTTCTCTTGTGGACTCAGGATTTCCCTTCTCCCACAAAGCTGCATTAAGATAACTGCGTAAGTAACTGGTATAGTATAGTAAAGTATAACTTTTTAATAATCGTCAGTACTTTACAAGCTGACTTGTTCCTGAACTAAGTAAAAGAAACATAGAGAAGATTCAGTTTTTCTGAGAATTACAGTGATGAAAATTAGGCAGAGTTTTTACATTTTTTTTTAATGTAACCTCTGAAAGGGTATTTTTTATACCCTATTCTGTGAAAATTTATTTTTCTGGGTATCCTCAAGAAGTCTTTTTATTGCATTCTTTATAAAACAGACCTTTATTAGTATATTAAGTCAGTCCTGCATCATCTGGGGCAGATTCATTACACTTATCTCTTGCAAAGCTTCACAGAAGACTGAACTGTGACAAAAGTCACAAAATATTTTGGCCAGAGTAAAACCAATGATTTATATATATATAAATAAATAAATACACGTACATATTGTTGTGTAATGTACTATGCAGCACGAAGTAGACTATGATATAAAGCTTGAAGAGCAGCTTGTATCTTAAAACAGGTGCAGCAGAGCAGGACAAGGTGGGGAACTGCTACTGTATTTCAGATTCAAATACAATCCTTAAGCTCCTGAGCAAGATTTTTTTCTGGGAAGGTGAAACGTTTCTTTCAGCATCACAGGGTGGAAAAGCACCAAAGTTCCTGCAACACCACACTCTACCTCCTCAGCACAGCTGTTATGAGGTGGTGGGTAAGTCCCCAGAGACACCCTGATGTGAACCTTGTGCTTCCTGTAGCAAGACAGCCAAGTCCACAAAACAGGGGAGGATGAGCTGGTCAGTTGGCACATCTTATCCCAAGATAACTCCAATGGGAACATCAGGGTGGGGACTACTCTAAATACGGACAGTATCTGGAAAGCTTCTTTATTAGCTTGGATAAATGGAGAGAACCAGAGGTTTTCAAGACCTCCTTGTCTTTAATTGAAACAACAACAAACAACTTGGCATGCTGGTGCTCCAGTAAGCCTGGGCTGCACGCACCAGAACAATACTTATTCTTGAAAGACTTGCTGTTAGGGAATGGCAAATGGTGCTCCAACTCCAAGCGCGCTGTTACTGGACTTCAGCCTGATGTCTCAATATTTTTGGCCTGGAAATCTCATCTATGAAAGCAAGTAATTTTCCTATCCAGGTAGGAAGGGGCTGGGATAAGTCTGGATAACAGGGGTACTTGGCAATGTGATGGGAGTGCAGGGATACCTGGGCTGTGTCTGTGCAAAGCTACACTTGGTACTTCCAACTCCTGACCCAGAACTGGATAGCGATGGGATGAAGGCTGGAGGCACTGCAGTGGTTCTTCAGGAACCACGCTGATCTTAACAGAGCCATTTGGGCATCACTGTGCTCTTTCTAAAATTAGGTCTAGGCAGTCACAAACCTATCTCTCTGAATCCTGAGTGCTGAGCAGGTAGTTAGAGGCAGTGTTTATGTTTTGAGTCAGCTGGGGCTGGGCATAGGTTACCTGGGCATGAGAGATTGCAGGTGAATTCTCTGTGGGATGGGTCTGCACCATCATGCTCTCCTGAGCTACCCTGCCTGGATCTCACCGATCGTGTCTCTGTGTGGCAAGGAAATGACTTTTTCCATATTTGTCCAGAGACAAATGTGTCTCTGCATCTGTGCATGGGAAATATGCGACCCAAATATTTTGACCACAGATAACTAAAAGTTGACGTACACCAGTTGGTATAGGGAGTTTGAAAATTATCATGCTTAGATGTGAGTTTCTATATATTATTTAGCTTAGTTTAATGCAGAGTCACCAGAAACAGCTAGAAATTCTCCCAGGCAGCATACACCCACGAGAAACTGGGCGGAGAAGACAGCCAGATGTCTAGTATGAATAGCATAAGAATACAGCAGACAGAATACAAAGAATACAGAAAAAAACACCCCACAAAGAAGTTGATTTCCCAGTAAAATTTATGAAAAGTTTTTGAGCAGTGAGCATTTGGGGTCACTTGTTAATATTATGAAAAGCTAAAGTAAAGAAAAAATAAAAAGAGTAATTTAAAATTCAAACTTCAGCTTTGAAAATGCCCATGCTGAGAAGCATGGCAATCTTCTACATAAAAACCAGTGGTCTTATGCAGAGGTCTGTTTTTTTTTTTTAGTTGTAGCTATTGTATACCAATCCCCAATGACAGCAGGATGCACTTTTGGGTTGAATAGTTCATGTTACATTTTAATCACAGGAATTTAGAAAAAAAAAAAAAAAAGAGCTTGGTGGGTGGACACAGTGTGCATAAAGAAACACCCGCCTTGCTGTATTTATTTTTAAAATTAGACCAATTAAAATTGAAATGTTAATACTCTGCACAATGAACACAAACTCAATGGGAAAAAATGAGTCAGGTAATATATGCGAACCTTTTGGTCACTGCTTTAAGTGACTGAATTCCACAATGCAATTCCCTATTTGCTTTATTAGGAATACTGTGCTGCAAAAGGTACGTATTAGCACTCGCTTATGCAGAGGGAATTCAGATGTGCTAGTCAAATTGAGTAATTCTGTTTGCTTAGAAAAGGGAGAGCAGGCAAAGCCTTTCCCTCGGTAGAGTGCTAGCTTTTAAAAGCTCAGCCACTGTATGCTGTGAACAGCACTCAAAGCCATTTGTAACTGTAATGGGAAAGGGATAATGGAAGATGCATTACAACAAGCAAGAGACATAGCTCAAATGACTCTTTAGGGCATCTTACACATCCGTCAGCTCAGCAGTAAACACTTGCTTTAAAGTACTTAAGAGTGCTACGTATTATCTGAAAAGTTACCTGAATAGTGCTGAACCAGCTGCTGGAGAGTTTCAAATTGTGCCCGAGTTGTGATATAATATCCACCATTGTCAAGTTTGCGAATCTTATAATGTTTGACATGATCTCCTTTCATATCATCCCAGTCACGAATAGACAGGGAATAGGCACCTGTTCCAAGAAAAGGAGAAAGAAAAAATTGCAAGTAGCGTTTAGACACAATTTTCATTTGCTGGTCATTTGTTATAAAGTGAAATAGAAATTGCTTCAAAAATACCTATTGTATCTTGAAAATAGTAAGAGAATCTAGCACATTAAAAGAGGTATCACAGAAATTTTAGTGTTCATACCGTGTGCCTTTCATACTTTTCTAGAAAGAAATCAGGATGTCTATGTAAATGAAAACTCGCATTTTAACATGTAGTGCTTCAGGTTATTAAATTGACTTTTCCCATTTTATGTGCCAGGTCACACTGCAATAACTCTACTTTAGGTAAATGCCAGTGGGTGGTAAATGTCAAGATTTTCACAGGGAGCACTGGAAATAATGACTTTATATACAGGTAGTGTTGTCACCTAGATGGACCCCAAGCTACTTTACAAAGACTGAGCAACTGAATTAGCATACTTTGTACGTCACAGTCCTGGGAAGGTTGTACTCTGCTAACACTACGCACCACAAGACCTGCAAGAATTGCGCATTTCACTTCACAGATCCATGCTGGAACTTTAGAGCTTACTGATGGGATTCAGATGCCCAAACACAGGGGTTAGGGGCCATGTGAGATGCCTCAAGACATCCTGCTTGGCAGCAGTTTTCCCACAGGCTGGGCCACCAACATGGGGACCTGCACATTCAGGTGTCTTAATTTGAAGCACAGCCTATTCTAGATGAAGTGACACCAATCTGTTGGTTCTCTATAGATTCAAAGGTGAAGCCATATTTTGCAGCGCAATGCAGTTTTATGAGCAAAAACATGGCCATCTCAAAGGCAGTCGAGTCATGTCTTCACTCAGGGCTCAGACGGATGTTGTGTTTACCCAAAGGTAATTCAGGCATTAGAAGAAAAATACGAAGATAACTGGCAGCTGCAGAGATGTCAGGAAGGTCCTCCTGGAGTCCAGGCTGCTTGCACTGGTAACCATTTCAGCTAACAACAGGGAAGGAAAACCACCAGCAGACAGTTTTGGATAGTCTGAAAGAATGTTTCCTACAGTCTGACGGCACTGACTGCTGATGATCCAAATCACAGTACTTTTCAACACACACGACAGATTCACATCCTCCAGCTGAATGAAATAGTTTAAAAAACCTCACAGTT
The DNA here is from genome assembly GCF_011077185.1 of Oxyura jamaicensis. NCBI lineage: Eukaryota > Metazoa > Chordata > Aves > Anseriformes > Anatidae > Oxyura > Oxyura jamaicensis. Next base: position 70,066,563 of record NC_048895.1, on the reverse strand, counting down.
ACGTGGCTGAGATTCTTGATATAAAATGTCCTTCTTGAATGTCTCCCCAGGAGGATGTTTTATGGAACTCTAAAATTTATTTGACTGTGTTATAGTGCAACAGGTCACACTGGTAAATGGCTCACCACTGAGTGGAGCAGCAGGGGAGAACAAAACTTCTCCACCCTGACTCCCTGACACCAAGGACTTCTCAAATTCCCTGTTGTTTATCCTCTAAATAGGAGGAAAAGAGCCAGCACTTACACACATGATTCTGTTTTATGTGAATGGCAGACACCCTCAGAGAAGTGACAGGGTTTTTATTTCTAAGCGTAGAAAAATACTGCTTGTTTAGGTTATTTTTTCTGAGGAGATTCTCCCGCTAAGTAAGGACATCTCTCTAAGCCAGGAGTTCAAAGCTTTTGGGGGATTTGAAAGCTAATTTTGTGCATGCCTTGTACCAGCACTGCTGGTTGTACGCTGCCTGCCTACTTTCAAATTTTTCCAGGCAGGGTTTTCCACCTCTGCATTTGTGAGTTTTGATCCACAAACACAGCAGCAGCTGTATTTTCTTTAGTCACACTCCCTGCCTATCTGGTCACTATTGCAGATTCTTTAGGAAAATGTAAACAATCTCTGGCTCCAGGTCTGCAATCAGATCTGTGTGGGTGGCCCTTCGTGGACCCCCGATGACCTCAGATCAAGTTGCAGGACTGGAGCTTTAGTTCAAACCTGGACAAAAACAAGAACCAAGATGGATTTTATTATTCATTTATTTAGGCTGTTGGTTATTTAGACTACTCATTATTATCCGCTGATAGATTGAAATATAAAAGAGACCCATAATAAAAATTTGGGTAGAAATATGACATTACAATATATCATTCTAATGAATTTTTTAAAAAACGAACCTAAAACCAGACAGCATTGGAGGGTGGAGATTGAAACCAGGTGAAGGATTATCCAGACAAGAGCTGATGAAGTACCTGGGTAGTGAGGCACTGAAAGAAATGAAAAGCCAGCTCTGACTGATTTATTTTGAAAGTAAGGAGAGAAGGCGACCATGATCAAGGGAGGTTAAATTCATGCTGAAGTCATCCATGATGATACTTTTAACATGATCTTGATTAATTTTATTATTGTTATTATTTAAAGCAGATGGAACAATTCTAGGTCACCAAACAATTCCTGCCTCAAGCCCAAGATGACGAGCTGGGGCAAGGCACTTTGAGAAGGCTTAGTGGAGAACGGACCATGCAGTCCTCCCAGCTGATTTTTTCCTTTCCCATGAACAAGAAACTCCCTTTTTTGTCTTCTGAGAACATATTTACACACCACAAAGATGAGAAGGGACACAGGCATTTTTGACAAAAAACATGCATGTTCTGTTTTTGCCAGTGGCTGTGATGCAAACTCAGCCTGAAGATGCAGAAAGCCTTAAGCCTTAATGCTTGCTGCTATTCAGCTTGCTGCTATAAACCCCATGGATTTATGGATGATGGATGGATTGCTCCATTTTCCCCAATTACAAGAAGCTCTAGTAAGAAACCTGACTTACTTAGCTACATAAACAGTCCAGCAAAACATATCCCCTATCACTGTGTAAAGAAGGTCAGAACAGACTAAACTGATAACAGGGTTTAGGGAAACAATGATGTGTTTGCTTTTAGGATCCAAGCATGCTTGTATTACAGTTCTTAAACTTGGCACAGAGTGGAATGAAGCCTTCCTGCTTCTCACATACACAATAACTTCTGGAGAAAATGGACAGGTGGAGTCTATTTGCAGAAAAAGAGCAAGTTTGGGCATATCTTGGTCCTGGTGAGAGTGCCTCACTGAAAGATAAGGGAGGATGAAGCTGTGGGGTGGCAAGATGGGGAAATCAGCTGTCTGAAAAAACAGCACTTTGAGGCTGACTTTGCATCATTAATGGTCCTCCAAGGTCAGCACAGTGAAGGAGGATTCCGGTGACTGCAGTAGGCAAAATTCTAAAACTGACAAATTCAGGAGGCAGAATGCAGCACCTGAAGATAGCTCAGACAGAGAGAAGGGAGAAGTGGTGCTTCTTTAAGTCCTTATTCCAGCCACGACTCCAACCACTTCGCATGCTAACACGAGCTGACAGAGTGTACTCTGATCAAAGCACTGACAACTCAGTGCGTTAATTACATGAACCATCATTAGACTTCAGAACTTAATTCTAGTGAATTATGCTTCCCAAAGCTATTGTTTCAGATTGCTGGTTAGTTGAGAAATGGCCAAGTTTGTTTTCAGTTAGTTGCATGTTTTCTCCTCAACAGCTGTATGAGTTAGAAAGATCTTTCCATACATATGAAGCTTTGAAGAAGATGTTGACAGGCCTCACGAACTAAATGTAGAAGCAATGATAGCACCCACCAGGAAAACTGGAATGCCTCCAATATTTTTACAGGGGAGGAGGAGAATACATCCTTCCACTTGATTTCAACAGAATGTATACAGTTGAATACTTTCTGAATATATTCATTATAAATATTTTAAAGTTTTCTCATTGTTAGTCTATGAATTTAAAACTATTTTTCCCCAGGGATCCAGCATTTCAGAGAGGAAAGACAAAAAAACAAACCAACCCTAACCTTCCCAAAATCAGCACCTTCCTCCCCGACAAACATCATCTTACATCTTGTGCCCACGAAGATTCAGAGTTTCTGCTTGTTCTGAGGGAAGCAATAGTTTTCCCCAAGCTACACTGCTGATTCCCAGCACCTATTCCCAGTAAGCCTCCAGCTCTGCCTCTGGCAGCCCCACAGTGCTGTTCTGAGAGGCCTGTCTCCACCCAGCTCCACCGCAGTGGTGGTAACCTCAACACATTCAGAGAGACACTACAATGTTCAGAGTGTGGCAGCAGAGCAGAGCACGCTGCTTGAGCACGACTTGAACTGCAGATGCCATGGGCTGAGCTTGGCACGGGTTGCACTTGGGTTGTTCTCTGCTACAAGCACTCACTCCATAACTCAGGGTGTTCCATCGAATTCCCTAGCACACATACATGCAACATGACACTTTTCTCTGCCTTCATAGCACTGAAAACAGTATTTTACAAACTTAGTGTGATTTTTTCTCACGTCTTCTCATTTGTAGTCAGGAAAGCATTGGCCAGCATACCTTTGGTAGTTTCACTTTCCCGGATCAGGAAGGTACCTCTTGGGTTTCCAAACGACAACAGCTGCCTCTCGGCATCTTTTCGGCCAAGTTTGCCAAAGTACCACCTTAAGGAAACATCAGAAATAGTAAGAAAAATGCTATCTATATAGGATTACTAGGTAGTGTCACAGAGCTCAGACATGGTAGACAATTTGTGGAAACTATGGTTACCCAAGTATATTCAACCACTATAGTCATACTACGTCTCTTTTGTTGTGGCATGGAAGTGATGTGACAGATCTGTGAAGTAGATGTTGTGTGTTTTGTACTGTAACCTGTGCATTAAACCTATAATCAGTAGACACTGAGAACACTTGTTTGGTGTCTCACAGCAAAGGCCAGATTTGGACAAACAGTAAGCAAGACTTGGAGGGGGAAGGAGTAGGCAAGAAAGAAGGCAGAAAAATGCACTGCTGCTGAAAAGCAGCGTTTTTGTAGATATTTCTATAAACTATGTATTTGACTTACACAGTGGCAGATTTGTATTCAACATTTTTTGCTCAAGCACAGCTACAAAACCTCAGTAGAAGGACCAGATGCAACCACTTTACTGCAGTTCTACAAGGCCTTTATAATTTCAGTACCTTTTTCTTTCCGGCAGCAATTAATATATATTTTTTTGATTTCACAAGCAATCAAGACAGAGCCATTCCAGATGATGTCTGTATCCTTCTAACTGAGTTATCAGAAAAATGACAATGCAAAATGTAAACTCAGGTACAAACTGCAGTAGCTCAGCAGTAGAGTCCATGGCCTTTTGCAGAGCTGATTCAGAAAATGTACAGATCCTCACAAGCCATGCTTTGTGGCACTGCCATGCTCTACCTGCTCAGATACATAAGCTACTCCGACGTAACTTTGACACTGGAAATAACATGGATACACACACCACTCTGTTCTTTGCATAGATATGTCCTCATTATGCGTCCTGTTCTATGCTTTGTAGGCATGGGTAGGTATACGTTGATCCAATGTGCCCTGTTTCTGAGACGGTTTGCACACTAATTGACTCCAAACATTTTTGCAAATTGTTTCAGGAAACGCAAGGGCGTCTTTTGCTTAAAGCTTGAAATTAGCTGACACTCGAATAAAGGAAGCAGACCAGTGTTCCTTTAGGTTTTCTTCCTATGTTTTGACATTGAAAAAGCACTGAGCTTGTGCTCCTTTTGTTACTAATTACCTAATTATTTATCAGTGCAGTCAAGAACTGAAATAAAAATAATGTAAGCCATTTGAAAAATCACTGCAATCAATCAAAACAAACTCCTCAAATCTTCTTCTAATACAGCACTAATGGGTCTTCACAGTGAAAAGAAAACATACTCCTCTGCTTGGATGGAATCGACTGGAGCCACATAATTACTGGGAATGTAACCAGTTTCGCCTGTTGTCAAGGACCGGGCCTCCCACCAGTCTCCTTCCCTGCAGAAAAAGAGGTGAGGAAAAGTGAGAGAGAGACACAGCTGTACAGACAGTGCTCTTACTGCTAACAGCACCTGCAACGTGTGTGGTAGGAATTCACAGCAGCTCCTCTCTGTGTCATGGGTGTACTTCTGAGAAAGCTGTTTTCATCTCAGCCACGATAATCTACATATTTCTTTGCATCTGTTATTACTTCAGTAATTATTAGGAACGTAGCCTTCCAAATGCAGCATAATGGCATAAACAGGCGTAACAACCCAGTGAAATCAGGTTTGGTTACGGCTGAATTTGGACTGGAATATTGAAAACTGTCTCCATAGCAATTATTCTAATACAGACCCTTGAGAGAGCTTATAGGAGAATGGCAAATTGAACACACTCAGATCCACTGCTAATTTTAACACAACATTCAAACTTCCATGAGCATAATCCATCTGAAACCCCAAGACAATAAAAAGCCACCTATCAACACAGAGTTTTAGGTTGCCCTTAAGGATCACACTTTGTCCTCTAGGTTACCTCTTCTGGCCACCTGGAGGAGAGATCTTAAATAGCAGAAGACTTTGCTGCATTTTTAAATACTTAAAAAAAAAAATCTACAATATTTAAATATGAAAAAAGAAACACATTTTTCTACAATATTTACATACGGAGGAGTCCATGCAGGACCACCTTATGGCAGTGCTCCACAGGCTCAGCATTGATTTTTGTCATACACGTGTACAGTGGGCCATGGTGTCGTCCTTCAGACAGTGCGTGTTGCTGCACAACTCGCAGCTTTAACAGACATTTATTAGGATGCAATTATTTGGGATTTAGCAATTTGTATTTAGTTCTCAGTACCAAATTCCCTGATTTGTAACTCCTACTGCTCCTAACAAGCATTCTTTTTTTCTACCTCTGGACTGCTTAGAAAATTCTTGGTTTCCCTCTTTGAAAAAAAAAAAAAAAAGAAAAGAAAAGGAAAGAAAAAGATTTGTTCACTAAATTAAACACTATTATCAAACGTGGCCAGAAAATTCTGCCTCTTCAATAAGCAATCAGTTAAAGAAAGTACATTGTCTGGACTGTTGCAAACAGCCAGGAAAGGCTGTGTGAGGGTGAGCTCTTTTATTTTAAGTTTTCAGCTCCACTTTCTATTACAGCTTGAAAGAATACAGAAAGCAACTAGGAAACAGCTGTGATGAATAAAAAACAAATAAATGTTTCCAATCCTACAGCTCAACAACTGAAGAACAACTAGCTTTTCTAGATGCTGGCAGCTGTCACTATTTTAATACACATTGCATGTGTATTAGTATGTCAGGCAAATGACCCTGTTTATGTCCCTAACTTTACCAGCAGCAGTGCTAACACTAGCCCCATATGCTGCTGCAGATGATTTCTGAGAGATTGTGCCATACTGTGGTTCATAAATAGTCCAGCTTCTTTACGGCTGTCATGAACAGCCAGCAGAATTGTAGCAGAATCACTAGTTCCCATTTATTCTCCTTACTGCGCAGACAGTCCACTAGATGGAGGTATCTCATCGCACCTAGGGAGGGAAAAAAGACGTGCCCTAGATTTTAACATCAGGAAAAAAAAAAAACTGCTTTGAGAGAGAAGCCTGAATCTCTCAAACCACTGCCAGAAAGGAGGAGGAATACAGCAGACACCCACCTGAAGAACCTAAGTTAGGAGGAGGCTAGTCAGTGCAGCTAGCCAAGGTATGCAGGAGCGGCCGTGGGGATGGTGGGGTGTTTCTGAGCTCTGAAGTCTGCTCTGAACCTCCCTAGAAATGGACCACTTCTGACATCAAACGGCAGGGATGCCCTCAGTGTGCCATTTCAGGTGGTGCTGACCTGAATTTTTCACCCAAAGTGCAAATCAAATTTCATTCATTCAGAGTTAAGAAAAACCTGACCCTCTCAAAAAATTCCCGAAAAACTCATCTAGTGCACTTTTGTACTTCCTTGTTCCGAGCAGCAGTGGCAAACTCTAAAAAATGGTCTGCTTTCATGTCATTTCTGATATATGTGGAGAGATGAAACATCCTCACAGAAAAACTGCTCCCTGGAGATTCCCAGCCTGGCTGTCAGTACTCCAGGAGCGTGGTTAGGTCCAGTGTTTATAAGCAGAGCTGGCTGCAATGGGAAGTGAGCATCTATAATCCTACAAGAGTTAGTGAATGATTGTCTTTTCTTTCTTTCTTTCTTTCTTTCTTTCTTTCTTTCTTTCTTTCTTTCTTTCTTTCTTTCTTTCTTTCTTTCTTTCTTTCTTTCTTTCTTTCTTTCTTTCTTTCTTTCTTTCTTTCTTTCTTTCTTTCTTT